>NC_050528.1:17072337-17114880 GCF_002922805.2 Oryzias melastigma
CCCGTTCAACTGTCTCCACCAATCATTGTTGGAGGCTTGATCACATGTCATCAATCTGACCAATCAGAAGTGGTTAACGTCCTCACTTGTTCTGATTTGGCTCATAAAGTCTCTCAGTTCCAACTAAAATAACATTTGAAGCTCATGTTTAGCGGTGTAGCTTCCAGCGGGATCCGACGTCAGACAGTTTAAAAAGTGAACAAAGAATGAAGCTCAGAAACGACAATATGCCGGCATCTGCGTGAGTTTATGCACTACAGCCCCCATGATGCATTGGGTTAAGTGCGCGCGCTGAGCGCTGGGTGGAGGGGTAGGGGCACGTTCAGCAGCGCAAGAGCCAAATAGGGAGAGATAGAGAGAAAACATCAACACAAAATGTAAAGAAAATGAGAGACATTAGAAAAAAAAAACTGGAATCGTTTGACTTTTCTTGATAGTATGAAGGAACAGAGTCTGCAGGAAATATTCTATATGTATATATATTCTGTATATATTTATGGCTCCACAATCAACCTGTCCAGACACCTGAGAACTGAGAGAATCTTCTCTAAAACAGAGCAGATCATCACTGAGAAGAAACAGATTACATCCTCAAAGCTGAAACTCTTTTCTCTTTCTTAATGTCAATGTGAATAAAAGTCTTGATTTAGTGGTTTTTGCACAATTTACTTTATATTTGGGTTGTGGTTGGAGAGGTTTGTGTTGTTCACTTCAAATGTGTTTAAAAAGTGAGTTAAAAACTGAATAGTTAATTGTTAGTTCTTTTATCATTCATTTTGTACACTCCATCTGGAAGGGATAAATAACAGCATATACATAATTTACACTTTATATGAATAAAAACATATTTACATGTTGGATTTTGTGCATAATCTTATCTAGTAGATCAGAAGCTAACTTAAGGTTTGCCTTTCACTTGTAGTTTTTAGTGTTTTCTGTCTTTGTGGGAGGATAGATTGTTTATGGAAACCTTTAGTGGGTGTGGCCTTTTCAGCTGGTTTCCCTCAGGATCTAGAGAGCAACATGAACGTTCTATCAGTTATGAACAAAAAAACAGCAACCGCTGAAGATATTCATACTGAATCCAGCAGGAAGTCTTGTTCCACGCTGCTCTCCAGGAGCTGCTCCACCACCTCCAGGGCTCTCCTCTCCAGCTCCATCTTCTCCTTCAGCTGCTCCCTCAGCTCCTCTTTCCTGGCCCAGAGAAGGAGACAGTTTCATTCAGCTGCCTAAGGCCACACTAGAGTATAAATCCAACAAGGAAGCCTTCCAAACCTCCTGGCTTCTTCTTCAGCGGTTAGTGTTTTGGAGCGTCTCCCTGCTGTCAAACAGACATCAGGCGGTTAGAACACGAGATTTCTCCAGGAAATAGACGGATATCAGTTCATTTCAACTGCTAATAAGATACAAAAAGCTTCCGTCCCAAATACTCAAACACATGAGACCAAAACCAAACCTTTTCTGGACGTTTTCCCGGGACTCTTCATCCTCCCCACGGTCGCCATGACACCTCAAGTTCAACTTTGACCTGTGACGCATTTTTCTACGGCAGCCGGAGAGGCTCAAACCCGCTGCGTTCAGGTCGCGTGCTGCAGGCAGCAGTAGTTCTGCTAAACCAGCAGTGAAGGTAGGTGGTCACTTTTCCTCGGTTTTGCTCCTTTTCTGCGTCCAAGGCGGATTTGGTGGGACTGTTTGTTCACGAGAACCAGAGACAGAGATCCGAGAACTGGCGGGCCGGTGCCGGGGTTTTGTGTGGACCGGGGAGGTCCGGTTCTGAGCTCAAACATCATCATTTTTAAGTCCATCTCACAGTTACCCCAGCTGGCTGTCTTCTCTCTCACTGGAATATATGTTTTCTGTAGGAATGCCCTCCTCGTCTAAACCTGGCACCACACCGCACAGAGTTCTGGGTAATTGAGTTTATTACGTATAAAAAAAATAATTGACGCTTTCGGCTTTTTCTGTGCAGGAACTCTGCAGAGGAACTCCGTGATTATGCTCTCTTCGTTATTTCCTCCAAAGGTATTATTATTTTTTAAATTTTATTTTATTTCTATTAACAGATGTGACTTGTTTGTGGGTTCAATTTTTATAGATGCACTGAACATCACTCCTCAGTAGTGCTGCCATAAACGATTATTTTAATAGTCAACTAAATCACCGATTACTTTCCCGATTAGTCGACTAATCAGGTCATACGCGAACTGGATGTAAAGCACAAATCATAACCATCAATAGCTTTAAACTAACTAAAATCTAGATATATAACATTGCCTGCAAAAATGCTAGTCTGAATTCTCTAAGCTGAATTTGGCCGCTGAAGATGCTAGTGCTGATAGCTGAAGAATCTGAAAAAACGCTGAATTTGATAGCTGAAAATGCTGAAGTTGATGGCTGAAAACTATTAGTTAAATGCCAAATTAGCCTAAAAAAATGAAAAAAGCCTAAGTTAGCCAAAACAGCTAGCATGTAGCTGAAATATTAGCTAAACTCCAAAATAGCCCTAAAAACAAAAAAAAACCTACATTAGCCAAAATAGCTAGCATGCAGCTGAACTACTAGTTAAACTCCAAAATACCCTAAAAACCTAAAAAAAAATCATAAATATTCAAAATAGCTAGCATGTAACTGAAATATTAGCTAAACTCCAAATTAGCCTAAAAACCTTAATAAATGCCAAAATAGCCCCCCCCCCCCCAAAAAAAAAAAAAAAAAAAACTAGCATTATAACTTTCAACTTTACTACACTCTGACTCAATATAATGTAAAGACTAATCGACTATTAAATTAGTCGTCGACTATTTTAATTGGTTGATTAGTCGTCGATTAGTCCTACAGTTTCATGAAGGGAATCTCTTCAAGTATGAATGTACTATAAGTAAAACCAGATAAATGTGTTCTTTATGAAATGTTTGAGCCGTGAATCACATTTTAATACTTTAACAGTCAAATAAGAGTTTGTCTTGTCTATAAATGACAGCAGAGTTGGTGCATTAGTAATGTAAAGTAGCTGCATGTATAAAACTATTAGGATGAAGCATCAACCAAATGTTGAGATACATCCAGGATTCAGAACGTACCCAAATACCTGTAACATCTATGATTATGGCGTCCATGTGCTCTGCTTTGTTTCCAGCTCAGACACTGACAGTAAGTCATCAGAGGTTGAGAGAGGACATCATCATCATCAGGACACAAACTGGACTGCTCTTTAAAATGTTGTTTTTGAAGGACTGCTAATATCCAGGCGGGACAGATGGCTCTCGAGAAATTCAGCGATGTGGTCCAGCTGTGTGTGAGTGTTCATCCTTCACCTCCTGTACATGTGTATTTTATGGTTAATCCATCCTTTTTGTTTTATTGAAACATTCCAGAACTCTGTCACTGTCACAGAAGGTTCAAATGTAAAACCTCTGTCCTTTCTGTGGTCAGAGTCTTGCTGTGTCAACATCCTCTGGGGTTTTTGAAAGAAGCTCACTGAGAAAAGTAGCAGCATGCAGATTTGTCATGTCATGCACAAACTGGATTTAAGCATGAAGGACTGAGAGAGGAATACTTGTGAATCCCACCTTTACTATCAACAGTCGAGCACAGATACTTCATATCCCTGGAAAACTTTAAACATGTCCCATTTTGTTCTGATTGTTGTTAACCCCATTGCTTTCTGTGAGCTGCTTGTGTCGCATCTGCTCAGGAAGAAACCCGCTGGATGGACAAAAGTAACTGTAAGACAACATCAGGAACATTAATGTTTTAGATGATGAACATCCAAATATTAGGATTTGGATGGGGGCCGGATCCAGCCCTCCGGGTAATTCTATCCGGTCCTCCAGATCATTTTATTTTATTGTTATTAATGGTCCGATGTTATCTTGCACTTATTTCTAAGTTAGATAATTTTGACGAAATAAATTTTTATGGAGAGTAAAATATTAAATGTTATTTTAAGGTTTAAATTGATTTATTCTGGAATAATATTCCTGCCTTTACTAAGATCTTTTGGACTATTTTGGAATTTAGCTAATGGTTCAGCATCATGCTAGCTGTTTTGGCTAATTTAGGCTTTTTTTAAACAGTTTTTTTTAAGTTGTTTCGGAGTTTAGCTAATATTTCAGCTACATGCTAGTTGTTTTGGCTAATTTAGGCTTTTAAAAAAGTTTTTAGGCTGTTTTGGGGATAGGTTAATATCTACATGTTGGCTATTTTTTGCTAATTTGGTCTTTTTTGAGTTTTTTTAGGCTATTTTGAAGTTAAACCATTATTTTCAGCTACATGCTAGCTGTGGTGGCTAACCTAAGTTTTTCTGTTTTTAGGCTAATTTGATATTTAGCTAATATGTTAGCTGGCTATGAGCTCCAGCATTTTCACCTATTAGCTCCAGCGTTTTCAGCTACCATCTTCAGCCTTTTTCATTATCAATTGCAGCATCTTCAGCTATCAGCACTAACATCTTCAGCGACCAAATTTAGCATAATTATGTTGAAACGTTATGGTTTTAAAAATTTGGTTTTAGTGTTCCATAAATGTTTATCCTGTTCGGCCTGCGACCTAAGGCGTGTTCTGGATTCTGGCCCCCTGTGGGATTGAGTTTGACACCCCTGGTCTACAGTGTTTTACTTGTTTACTTATCACAGTAAAACCATGAGCTTCAAGTCCAACTAAATTTGTATCAATTGTAAATGTGTTCCCAGTGTACTTTTAATTCTGAGTTCACTTTCTTTGATCCAGTTCCTGAACCTGGTTCATTCCTGTTGGACTCATAAACCTGCCCAGCTATCCATCACAGGACCACACAAAAACACACAACCACACACACATTCACAGCTAAGAGAGTCCCAATCTAGTCCCCAACATGTTTATCTACATGCATTACTGATTGTTGAAGGTGGACACAAGTCTGCAAATAGAAAGCAGAAAAGTCTCACATGACCTATAGGTTGTTGTTTGGTTTCTGACCTGTGAAAATAGTCTTTTTTTGTCCTTGTGTGTCACTGACACAGCAAGCCCTTCCAGAGAGCAGCTACACTGCTGAACACCACGACGCTTTTACAGCTGCAGGAAGAGCCTGCATCCAGGAAGGACACTGCACCAATGTCCTCAGTATTCTCCTGGATGAGAAGAACCAGGTACGTCTGTCAGACAGAACACATGCCAGGATTTTTCAGCTCCCAGCATGCACCTGTCCCTCTGTGTGTGCAGGAAATTGTGAGGTGCATGGGCTGGACCCTGCTGCCTCCGCTGATTCAGCTGCTGCTGAAGAAAGAAGACAAGAACTTACCTCAGTGGCTGGCCATCTTTACCCACCTGCTGGAGGTCAGTGAAGCTCCAGCCATCTGCTTTAAAGCAGCAGCACCAGCTCATTTCCAACATGGTTACAAAACCCAGACCCAAACTCAGACAGACCTTTTATCTGACTCTTCTAAAAATGAAATTGAACTCAGAATTTGACAATGAATAATAAATCATGGAATTTCAACTCAAGACACCAAATGGGTTGAAATATATAGTTAATAAATCAGTCTTTACATTACAGTCTAGATCATATAGCAAAATCAAGGCCCGGGGGCCGGATCCGGCCCTCCAGATCATTTTATTTTATTGTTATTAATGGCCCGATGTTATCTTGAGCTTATTTCTAACTTTTAGAATTTTAACAAAATATATTTTGATTGGAGAATAAAATATTGAAAGTTATTTAAGTTTTAAGTTGATTTATTCTGGAATAATATTCCTGCATTTTTATTTTTCAGATTTATGTTAAAAAGTTATAGTCTTAATGTTTTAAAAGTTGGCATTCTGCTAGTTTTTTGGACTATTTTGGCATTTACTAAGATTTTGGGGGCTATTTTGGAATTTAGCTAATATTTCAGCTACATGGTAGCTGTTTTGGCTAACTTAGCCGTTTTAAAGTTTCTTTTAGGATGTTTTGGAGTTAGGCTAATATAATACGTTAGCCATTTTGGCTAATTTTGGCTTTTCTCTGTTTTTTTGGGCTATTTTATGGCTGTTTTTATGTTTGGATATTTTTTTATATTGTTCACTGCTAAAGTTAGATTTGGGTTGTGACGCGCTGTAAGCTAGCAGGAGAGAATGTAAACAAAGGGATGATGGGATATCAGTGGAGGCTTACATCCTTGCCAACAGTCCCAGCCGCAATTTGATGAATTTCTAACAAACTCCTGCTGCTTTGCGGAAACTGTCTTTAAAAAACACGTTTTTTATAATTAATTTTGGCTAAAAACTTTATAGACATCATTCAAAGATCACTAGGAATGCTTTTACAACAGACATAATATAGTTGGATCTTAAGATCATTTGTTTTTATTAAAAGTAACTAAATGAAAAAATAAACCACTGCGTTGATCTTTCTGTTATACTTATCTACCTTTAGAAGGTCATAGCATCACACAGTCAGGTTAGGGTGAGATACAAATTCCAAATGCTTAAACAGAAAGGCGTGACCTGAATTTTGGATTCCTCAGAGCTGTAGACCTAAAGAGCTGTTGATCGGGCTGCTGGAGCAGCTGGAGCACAGTGATCCTCACACCACAGCCGAGAGCCTCCATCTGCTGCTGAAGCCTCTCCAGAAAGGTGAGCCTTGCTTTTGATGCTCCTGAAACGTGTCGGTGCTGCATGCGAGTTCTGTCTGCGCATCCCTGCAGTGCTGCTGCGTCTGGGCAGCCGGAAGGCCTCCTCTCTGGGCATGACCCTGTCCTCCGTGCTGGACCAGCTGGCCAAGCTGCCCCTCCCTCTCACAAAGGAAGAGGACAGCGACGAGTTCTCGCTCTGCTGCGTGGAGCTCATAGACTTTGTCAGGCCCTTCTTCCAGGAGGCCAGACAAAGTCTGAGCAGTGAGACGGGACGGTCCTGCGGGCTGGAGGACGAGCTGCGGGCGGAGCTTCTGAAATTGTGAGTAGAACCTTGATGACAGGTGGACACAGACGTCCTGCTGAGGTTTCCATGGCATCCTGATGACAAACTGTTTGTGCTGAGCAGCTGCATGAAGACGCTGAGTCACCTGCTGTTGGAGGTGCAACTCAGGGATCCAGACGAGCTCACCGTGTCTCCACTCAGGACCTTTGCCACGGAGATTCTGGTACGGAAAACCACATTCAGCATTTATTCTACCATCCTCTGAAATGCTGGGATGGAAATAATAATAAATGACCTTAGGGAGAGCAGCTGACAGAGTTAGGAGGCTAGTTTTCTCAGATTTCTTCTTCATGTTGAGGTCCAGTTCCAGCAGCATGTGTCGGGTGGAGGGTTTATGCTGATCCTGTGTGGTGCAGGATGGTCTGACTGCAGTGGGGGAGCACCTCCACAGTCTGGTCTTCCAGCCTGTGTTGAAGAGGAAGCAGGTTCCAGGCTTCCTGGAGGAGGAAGTGCGTTACCCTAAGGCTTCTTTGGCAGGCGTGGCTCACCTGGTGTTCGTGCATCACCTGGCTGCAGACAGCTTCCCCAGCGTTTTTAGGTGAGCAGAAGGATTTTCATGTCCTAAGGTGTTGGACCCTGGTGTTTTCTGGATCTAACCGTGTTCCTCCTCCTGGTGCTCTGCAGTCCCGTGTTCTGTCTGCGGTGTAACATGGAGCACATCTTCCTCCTCCTGTCCAGGTGATTCCTCACTGTGACCTCACAGAGCTCCACAAATTATAGAAGTTGGTTTGATCTTTCTTAATAGAGCAGTCCTAACATCATAGTTGATGTTCTTCATGAAGTTGGCTACTTAAAGTTTATTGTGATTTCTTTTTTTTCCAACAGTGCAGAAGATCCAAAGCTTCAAAAAGGTCTGGTGAGTAAAGGCTAATATTCACATTGACAGGAACTCATCCTTGAAGGTGCAGGTGTTTAACTCCAAACTGAGTTGAGGGAGTTCTGCAGTAACAGACGTGTTTGCCGCCTTCAGGAGCTGTATGAGAAGAGTCTGGTGCGTCTGGAAGACAGCTGTCTACCAGCAGATCTCCTGCAGATCAAAACCTTCCTCACTGTCCCACAGGTGATGAAGACTTTCATGGTGAAAGCGTGAGTTTCAGGTCTTAAAGTCCCACTCCAACTGTATTTGTATCTATTGTGAAGGTGTTCCCACTGGACTTTAAATTCTGATGATGCTGTTTTTAGCCAAAATTTGAAAAAAAAACTGTCGTTTTCTAGGACATAGTTTCTGCAGAGTGGCAGGATTTCTTCAAAAATTCACCTCTGAGTTGTGGGCGGGGCTGTAGGTGCAAAAGTAAGCCCCCACTGATATCCCAGCAGTCTTTTGTTTACACCCTCAAAACCCCAAGCTAACATTAGCGTAGCATAAGAAGAGATTTAAGAGCTATCCAGACATTCTGATCCAGATTCCACGTCAGACAAGGAAAACAGACGTTCAGATCAGAATGGAGCAGAGCAGGAGACTTTGGCCCCGCCCACAGCAGTCGCTGTATCACAAAAGACAGCTTTTTCAAACGGCAGGTTTTGATCTGCTCCTGATTTATCAGGATTTGAATAAACAGTTTTAACCTTAAATGACTGTCTAGTTCTCCTTCATCAGAAAGTAAAGCTACAAGAACCTGTTAAGAGCGTTTGGATTGGAGCGGGTCTTTAAGGCTCTGAGTCCTGCAGCGTTTCTGACTGGAATGTCTGTTTTCAGAACATGGTGAAGATCATGACGCTGTCTCCTCGGCATGATCTGGTGAGACTTTTCTCTGTGTTTGAAGCTGTTCTCAGTCTGTATTTTATAGTCTTGATTTCTTTTCTGTCCCCAGAGGACTAAAGGACTGAAGGTCTTCCAGCTGAGCATCGACAAGTTTGACACTGAAGCCAAGTACAGGCTCTTCCAGTAAGCTGCAGTCTTCCTCCCTCGGGTGATCACAGGTTCTCGGGTGCACCTCCATCACTCCTGTTTCCTTTCAGGTACATGCTCAGTACTAGTAATCACTCAGGAGTCGAGGGATACATCATTAAAAACATCCGGACTCAGATCCATGTTGCCCTGCAGGTCAGGCAGCTTCCTTCTTTCTCATTGTCTCAGATTTTGTTTATTCCCTTGAAAGTTAAATTCACCTTTGATGCTCTGCAGCCGGGAAATGGAAACGTCTGGTTTGAGGGGGTCCATCTGCTGCCTCTGTTGCGCAAAGTTTTCAGCCTGCCTGACGGACCAGAGACGGACCTGCTGCAATACCTGGACAGGTCTGTCCTCACGTTAACACTCCAGTGTGTTTACGTCTCTCAGGAGCTGGGACGGAGGCAGACGGAGAGAAAGGGATCTGGTCTGGGGTAGATGATGAAGACAGTCAGGAAATGATGCTGCTGAATGGGAACATTCATTGCCTGAGAATAGATTGTGTGGCAGGGGAATAGGGCCTTACACCCCCTTCAGCCCTGAGAGGGGTTGAGGCTGTCCACTCGAGCTTGCATGTGCTTGGGGGGATTGGACATTTTTATTTCAAGCAATCAAATCAAGAATAATGCAGAAACTTCCATGTTTCCTCCCTGATGTCAGCTGGGAGTCACTCTGACCTTATGTCAGATAAAGCAGATCAGCAGCAGACACTTTTTCACCATGACTCATGGCTGTTCTTCAGGCTCATGGAGGCTCTCAACCTGCTGCGCTTCCTGGTTATCAGGGACAAAGTGACGGAGAATCAGGTGAGCGCCGCGCACAACTGAAACGCAGGGTAGTGTGGGATTTACATGGAGTCACGACATGTCTGTTCTGGCTGCAGACGGGAGTCTGGACGGAGCTTTATAAAATCGAGGACTCGTTCATGAAGCCCCTGCGAGTTGGTTTGAACATGTCCCGAGCGCACTACGAGCAGGAGCTGCGCAGCTGCAGCGAGCGCAGGAGGAACAAAGGTCAGGCTTGTCCGACAGGACTGTTGTGAAGAAACTGTTTGATGCTAAAGACCGTCCATCTTCCACAGAAGAGCCTGTCCTGTCTGTGAGCGTCAGCAGCGAGAAGCTTCCACAGATGACGCCGGACTCTCAGATCCAGGTAGGTCTCACCCACACAAGCACACCTGTGAGAAGCTGTGGCCTCATTCTCTGCTGCCCCCCAGGCTCTGCACTCGGCCCTCCACACCTTCGACATGATGGAGAGCGTGCTGGCTCGGATAGAAGAACTCACCGAGCTGAAGGAGGATCTGTGAGCGGCAGTTCTTCATCGTCCTCATCCTGTGCTGTTTACTTTTCTAATGTCAATAAAGGTTTTCATCGCTTTTATAATAAATATCTAAATTTGAATTTATGAACTTCTTTTTCTCCAAACAATACGTGGTTGAAGCATTTCCTCACCAACAGATCATAATAAGGGTGGGCAAACTACGGCCCATTAAGATATTTAAAGGGTAACCAAACAGGAAGTTGGAGGCTGACTCCACTCACAGCCGACATGTGAGAATCCAGTCAGAGGGGCGGGGCTTAGGGCCTGGACTGTTATCATTACTGGAGCTGCAGATCATGAGGTCAGACTTCTGAAACTTACATGGTTTGACTAATCATAAAATTCCACTGCAATACCTCGTTTCAACCTTTAGGGGGCAGCACACAGATGGTTTTTAAGTATATTTTCAAGAATAAAACATTTTTCTTTAATCAAAAATGTGGGAATGACCAACAGACAGCACTTTTAAGCCCCATTTATAGAGGTCAACAGACAAAAAAAGTTGATCTAAGGTTTGGTAACCCTTTAATCTGACCCTCCAAATGGGAATAAATAATAATAATCCTTATTTGCTTTATTGTGGTGTTTCCCAGTATGGCGCACTATAAATACATTAACTTTGTTTAGGTTCAGAAAGTTATTCTGTATTTCTGTGGTGTTGGAAGAATTGTCTTTTTTTTTCGTTTACATTTGTGTTTTGCGAGTCAAACAGTCATTTTTCCGATCATTCCAACAACACATGAACGCAGCTTTTCTCCACGTTTACGGTTTCCCAGAAAAACATTAAACCATTGGTGCAACTGGCGCTAAAATGAGAACTAAAGTCAGTTTTGAAATAAAACCCCATGTTTCATATTTGTTTCATCCAGATTTAATGTTATTTTTTTCTCTCATGGGGAAACACTGGTCCTGGTCCGGCCCTTTGGGCGGATTCTAGAGCCCCTTTTAGCCCACAAGTCAAACAGTTTGCCCAGACCTGCATTAGAATAAACATATGAACTAAACATAAGAGCAGTTATCTTGTTTTTGTTGTGTTCATCTCTAAATGTTCCTGAATTATTTTCTTCTTTTTGTTAAAAAAAAACAATTTATTAGATGTTGACATAAAAATGTGCTGTTATAAGTCTGTGAATATGAAGCTGTGGCAGAGTGAACGGTGGACGCCATGGCAACAACACATCTTCACAGGGTTTTGAACTCTAAGCAGGTGAATTCTGGTTGGTTTTCAGATCAGATGAGTTCACTGTGATGCGTTCAGGTGCTCAGACTCACAGGTCCTTGAAAAGAGGATGCTGCAGAGCTTCTGCCGCCGAGATCCTGCTGTTTGGATTTAGGTCCAGTAGCCGGTCCAGCAGGTGATAGGCTTCATCAGGGACTCTGTCCCAGCCCTGCTCCTCCTCTTCAGCCTCCAGCGCTGGTTTCATGAGGCATACTGTGCGCTCACAGTTGCTAAAACTTTCCTGGTTCTGCAGAGTCAGTTCTGCTGAGTCAGCGGGTTCACATATCGATCCTCCATCTGGGCTTCTGTTCCGACAAGCCAAAGCCGACGGGACGTCTTCACCAGGGGAGGCCCTCCTGCGTCCTCGCAGAGTCTCACACAGAGTCCTGAGGTCCTGAGGGGGCAGCGCCTGGCTGCACACCACCGCTTTACCTGCAAGAAGACCAGAGTTCACCTTTAAGAAACCTCCCAGTTTGAGAAGTGTGGAAAATCAAACACGTCCTGATTTCTAAATTAGTGCTGCCACAGACCATTATTTTAATAGTCGACTTATCACTGATTATTTTTTCCAATTAGTCGACTAATTGGGTCATGCGCAAAGTGGATGCAAAGCACACATCTTAAATATCATTAGCTTTAACGTAACTAAAAACTAGAAATATAGAATCACCTGTGATAATGTTAGTGTGAATGCTGTAAGCTGAATTTGGCTGCTGAAGATACTGAAATTGATAAAAATACTGAAGCTGATAGCCAACTAAAATATTAATCAAATGCCAAATTAGCCTTAAAAAGCTGAAAGAAAGACAGAGTTAGCTAAAATAGCTAGCATGAAAATTGTTACATTTGCTAAAAGACTGGAAAATTTGTGAAAGAACTATGAAAGAGAATTAAAGTTAACCTACATTTCTTAAAATTCTGTAATAAAATTCCTTAAATACATGCATTTTGCAAAAAAATTTAATGTGTAGCTTGAATAAAAGCTAAATTAGCATAAAGACCTTCAGTAGATGTCAAATCAGTCCAGAAAGCTAGCACATTGCTTAAATACTAGCTAAACTCCAAAAATAGCCTAAAATTACTCAGTAACCTAAATTAGCCAAAAACGTTAGCATGTTGCTAAACTAGAAGCTAATCTCTAAAGTAGCCCATAAAAACCCCAGTAGATAACAAATTAGCCAAAAATGTTAGCATGTTGCAAAATATTAGGCAAACTCCAATATAGTATAAAAAATCTCAGTAGATGCCAAATTAGCCAGAAAGCTAACATATTCCTTAAATACTAGCTAAACTCCAAAATAGATTAACATTACTCAGTAATCTAAATTAATAAAAAAAAAAAGAAAACATTAGCATGTTGCTAAAGTAGAAGCTAAACTCCAAATTAGCCCATAAAAACCTCAGTAGATAACAAATTAGCCAAAAATGTTAGCATGTTGTTAAAATATTAGCTAAAATCCAAATTGGCCTAAAAAACCTTAATAAATGCCAAAAAAGCTAGCAGAATGCCATCATACTTTTTAACTGTACTACACTCTGACTCCATTTAATATAAAGTAACGAGTAAACGACTATTAAATTAGTTGTTTACTATTTTAATAGTCGTTTAGTCGACTAATCGTGGCAGCCCTATTCTCCACACTTCACTTTAACCCGTTTAGAATTTTTGGGGTCAAAGATCTATTCTTTTCATCTCCCTCTGGGCCAGAACAGAACTCACAGCCGTGTCTGAACCACGGAGGTTCTGTCTGGAGGCGCCTTGAAAAGAAAAACACTAACCGAAGGTCTTGGCTGCGCGGATAGTCTCCCTGGAGCCTCGTACTGTTATGATCTGAGCGAGCGCCGTCAGGTCATCGCCGGCCTTAAAAAACGGGTAGCGGCCGCTGAGGAGCGAGAGCAGGATGACGCCGGCCGACCACACGTCTATGGCTGCGGAGGACATGCAGGTCAGTTCAACTGCGGCTTCAGCCTGAGCATCTGCAGGAGGCCGAGGCTACCAACCTGTGCCTTGGTCGGGACACTTCGTGAGGACTTCTGGCGCTCTGAAGCCAGGAGTTCCAGCCCGGGGCGCCACCTGCTGCTTCCTTCAGTAAACAGACCAGAAAACGACTGAAACAAGTTTTCACAACAAAGATGTTTGTGAGCTAAAATGTAGTAATGGAAAAACTCCCAGAGATTTGACCATTTTACCGTCACAATATGATAAAAAAAACTGAAATGTTCCTTAAAAAAGCTGAGCTTCACAGGCAGCTTTGAAACATAGAGCCTAAAACAATGAAGGAAGAATATCAAAAGATCATTTTGGCTCCATAAGAAACAACAGAAGCCGCTAAAGCACAAGGTCACGGCCCGGATCCGGCCCTCCAGATCATTTTATCTTATTGTTAATAATGACCCGATGTTATCTTCCACTCGTTTCTAACTTGGATAATTTTGACAAAATATATTTTTATGGAGAGTTAAATATTGAAAGTTATTTAAGGTTTAAGTTGATTTAATCTGGAATAATATTCCTGCCTTGACTGAGGTCTTTTTAGGCTATTTTTGGGTTTGGCTAATATTTCATCTACATGGTAGCTACTTTGGCTAATTTAGACTTTTTTCAGTTTTTTAAGCTGTTTCTGAGTTTTGCTAATATATTTCAGCTACATGCTAGCTGTTTTGGCTAATGTAGACTTTTATGCTATTCTGAAGTTTAGCTATTTTTTTCAGCTACATCCTAGCAGTTTTTTGGCTAATCTATTTTTTTTTAAAGTTTTTAGGCTAATTTGGAATTTAGCTAACACTTTAACTGGAAGTCAACTTCAGCCATCTATTTTAGCATCTTCAGTGGCCAAATTTAGCTTACAGCATTAATATTATTGCAGATATTACATACTTCATAATTACGTTAAAGAGTTATGATATTAAAGTTTTAAAATGTAGTTTTAGAGCGTTTAATAAATGTTCATCCTGTTCGGCCCGTGACCTAAGGTGTGGTTTGGATTTGCCCCTTCGTGCAATTGAGTTGGACACCCCTGCACTAAGGCGATGGTTTAGCAGGACTTCAGCTGTGTTTGAAAAGGTGATTAAAAAAAAAAAAAAAGTTTCATGTGATTTAAAGTTAACCACTAAGTTATTTCATGTGTATTTATTCATCTTTGAGGACGTTGAATGAACCCTAATTTTTTTTGTTTCGTTGACTTAAGTTTGTGTAAACGTCTGTTTACCTGGACATGCAGACGTTGCAGACGCGGTCAGTCAGGAAGCAGTCGCAGGTGAGGCCCGGCTGCACGGCCTTCGCAGGTTTCTGACTGCCACTCAGAGCTCTGCCTGACGCTCTGCTCATCGAGCACCTCCAGCTGAGCGCTTCCTGAACCCACAGGAGGGAAAATGCTCGAGATGTTCAGCAAGAACACGACACCACTGAAGGGAGCAGAAGCTCTGTTTTCATCCACAGGAGAACATCTACCTCTGCTTTACCGGCATCCGGCGTCGTGGCGGAGGGGGTGGGCGTGCAGCTGTTCAGGTTCCTCTCTCCAAACACGGGCCGTGGAGTTTTACGTAGCCCCCCCAGATCCTACAGACAGGAGTCAGAGCAGGTCAGTGAAGAACTCAGAAAGGGCTGCCACAAACGATTACTTTAATCGTCAACTAATCTTTTTCTGATTAATCGACTTATCGAGTCAATCACAAAGTGGATGTAAAGCACAAATCTTAACCACCATTAACTTTAAACTAACTAAATATAAAGACGATGAAGATGATCGTTGATTAAACTTTTAATGAATCGTACAGCCTCTGTCCTTCATTAGTTTCTGGTATCAAAACAAGATTAAACCAGAAAAGTTGCATTACCTGTGATAATTCTAGTGTGAAAGGTTTTTTTTAAAAGTAGCAGAAGATGCTGAAGATTTTTGCTGAAAATGGTGACGCAATTTACTTTAATTGCTGCAGGGATTTACTGAAAATGCAAAAGCTATTTGCAAAATCTTAAATTTGCTAAAAGACTGGAAAACTTATGAAAGAACTGTGAAAGAGTGCTGATGTTGACCTCAATTTCTTAAAGTTTTGTAGTAAAATTTATCAAAAATCCCTAATACATGCCTATTTTGCAAAAATATTTAGTGAGTTGCTTAAATATGAACTAAACTCCAAATTAACCCAAAAAACCTTACTAGATGTCACATTAAAAAACTAGCTCAATGCTTAAATACTAGATAAACTCCAAAAATAGCCTAAAATTCCTCAGTTAACTACATTAGTCAAACAAGTTAGTCTGCTGCTAAAATATAAGCTAAACACAAAATTTGCCTAAAAAACCCCAGTAGATCACAAATTAGAAAAAAAAGCTAAGTTATTGCTTGAAATCTAGATAAAATTCAAAATAGCCTAAAATTCCTCAGTAAACTATATTAGTCAAAAATGTTAGCCTGTTGCTAAATTAGCATAAAAAACCTGAGTAGATGCTACATTAGCCAGAAAGTTGAAACATTGCTTAAATACTAGATTAGGCTATATAAATCCCAGTAGATAACAATCACTGACTCAAATATAAAAAAGTACATTTTTTTTTGTGCTGAACGCTACAACTTTGTTCAACTTTACTACACTCTGACTCCATATAATATCAAGTAACGAATAATCGACTATTAAATTAGTCGTAAACTATTTTAGTAGTCGATTAGTCGACTAATCGTAGCAGCCCTAAACTCAGACAGAAGATCTGAAGGAAACAGTACAGAAACCCATCAACCACAGAAAGGAGCAGAGGAAGAACTGAGGAGACACCTTTGACCGTGCCGTGTGAAGAGAGGAGGTGGGCAGGCGAGCTTTTTTCACCGGGGGTCTCTGTGAGGCCGAAGACGACACAGAGGAAGAGGACGGTGGCAAAGCTGCCGTCTGCTGTGGAGCCACCGGGAGTGAAGTGGAGGTGCTTTTGGGAAAGGATTTAGGAGGTGCTCTGCTCCTCTGTGAGGCCGACCCTCCACCTTTCTGCAGAACCCTCGGCCTCACCACCTTCAGTAGCTCTATCTGGGTGTCCGCTGTGCCCTGAGCTAGGCCGAAGTCCACCAGCGCGTACCTGCAGGAGTAAGAGGAGGTCTGATCACACACTGATGTCCACGCCCCCCACCGGCGCTCTCCTCCCACTCACACTCTGCTCCTCCTGTTGTACAGGAAGTTGTTGGGCTTAATGTCCCGATGAATGATGCCAAACTGATGGATGTGTCGGAGCGCCTTCAGCAGGTGATAGATGTACAGGCGGACCTCTGCAAAGCTAAGGGACCCGATGACTTCCTAATGTTTACGGACAGAAAGAAAAACCAGAGCTGGATCAAAGAACAAGCTGGAGAGAAGAAGTTCTGCCTGGGAAAAAGATCCAACCCGGTCAGTGCCACGCACCACGAGAGCCTGATGCTCCATGTAGGGCATCACGATCACCACATGGTCGTCTTTTCTGAAGCAGTACGTCACTCCCATCACATTCTCCCTGCCTCTGAAGGGAGAGCAGTGCTGACAGTCAGTTCAGTTTGCAGAAAAACTGGATACAAACTTAAAGGTGATGCAGAACAACGACAAAATGTAGTTACGAGGTCATTCCTTCAACTGTCAAAGTTGCCAAAACATGTAAGTGTGGCATTTTACTTATAAAAGAGAACAAATGTATTTAGAGCTGCACCAAACGATTATTTTAATAGTCAATTAATCACCGATTATTTTTTCTGATTATTTGACTAATCGAGTCATGGGCAAACTGGATGTAAAGCACAAATCTTAACCATCATTAGCTTTAAACTAACTAAAAACTAGATGTATACCATCACCTGTGGTTATGCTAGTGTGAATATTGTAAGCTGAATTTGGCTGCTGAAGATGCTGAAACTGATAGCAGAAAATGCTGAAGCTGATAGCTAGCTAAAATATTAGTTAAATGCCAAATTAGCCTAAAAAGCCTAAGTTAGCCAAAACAGCTAGCATGTAGCCAAACTATTAGCTAAGCTCCAAATTAGCCTAAAACAACTTACATGCTAAAATAGTCCGAAAAGCTATCATTATGCTATTATACTTCTAAACTTTACTACACTCTGACTCCATAAAGTAACGACAATTTGAAATTAAATTAGTTAATTAGTCGACTCATCGTGGCAGCCCTAATTGTAATACGAAATCAGCTCAGCTCCAAAAGCCACGCCCCCTCAGAGGAGATTTTGGAAACAGAGGCTTTAGATCAACATGAAATATGGCTTTTTCAGACATTTAGGTTGTAGGATGTTGGTTAAAAAACTCCATAATCATAATTAAAATACTAATGAGAACATTTTTTTAAATAAAAAAACTGTCATAGGAGGACTATAAGTAGAAACGGCTAAATAAAGAAAACAGCAGCGTGTTCTTCTCTCTGATGATCCGTCAGACGCACCCTGCCACCGTCAGACACTGCAGCTCAGCAGCGATGCGCGTGGGGTGGCTCGTTGGGATGAGATGTTTCAGCGCAAACAGCTCCTTCCTCCCGTCCCGCATCAGCGCCTCGCCCAGGTACACAGAGCTGAACGTACCTGACAAACACACAGCAGGACAGAGCTGCACAGGTGGAAGCTCAAAAAAATATAGAAATAAATAAATAAAACCTGCTCCTTCAACATGAAGCTCCTTTTACTAAAACACAAACCTTCTCCAATCTTGTCTAAGATGTTGAAAACCTTGGCCAGCTGAGGAACAGCTTTGGAGAGATGTTCAATATCCATCTGCACATCCTCTAGGAAAACAAAGTAGTTCAGATGAAGGCGTTGTGTTGTTTCTAAATAAATTCAATAAACACACCTGACAACAGTGATCAACGCTAAAGGGGAAAAAAAACAGAAACTTCCGAGCTCCAGTGAAGTTTAGAAGCTACTCAGTCCTGCTCCTCCAGCAGCTGCTCCATCTGATTCCAGTTCTCCACGCGGTGGATAAGGATCTGACCAGTCAGAACACCAGGAAGCAGCTGCTGCCCACTGAGCACCTCACCTTTAACCCTTTAACTTCAGTGTTTGTGTTCTTTGATTTACTGGATTTTCTAATTGTTAACACGTCAAACATAATTCCAGAAGATTCTAAGATGATTTATTCTGGAATAATATTCCTGCCTTTTTATTATTCATAATTATGTTAAATAGTTAAAATATAAAAGTTTTAAAAATTAATATTCTGCTAGCTTTTTGGACTATTTTGTCATTTACTAAGGTTTTTTTTACGCTACTTTGGAGTTAAGCTAATATTTCAGCTACATGCTAGCTGTTCTGGCTAATTTAGGCTTACTTTCCGTTTTTTAGGCTATTTTAAAGCTTTGCTAACATTTTTCCGCTACATGGCTAACCTAATGTTTTTTGGGTTTTTTTTTTTTTAATTTTTAGGCTAATTTGGCATTTAGCTAATATTTTAGCTGGCTGTCAGAGTCAGCAGCTATCAGCTTCAGTGGTTTTAGCTATCAATTTCAGTGGCCAAATTCAGCTTACATCATTCACACTAGCCTTATCGCAAGTAATGCTATAATATCTAGTTCATTATTATGTTAAAAAGTTACGGTTTCAACGTTTTAAAATTTTAAGGACATTTTAATTTAAATTTTTGATTTAATAGTATTTAAATCCTGTTCACCCCCCGACTTAAGTTGTGTTTTGGATTTTGGCTCCTTGTGTGATTGAGTTTGACACCATTGTTGTATACAAACATCATGTAAATAGTTATTTAAAAGTGGCCAGGATTTTATGTCTGGCAGACACCAGAGTAGATAAAGAAAATAATTGAAACGTGTGTTAAAACGATTGATTTAACACCGATTCTACTAGTATCAGAATCTGTGTTTGCCGATCCGATTCATTGTTGATATCGATACATTTGAACGATCTGATTCACTGACCTAAAATAGATCCAGGACATCTGTGGGGATATTTTCAGAGTAAAGGTGGAAAACTATCAAAATGAGGAGGCGCACGCGCTCTGATCATCAAACGTTCATGTTCTGCTGTGGGCAGACGGTCGCGCGCATGCCCGTGAAACACTCACTGGAGACTTTCCTGTGAGCGCCTTCCGACCTGGTGGTGCTGGTTCTGTCCGGGTAGACCGCGGAAGCGTCCATCTGGAACCCGACCGTTTCACTAATCAGATGAGCCTCCCCTTCGGCTCCAGAACGCGGGAGATGAAACTTCTCTGCGTTCAGTCTGGGTCAAACCAGCCGGTTGCGTGAGCTGAACATAGGACTCAAACACACTCACCTCTTTCGCGGTAAAGTGTGACACTTTCGGGAAAATGTGATTAACATAAGAAAAACCGAGAACGTTAAAGAACATAGAACTTCCAAATATCAAACACCGAACATATCTTTTCAGGAAGCTTCGACAACAAAAAGAAAACTACGCGCTTAAAGTGACGTCAACAGATCTCGCGAGATAGCAGCGCCAGACACGTGACCAATGGACCATATGGATGTTCTACAACAATACCAGGCCCTGCCACACGGGGGTGCTAACGTGACTACATTTTCAAATCATATTAGATGAATTGTATTTGGACTAATTTTTTATTGGATCAGGAAAAAAAGAGTGGGATGATAAAGATAGGGAAATGGGTATAGAAGAAAGGAAGAAAAGAGGTTTGAAGAAGTTAGAAGAGGATTAAAAGGTAGAGGGAGAAGAATAACAAAAATGTAATTTTAACAACAATTCGATTCATATCATAATTTGTAGTTCCCAATATCATTCATAGTCGATATTGGTTTATTATGAATGATCTGATTGGATCCGATTCACTGAGCTAAAATCTTTCTCCCAAACTCCCACCAGTGTGACTCAGAGATAAATACCTGGTACTGAGCTATACAGGCGAAGTTTTCCAAATTTCTGGTATTTCTTCAAGATAATAAATTAAATATGTGCACAAACAAGTAAAAATAAATAAAGAACAGGCAAGGCAAGGCGAGTTTATTTGTATAGCACATTTCATGTACAAAGACAGTTCAAAGTGCTTTACATAAAACATTAAAAGAAACAATCAAAAGAAAATGTGATCATTAAAATAAAATTAAATTATTTTGTTTTTGTTTAATTGAAGTAAGTTGTGACACATCCAGTCATTAATGTCCTCAATGCATTTACCAAGAGCCTGTACAGGGCCTCGGTCTCCTGGTGTCAGTCTAATATATATCTGTGTGTCAGATACAACATGAACTAAAGACATGGCAAGGGATGCAAAAACACTATTTTGGAATAAATGGAACCCCATACACCACATGTGTCAAAGTCAAGTCCCGGGGGTCGGATCCGGCCCGCCGGGTTTTTATGTCGGACCCTCCAGATCATTTTATTTTATTGTTATTAATGGCTCGATGTTATGTTGTGCCTATTTCTAACTTATATCATTTTGACAAAATATATTTTTATGGAGTAAAATATTGAAAGTTATTTAAGCTTTAAGTTGATTTATTCTGGAATAATATTCCTACATTTTATTATTCATAATTAGGTTAAAAAGTTTAAAGTTCTAAAAATGGGCAAATGCAGCCTTCCGTCGCTGTGGCTTCCTTATTCTGCTGCCGCCATTTTGAAACCAGCTGACAGTGATTGGTCCGAGTCGGACAGTAGTTTAGCAGTAGTAGTCGCCAACCCTGGAGTCGACATCGCCTCTGGAGAAGCTGTCAATCAAATGTTGGAGGCGGGGCCAGCAGGCTACGCATACTTTTACGGAGGAATCTGATTGGTCAGTTTTTAACTTGAATAACTTGCGATAAAGAAAAAAAAATCTTAAAAAAAATAGTATTAGAAAGATGCTAAGAAGAATTCATCAGAGCAAGAATTGTTATTCTGACAAACAGAATGACTGAGTAATAGCTGTTTATTTCTCTATAGAAGTCTATCGGATTTAGAGCTTCTTGGAACCAGCAGGTACTTCCTGTTTGGAGAGAGGAGGGGTTTAGCTGTCCAGTGATTACACTGTCAATGGTTAAAACCAGGGGGAGGGGCCTGAAGTAGTAACCAATGGGGTGGGACCACTGCCAAACACTTCATATATAATTTATGTAAAAAGAAGACCTGCATGAACAGAAGCAATCATATATTTTTTATTTTTATAACAAAAAAGATGACAAACTTCTCATCAAACACATATTCTTGTCAAAACAAATAACAGAAAGTTTTGTTTCTGTTTTTTTTTTTTATATCCCAACTAACAAATACAAACATGTAAATACAAAAGCTCATGAACAGCATGAGCAAGATAACTTCAGAACTCCGACAGGTATGAGGTAAGAACAATAACTGTAATTTATGCACTAAAGATGGTCGAACATGAACAAGTATACCATGAAGGAAGTACTAGTGGTCTAGAAAATGCCGTCAAAGATCCCCACAAAGGCTTCCTCCTCCCTGCTGCTGCTGCCATCACAAAAAGACACAAAAAACACGTCATGGTTCACTTTAAGAATGGTTATCCCCTCCCATCAGCTGGAACTGGTCGCTCATACCTTCTGCTGAGAGACGAGCTGCCCTCTGCATGAAAGAAATGCATTCCTGGAGGAAGATGCACTCCAGGACGTGGCGCAGCCGGCCTTTCCGGGGGCTTCACCGGGTACTGCCTGCTGAAGACGCTTGGCTTCTGCACAAATAAAGCATTCAACAAGCAGCCACACAAACAACAACGCACTTTACAATAAAATGAGCACCTTTGTGTTCACGTCAAGCGTGATTCTCCTGTGATCGGGAAACCTCTGGCTCAAATGAGAAGATCCAAGTTTCCTGATTCCAGGATTTACAGCTGCTTGACTAAAACTAAAACACAGGAACATGAATAGATGATAACTCCCCTTCTTTGATCTGTTTTCTGTAACTAATACATATTGTGTGTGTTAATGTTGTAGCGTGGTGTAGTGCCTTTGTGGAGCAGCTGGAGCGGCTGAGCGGCTGGGGAAAGGTGTTGCTGATGCAGCTGCACCGCCTACATGGAGACAAAGCAGGTTTAGTAACCGCATGTCTGTGCTGGAACTGTGTCTCCATGGTGAAGAGGTGCAGAGGTTCTACCTGAGACCCTGAGTTCAGTCTGCAGCCACTGAGCTTCAGCTCTGGGATCCTCACTGGCTCTCAGCAGCTTCTCATCGTCAAAATCGTCCCACTCGTTGCCCAGATCGAAGGTCACAGCAGGTATTTGGAGAAACACGTCGTTCTGGTTTTGGGAGTGAGACGTGCTGATCCGATTCGGTCCAGAACTGAGACATCTGCTGTTTGTGCCCGGGATCATCCAGGAACCTGGATGGAGGGATTCAGGAGCACAGGAGAGAACTGGTCTGAACAGGAGAACTTTCAGGGATTAACTGATCATTACAGCAGATATTGGCTTTGTGTCTTCTTTTGTTTCAGTTATTTTATAGTTATTTAAAGCTGCCACAGATTTCTCTTGATATTAATCTTAAAAACATAAATATCTCTGTATTATTGCTTTTTTAGTAAAACCTGCCAAACAGACCTCATTCACTCAGAGATGTTAGCAGAGCTAGCTATTTTGTGAGTTGACTTTCCCTCCAAAATGATACAAATCTTTTTACTTTCTTTTCCAGTGAATATAAAAATGTTAGTAAATCCTAACAGCATTTCTGAAGCCTTTTGGTTTTTTTCTACTTCTTTCTGTCACCTTTCTTTTATTCTTTGCTCTTACTTCAGTTCTTTCCTTACTCATGCCCTTGTTTTCCTTCCTTCCTTAATTCACTCCTAATTCCTCTCTTCCTTCCAAATTCATTTTTTCCTTCCAATTTCCTTCCTTTCTTCCATCATTCCCATTTTCTTCCTTCCTTCATTTTTTCCTAGTTCCTTCCTTCCCTTCTTCCATCATTCCCATTTTCTTCCTTCCTTCACTTCTTCCATCCTTCCTTCCTATTTCCTTTCTTTCTTGCTTTGCTTCTTTTATCCTTCCTTCCTATTTCCTTTCTTCATTCCTTCCTTCTTCCACAATTCCTATTTCCTTCCTTCCTTCCTTCTTTCCTATTTCCTTCCTTCCATCATTCCTATTTTCTTCATTTCTTCTTTCCTTCCAATGTCCCTCCTTCCGTCCTTCCTATTTTCTTTCTTTCTTCCTTTGGTTTTTCCATCCTTCCTTCCTATTTCCTTTCTTCATTCCTTCCCTTCTTCCACAATTCCTATTTCCTTCCCTCCTTCCTTCCTTCCTATTTCCTTTCTTCCTTCCTTCCCTTCTTCCATCATTCCTATTTTCTTCCTTCCTTCCAATTTCCTTCCTTTCTTCCATCATTCCTATTTCCCTCCCTCCTTCCTTCCTTCCTTCCTTCCTTCTTCCTTTCTTCCTTCCTTCCCTTCTTCCATCATTCCTATTTTCTTCCTTCCTTCCAATTTCCTTCCTTTCTTCCATCATTCCTATTTCCTTCCCTCCTTCCTTCCTTCCTTCCTTCCTATTTCCTTTCTTCCTTCCTTCCCTTCTTCCATCATTCCTATTTTCTTCCCTCCTTCCTTCCTTCCTTGCTTCCTTCCTATTTCCTTTCTTCCTTCCTTCCCTTCTTCCATCATTCCTATTTTCTTCCTTCCTTCCAATTTCCTTCCTTTCTTCCATCATTCCTATTTCCCTCCCTCCTTCCTTCCTTTCTTTCAACTAAAGGTCTATAGTTTCAGGATTAATAAAGTTTTTGTCTTTACTGCCTGACCCTAAAAATCACTTTACTCTGCCGCCCCTGAAAGTACACGCAGGTGATGAGATGAGTTCAGTCTTGAGGTGTAACTGTCCATTATATTATACATTCCAGCATTCAGCTAAATTGCTCATTTTTCCCAAATGTGACATGTTTCTGACTGTTTCTGTCACTTGTGTGGGATCAACTGAAGGAAGAAGAATGAGGATCTACAAGAATGTGAAGCTACAATGTGAGGGATGTTTGATCTCCTCAGTGCTCAGACTGATCACACAGGACATCAGAGTCGGCCTGCAGGAATCTGCGCTCATGTCTGTGTTAAAGCCACACACTGTTAAAGGATGAAAGCTGCAAAAATCAGATTTCTGACAAAAGTGAAGAGACAATACTGTGACTGAGTCGTGAGGCAGTTTCTGCTTTCCAGCGGCGCTCATCTTCATGGAAACCAAACCCTGGAAAAAAGGTCAAGGGAAGAGCTAAAAAAGATCGGAAGAAAACAAAATACTCTTTATCCAAGCAAAACATGCCGAGGTCAGAGTCTGAACCTGCCTTCATCTGACTCTGCTGTCTGTTGAGTGTCAGAGGCTTTAATCCAGCTCCCATCGTGGCTTTAGATCAGATGAAACCACTCATTAAAACAATCATCACAAAGTCATCTGATCTTCGGGAAATGCTGAAAGGAGTGCAGACAGCTGTAAAAAAAACGTACCAAGAAAGAGGACGAGGAGCTGGTTTAGGTTTAAAAGCAAACTTCTGCATGCTGACCAGCAGGGGCTGCTCCTCCAGCTTCATCTGAGGGAGTCCAGCAAAACAACTGTTATTATTTAAGGAATACATCAGATCGAAGGTTTTACAAGGATGATCTCAAAACACAAATTTCAGTCAGCAAAAATGAAATTTACGTTAAAAATATTAGAAAATCATAGAAACGGGCATTGATTTCCATTCAAAAAACTTTTATAGAACATAGAATAAGGGCTCATTGTTTTATTGATTTCAAGTGTTTATTTTGACATACATTGGAATTTTAGCTCATAAAACCCACACAATAATAATAAATATGAATTTTGTCTATTTTTTGGCACGAACAAAAGCAAAAATATAAAAAGAACCTAGCATCTCTCAATTTTTTGTACCTTGTTTTCAAAACAAAAGACACGCTGTGCCAAACAGGATCATCTCGGTGCAGCTAGTAACCAATGTTGTGCAGCATAAAATAATATGTGTTTTTAACTCATAAAAGATCAAACTTTTTACCAAAGTTTTGCTTTACATATAAAATCTGTTCATTCTGGAGGTAGAGTTGATCAAACAAGACGTCTTCAGGTCAACAGGATGTAAAAACCTACATAGTTTATCATTTATGTGAACCTCAGACATCAATTTATGTATTTAACTAATCTAAATTAAATAAATGCTAATTACGTAATCCTTATTTTAAAGAACTGCTATTTTATTTTTATTTTATTTTTTTTGTTCTTTTTCCCTCTTTATCCTCAGCAGTCTTCCACTGCTGGGTTTTGTTATTTTAGTTTGGAGTTTGGTAGTCTTAGTTTGCAGGCTTTGTTTTTTTGTGTTGTTTTGGTAGTTTTGGTTAGGGGGAGCTGCTGACTCAGACGGTCGACATGTCTGGATCAGCAGTCTCCATGAATTATTTTATGTTTGACCAAGGAGCCACCATGGAGAAATAAAAGAGAACATGAGGATCTGGAGCCGCAGGTTGCAGACTCCTGATCTGAACACAAGAAGATCGTAGCGGGCCGTGTAGTTAGCTTTAAGCTGTTATCATTTTAATTTGTGCATGTGTAAATTGTATTTAGGATTATATTTTTTAATTTGTTAATTGTTGTACTTATGCACAAAATGTATTGTATGACTTACAAATCAAGAATTATGCACACACACAAATGGGGGGAGTCTATTTTCTCTCCATAGTAACTGACTGAGAGGCTGAAATGAATGATAGATGATCTGCGTCTGATCTTGGTTTATCTGCTTTTAGATCTGGTCTTTTTTTTTATCAACTACAGTTTTTACTCTCTTATCTAAAACAGGACAGACCAACCCTGGAAAACAGGCAGGGTTGAGGTTCCTGAGGACCAGGGTTGGCCAGCCCTGACCAAAAAGACCAAAGTCAACAGCACGGCTTCAATAGCCTGTTCACCTTCAGTCGTTTGACGGGGGTTTGAGCGAGGGCGTCCGACCGGCTTTTCAGGTCTGACAGGTACGAGGAGAAACTGGATTCTCGGTCAGCCGGCCTCCTCCGCGCTGCTGTGACACAGACTTTACCTTGGAAAGACGCAGCGGTGTGTGAATCAAAGCCTAAATGACTGAATCGGACCAGAACCGGAGCTCCACTCACAGCAGTCATGGCCACAGGCAGACTTGTTCTTGCACGAATGGCTGCACGGTTGTTTCTTACCTGAATTTGACGTCAAACGTGGAAAAGAACAACAGCGTGAAGACATGAACAACTCAACATGTGGCATCAGAAACTCAACTTGCCTTGGTTCTGATTTCCCACTTGAACAGCAGACCCTGAAGCTGAAGCTGAGAGCTGCTGTTTGGGTCCAGGATGAGCGTCTGCTATGGTACAGCTGTCACTGTGACCTTGAACTCCGAATCCCTTCAGTGTGGTGTAGTGCACCATCAGCCTCTGCTGCACGTCCAGGCCCACTACAGAGGAGGAGAGGGAACAAACTTTCATCTTTTAACACTTTCTACAAAAATCTAACAAACATTGTGTCATCCAGCTGAACCTCCTCAGTGTCATGAAGTCCTCAAAGCAGATAAGAAAACGTTGACAGTGATCCTAGATCAGAGGTCTGCAACCTTCAACCCTTAAAGAGCCACTCGGGTTGATTTATTCACCAACCAAAACCCAGTAGGAACCACAAAGTCTTCACTCACCCTTTAGAAAAATGAGATTCTCCTGTATGTTTGTGTGTTTACTACTGACATGATACATTTAAATTAACTATTGTGTTTTATTTTAGCATAAAGGAAACATAAACATGAGGAGAAAACAGCTTTTTTAACTTTTGACAGAGCTTTGCATGACTTCCTTTCAAAATAAAAGACATCCTACACTATAGGATCATGTCAATGCAGAAAGAAGTGTAAAGTCATCAAGGATTAAAAAAAATGTTTATTTTACTGTTTCTGGTGCATTTCAGCCACAAATTCATAAATATAATCAACAAAAACTAAATTAAGTGACCTTTGCCATATATTAATAAACCATGAGGAACACTTTAAATCCATGAATTTGTTCAAAAATAGAAAATCTGCTTCATAATCCGATGGATTATAACTGAATGTATCTTTAATTCTAGTTACTGGGAATAAATTGATTTTCTGTGACAAATGAAGCTGAAAATGAAGTCAGTATGACGATGATGAACTAAAAATGATTGAAGGAGAATTACGGATACTGTTGTTGTGATTCTCATTGAATGATTCAGTCAGTCCTTCAACTGTTTGTCAATGAGTGGAATAAAGTTTAAATTAATTTACTTTTTTTTAAACTTTACTACTCACTTACTTTTTCCTTTACAGTTACTTTTCAACATCTTTAAAGGCATTTTATTTTAACCAGAGAGCCACAATGGAGGAGTAAAACAGCCACATATGGCTCCAGAACCGCAGGTGGCACACCGCTGTCCTAGAAAATGACAAGTTTTTGGATTTTGGTTAAAAACAGCATAACTGTATTTAAAAGACCTCAGGGAAAGCTTTTAAAATAGAACAAAAGATGATTGGGGTGCGACTTTATCACAAAGGTCTTTCAAACTAAACAGAGATTAAGAGAGGAGCAGGAGTTAACAGAGGGGTTGTGATCATTAAACACTTAGTGTGACTCCTGTCAAATGAGAGTACAAAAGCGTGTGTGAGCTCCTTCCATGAATTACCATATTGTGAGCTGATGAGGTTGACACTGAGCTCATCTCCTTTTGAAGTCCTCGTCACTTCTATCTTCTTTGACCAGGTGCCACATTTGAGCAGAATCAAGTCCCTGTAAAAAGAAAGGGAAGGGCCTCCTGATCCTTAGAGTATGTGTGTCCAAGTCAAGGCACTCCGGGTAATTCTATCCGGTCCTCCAGATCATTTTATTTTATTGCTATTAATGGCCCCATGTTATCTTGCACTTCTTTCTGACTTCTATAATTTTGACGAATTATATTTTTATGGAGAGTAAAATATTGAAAGTATTTAAAATTAAAATGTTTAAGTTGATTTATTCTGGAATAATATTCCTGCCTGTTTATTATTCATAATTATGTTAAAAAGTTACAATTTTGAAGTTTTAAAATTGGCATTTTGCTAGCTGTTTGGACTATTTTTGCATTTCCTAAGATTTTTTAGGCTATTTTGGAGTTTAGCTAATATTGCAGCTACATGCTAGCCGTTTTGGCTAATTAAGCATTTTTTTCATTTTTTAGGCTATTTTGGAGTTTAGTTATTATTCCAGCTACATGCTGGCTCTTTTGGCTAATTTCGAATTTTTAGTCCATTTTTCGGCTACTTTGGAGTTTAGCAAATATTTCTGCTACATGCTAGCTGTTTTGGCTCATATTTTTCAGTTTTTATGCTATTTCGAAGTTTAGCTTTTTTCAACTACATGCTAGCTGTTTTGGCTAACCTAAGTTTTTTTTGGCTAGTTTAGCATTTAGCTAATATTTTAGCTGGCTATCAACTTTAGCATTTTTAACTATCAATTTCAGCATCTTCAGCAGCCAAATTCAGCTTACAGCATTCACACCACCATTAATGTAGGTAATACTATATATCTAGTTCATAAAAAGTTACAGTTTTAAAGTTTTAAAAATGTAGTTTTAGAGTGTTCAATACACTTTTATCCTGTTCGGCCCGCGACCTAAGGTGTGTTTTGGATTTTGGGCCCTTGTGTGATTGAGTTTGACACCCCTGGGTTAGGGATTGACGCAGAACATCATGTGGAGTAGGATCTAGGATGGTATTCTCACGTGAGCTTGTGAAGACAGACCACGGAGTTGTCGGCGTTTCCGATCAGCAGGCTGACGTAGTGACGATCTGGAGATGTTCTCTTGGACTGCAGCTGGGTTTGATTTGTCAGGATAACCTTGACAAAGATTTCTGCGGAAGAACTGTTGTACCGTGGAAGCTGTGAAAGACCACAGTGACGCTTAAACACAAAATCTTTACCATACTGTAACTTTTCAACTTTTAACACGATCAACATAATTCCAGTAGATTGTTTGGGGTCAAATCAGGATCAGCTAAAAATGACTGAAAACAAGATTGTAAATTTGAAAAAAAAAAAGAAAATGTAAAAAGTAGTTTTAAACTGGAAAATACATATTGTAAACTTGAAGGAATTATTGAAAATAAAATAAAAATTAAATTGAAGATTTGAAAATAAATTATGTTGAAAACTTGAAAGAAATATTGAAAAAAAATAATACATTTTAAACTTGAATTAAAAAAATGAAAACTGTTAACAATTAAAATAATGTTTATTTGTACTTTCTTTTATTCATTTCTCATTCTTCGCTCTCTGCTTAAATCTTCATTGTGATTTGATCCTTGTTCCTAATGATAGACTTATTTTCTATGAAAGTTTGAAAAGTGAGAATTAAAAATGAGAGAAAAGTGTGAAAATATTCATGTGTGTCAGAAAAATATGGAGAAAATGTGTAGTGAGGAGTCCTCTGTCACCCCATGGGAAACATGTCCCGTAGCCAATGAGCTCAAATGTAAAATTAGGATCAGCTGAGTAGCGAAAACTTGAAAATCTGAATTGAAACTGAAAACAAAGAACTGAAAGTGAAGATTTAGAGAAGCAAAAAAAAAAAAGAGTTGAAAACTGAAACAGCACCTTTTACTAATGGATGCATTATTTTTAAATTGGTAATTTTACATTTGTAGTTTTTTTAATTCAAGTTTTTTTTTTCAGAAATACAGTATATTGTTCAAATTTTCATTTTTATTTTTAAGTTTTCAATTTTTTTCCCAAGTTTTTTCCATTTTTTGTCTGTTTTTTTTGTTCACTTTAAACTGATCCTGCTTTGACCCAATATAAGTGACCCAGATTATAAATGCAGCGTGGAACTGTGGCCAAACCTTAAAGATCTATGAATTCCAGAGGAGGCCACACATTTTGGTTCGTGGTATCCTCGGTATGTTTACATTAAAAGTGGGGTCATCTGGACCCCACAAGACAGCACACTAAACTTTTTTTAAAAAGATTTTTTATCTTCACTGGTGTACGTGGCAGAGATAAAATACTGTGCACTTTTGTCATGGGAGGGATCACACATCAATGTAAGGGGGGTGAGGGGGGGTCATCTAGACCCCATAAGAGCACAAGGGTTAATCAAGACAGAGAAGATAAAATGTAAAGAGATCAGACAAAAGGTTTTCTCCTTTCTATGGTAACTAAAACAAAAGTCTCCACCTAAACAACCACGATAATCACATTTTAGTTCAAGTTGAATCCATTTCTGGATTAGATCCTTTATTCTATGAAAGAGTCTGAAGAACAGAAAGTGAAAAGCTGGTTTGGGCATGCGTGCATGTGGTGAATTTACCTGCTCCACGCACACCTCATACTTTGGAAGATGCAGAACAGACTCTCGGATTTGATTTCCAAACGGTGGGTGTCTGTTGACGATCTGGACAAAAACGCAGACTTAACCTGAGTGACCCTTCACACATTCACGCCATGATCACAAGAGAAACTCGCCCAACAGTTTACTGCTTTATAATTTGACAACAGTTACTCAGACTGACCAGCTCCAGCTCTCTGGGGTTGATCTGCTCTATTTTGGTGAAGGTGGTGAGTCCAGCATTCACCATCGCTGTTGACAGAGTCTGCCCTGTAAACACAAACATCAATAAACTCAGATGTAAAAGTTGATGCTCTGACAGCATTCAGCACAAACAAACAGCAGCAGCATTCACCTATCTTCTCTAACTGTTTGGAGACGTAGGGCGAGTTTTCCCAAAGTTTGGACTGAAAGCATTTAGCCAGGATGATGGAGTTGAGCAGCGCAGAAAAGCCTGTCTTAGACCTTTGGCTCAGAAACTCAGAAAGGCCTGAAAATGAGGCACAAAAGAAGTTACAAAAATAAGAAACTGCACTCTCTCCTGTTTGTTATTCCTGACATACATTTACTGATGCGCAGGCCGATCCTGAAGATCTTCGCTGTGTCCTGGCTCAGTCCAAAGTCCTGGATGGAGATGCAGCCCAGCTGAGCCTGGATCAAACTTCAGCACAACCAACATCAGAACAGCTTGTGGACGGTCAAAGTGTGACTGTGTGCATCAACCAACTCACCAGTTCACTTTCATCTCGCTGCTTTTGATTTTTCCATTGAGGGGAAATCTGAAAAAATATATAGAACTTTCTTACTTACTTACACTGTTTTTATTACTTGTCCAATCATATATTAAAAAAGAAATATAACTTTACATACAATACTGTTCAAAAGTGTGGGGTCACATTGAAATTAAAAACACAGCTTTTTTTATGAAGATCATTTTAATCCAGGGGTGTCAACACAAAATGATCTGGGTGACCTCAAACCTTCTAACAATAGTGTTTGAAAAAAGTCAATTTGTATGAAAGCAGAGATGTTTAAAGTAAACATTAAAGTTTCCCTTAATGGCCCTCACTGTCTAAAAGCTGTTTGTGCAAAAAAAAAATATGTCCAACTGTGTAATGTGTGAGTGCAAACAGATGCCGGGATGAGGATGCTGGTCCACCTGATGGTGGTTCTGTTCTTGTCCTTGTTGAAAGAGTTTAAAGATCTCTTCTCATTCACTCGCAGCTGAATTTCACTCAATTCTTTGCTCTTTGAAACAAGCTCAACCTGTACAAACAAAACCAAATGAAGACACAACTTCCTCTTCACAACCTATTGTAGACACTAGAGCGTAAACAGATGTCCTGTTTTGTGAGGGTAGGAGATACAGAAATAGTCATGGATGCAGAAAATGAGCATCATACCAGGTCAGACAGACTCTCAGAGCCATCCACTTTGCTGAACTGCTTCATGGTGTCAAAGGCCACACAGTACCGGGCCATCAGCCGGCCTGCCTCTGCGGTGGTACGGACAAAGGGAAACCTGGTAATCTGACTGTTTTAACCCAAACCACACTCACTCTAACCACTAACAACATCCAAAAGAAGCCCCCTTTAACAGCTCCCTTAGACTCTACCTGTGGGTTTGATGTTGATGTCCTCGTCCATACTGATCAGGTCGATGGAGGACAGCGAGTTCAGGTTCTTCAGACACAGCTCTGAGGGGGGAAGGATGAGCACATTTTAGGAAAGCATTCAACCAAATGATTTGTTATTTTCACTATTTTAATCCCAGCATATTTAAATTTAAGGGGGTCATTGCTGCAAAGAGCAGTTTATAAAAAGCTCTGATTTTTGACCTGATGGTGTGTTTTCAGACTTGAGACCAGTCTGACATCACATTCTTCATTCCACTGATGGGGCTGCTGACTGATATGTGTAGAGAAAATAATAAATAAAATAAACTTGCTCAAGGACACTTTGGCACAGGCACGAGGAACCAAACCTGGAGTCCTCCACAGCTGCAGCTAATGAAGTGGAGTTCTGCTGACAGTACATCATTGTAATATATTTTTAAGCTTTCATCCAAATATGTGAACAGTTTTTTCAAACTACGGTGGGAAAAGTTCTGGATTTAAACGGTCCGCACGATACATGATAAAAACTCTCACTAAGTATCACTAACTAAAACCTCACAAAAATTAAAAAAATATATTTCCACTCATTTTGTGAGTGTGCTGTGTGTGTGTGTCTGTGTGCATTTGTCACGTTCTAGCTCCTGCAGAAGTCCAGCTCCTCTACTGCTGCTGACTCCACCTCCCTCCTGTAGCGCTGATTGAGGCACCCTCTCCACCAATCTAAAAGCATCCAGGAAGCTCTGCTCCAGTGGCGGCTGAATTCCTGAGAGGAATTAGTTTCTCAGTCTGCCCCTGCTGTCTGCCTGGCTTTGAGAAGCCTCTGGTTTCCCCCTCAGTTTGTCCTAGTTTTGTCTGTTTGTTACATTTATTCGTGCGGGTTCTGTGGTTGCATCTTGGGTAGCTGTTGTACTTAGAGACTATTTGTTATTTAATTCATTTCTACAATGCCTTAGAATTTGAGTTGCTCATTTGAAACAATATAAAAAGGATAACCAAACCCTCAATCAACTTTTTTGTCTGTTGACCTCCATAAATGGGGCTTTAAAAATGCTGTCTGTTGATCATTGCCAAATTTTTGACAAATTAAAATAATATTGTTTATTTCTTGAAAATATAGTCAAAAAGCCCCTAAGCCCCACCCACCTGACTGGATTTTCAAATTTTGGCTGTGGGTGGAGTCAGCCTCCAACTTCCCTGTTTGATTCTCGCCTTTGTTCTCCTCTCCCACCTCGCTCCAATGTTTGGCCCTGGCTGGTTTCCTGACTACGTTCTGCCTTGTCCCTGCCTGTGTTGCTATTACTATTAAAGTCAAGTTGCATATGGATCCACTCACCTCAGCTCCTTCGTTTTGTTAGTTTTCTTTAGTTTTGATGTTGTGACTCCTACCACCTGTCACTCTGATAAACAACTGTGTAGCTATCTTAACCCCATTTTTCTTTATGTTGCACATTTTCTTCCTCCTCTCTGAGGAGGGATGGTTCATTTTGTCAAAATTCTACCGAAATAGTATCAAGTTGTTTTCCATAAAGGCTTTCTCTGTTAATAACTGTTGGTACAAAAATGTTGACGTGTGCGGTCTCTTAGTTAGCTTTTGTTCTCAGCCATCACTGCTATGGTGGAGTGAATAAACATGTAACACTCACCTTGTAACTGTGCTTCAATCCCATGTTTGTCAAAGTCAGCAGTGAAACCTGAAATAAAGAGTATAATAAACTAAAGAGTTGACAATGACACCGATGCTCACGTGCACATTAGCTCTGACCATAGTGGGCGGGGTTCTTGAGGGCTCTGATGTACAGAAAGGTGGAGCGAATCCAGTCTAGAGCCATGTTGACATCACTGATGGTTTGGAGAACAATCTCAGCGTTCAGGTGCTCAACCAGATGACCATGTAAGCTACAGAAACAGGTCAGTCTTGAATGTCAGGAGCTGCAGTCTCATCCCTCAGACTCACAGAGCGTCTGAGATACCTGCTCTCAATCACTTCCATGCCGTTCATCAGTTTCATGTACTTGTCTCTGGTCTGGACTTTGGTCATGATCACTGCTGTGGCTGATGTGTCAAACTACAAGAGAAGAATCAATTGGATAAAACCAACAATTTGCTTTCATGCCTCACGACAGTCCAACCAAAACTAGACAATGATGATCACACCTGTGGTCGTCCAGCCCGGCCAATCATCTGCAGGATGTCTGCCTCGCTGTACTCCTCACAGGAGCCTGCAACATACTGCATGGTGGACTTGATCACAACCAGGTGAGCGGGCAGGTTAACGCCCATGGCAAGGGTCCTGGTGGTAACTGAGAGTGTAAACAAATAGGAGTCAAACCGTGACTTCCCAATTAATGTTGTTTTTCAAACTGTTTTACCTCTAAAACTCACCAGAACCACTAATAGTGGACATAATTTTAGAAATCAAAAGGTATTCACTCTGATTTATTCTACTTTTAACAAGCTGTTCTAAAATAATTCAAAAGCCAAATGCAAACATTCCTTTTCTGTTCTAACATGTACTGCTTTCCTAGACTCGTGGTCATGTGTCACAGCCTGGCAGTGAACTGAGAGCTCGGCCTCACACAGGACAGACAGGACTCCATGGGTGAAGGCCTCTTCCACCAGCTTCCTATCAGACAAGCCCAGACCTGCATGGTGGAAACCAATTCCTAACAGCACCAGATCTGCACAAGAAACACAAAACACCACATTCCTTGTGAGAAGTGACTTTGGAACCTCGTACTGAAGGTAAACAGCAGGGCTAAGAACATCCGGACACATCTGCTGAGCACGAACCCATCGCCGGTGACATTTATACACAAAATCTCTAACATATTGTAACTTTTCAACCGTTAACACGGCTCATTAAAAGTGGCTCATCGAGCTACTTTTCTCCCTCAGAATCTGCTGGAATTAACAATTAAAACATTACAGTAAATCATAAGAACATAAACACTGGAGCAAGAGCTAAACACAAGAGAGACTGAGAGAACACAAAACTAAACGGGGAGAATCAAAACACTGGTAAGAAAGATAATTTGTCATGGAGCAAGTAAAAACAAGTATTTAAAGTCCCTCTATAAAAAATGTTTTTATTTTAAAAAAGCATTCTCAGTATTGTTTTAATTGTGGTTATGAAGTTTTTAACCAAAATCCCACAACCTGAATCTCTTAAAAAGACATTTTTAATTGTTGATCTGAAGCCTCTGTTTCCAAAATCCCCTCTGAGGGGGCGTGGCTTTAGGAGCTGAGATGAGTAGTCCAACAAAGGACAGTTTGTGCGCTCTGAGGCTTCTTCACTGTCGGAAAGGCTTCAATGAGAGATGAAACGTCATGTCAGCATCTCCCTGAAGACACAGATCCTCAGGCCGGAAAATTCCTTGATAAAACAGATAATCCCAAAACTGTTTCTGCAAAAACTTCACACAGACAACACTAGTACGTGCAGTTCAAAGGCTTGCACTGAGTTGTGTTAAGGTTACACCAAGGCTCTGGAGGTTTCCATGATACATTACCTCTGAGTTTAGAGTCTAACATGCTGTTTGCATATGTCATCAGCCTGTGGGGTCAAGCAGATCACACAAGAGTTACAAAGACAGCAAAAACAAAAGTGCAAAGACATGCAAAAAAACTTTGGAGTTCTACTTGAACTGAAGCTGATTACAGACTGGAGAGTCTTACCTTTGTTTATGTTCGATGCTCAGGTTAAATCGAGCATCTTTGGCCAGAGTTGCAGCCGATTGTTGAGCTCCTTTCCTAGTGGAACAAAACTTCAGAGAAAGAAGCTACAGTCAGGCTATGAGGCAACGAGTTACTGTATCACACAATCTTGATTATGTAAGCAAAACAATGCCAAGGTAAAAGAAATGGAAAAATGTGAGAGAGACATATTTTGCTTTTGTCACATTGTTTGAAGTTTGAAAGTGTTTCTGTCAAACACTCAGCACTGCAGGGGTGTCAAGCACAATCCAAATCACACCTTAGGTCGCAGACAGGATAACATTTATTGAACACGCTAAAACTACATTTTAAAAACTCTAAAACCATGACATTTTAACATAATTATGAACTAGATATATAGCATTACCTGCAATAATGTTAGTCTGAATGCTGTAACTGAAATGGCCGCTGAAGATGCTCAAATTGATAGCTAAAAATGCTGAAGCTGAGACCCAGCTAAAATATTAGCTAAATGCTAAATTAGCCTACAAAACTAAAAATAGAAAAACTTAGGTTAGCCAAAATAGCTAGCATGTAGCTGAAAAAATAGCTAAACTTTAAAATGGCCTAAAAACTAGAAAAAAAAAAACAAATTAGCCCAAAACAGCTAGCGTGTAACTATTAGCCTAACTCCAAAACAGCCTAAAAAACTTTAAGAAGCCTAAATTAGCCAAAACAGCTAGCATGTAGCTGAAATATTAGCTGAACTACAAAATAGCCTAAAAAATCTTAGTAAATGCCAAAGTAGTCCAAAAAGCTAGCTGAATGCCAATCTTTTAAACTTTAAAACTGTACATTTTTTAACATAATTATGAAAAATAAAAAGGCAGGAATATTATTCCAGAATAAATCAACTCAAACCTTAAATCATTTTCAATATTTTACTCTATATTTTGTTAAAATTATGTAAATTAGAAATAAGTGCAAGATAACATTGGGCCATTAATAACAATAAAATACACGTGGACTACAGTGTACAAACTAATTGTATCATGCAGAAACTCTGCTTTAAGCTATTGAATATACAGTGGCTTGTGTATTTGTAGACAGTAGGGAATCATGAAAGCTAAAAGTCTGCATACGCACCACCAGAGCAGGCTTCTGGTCAGAGTAAGTCTGAATGATGTTGGCCATCTTATAGCTGAGTGACAGGTCAAACTTAAACTCTGTCTGGTTCGGGTTGCAGGGGAATCCCAGCACCACCTTCCGAAGCTTCACTGGACGATGGCTCTCATTCATATTCAGGTATGCAGCAGGCTCTCCTTCATTTGACAGCCACTCTGCTATCTAATAGATAGATAGAAATACTTGAATTATCCTGAAGGAAATGATTGACACAGTTCAGAGGTGAGTCCGTGGCTTGTAGATGAGGAGGGGAGTGTCTTCCCGGGATCCTTACGTCAGATACATTAGGAATGGTGGCTGATACGGCCACAAATCTCATGGAAAGTCCTGCCTCTGGATTCTGTGAGGTTCTAAAGCTGTGCACGGCCTTCATCCTGCTCACCACCACTTCCAAGGTGGCACCACGGGTTGCATCTTTCACCACATGCACCTTAGAGAACATTTAGGAGATGCTGATCAACTTTGGGAACGGCATGGATGCAAGTGAAGAAAACCAAGAGAAATGTGGGCTTTTTGTTTATTTTTCAAACTGGAAATCTTCTTCAGAGTAAAAACAGAAGTTCATCTTTAAATGCATATTTCAGTTATAAACAAGGTATCAAAAGAAACCCCAAAAGCTCATTCCAAAGAGTTCAGTGGAACACAGGAACTGGGTGTTGTTTGAAAACATTATAGAATCTGATTGATTGATCTGTACAGAAGCAGGGCTGTGAGTGTGGAACAGAGTCACCTCATCGATGAGGAAGAGTCTGACCAGCTGCAGCAAACAGTTGTCCCTCCACTTTCTTGTCAAACTGTCCCATTTCTCCTTTGGAAAGAAACAAAAGACATTATTGCATGAAAACAGTCCTGATGACAATACTCAGATTGTCGTTCGTTCGGTGGTGGGTCCAGTCACTGACAGGCGTGGTCAGGATGATGTTGGAGTCCTGAATCTCAAAGAAGTCCTCAATCTCTGTGTCTCCAGTCAGCTCTTTGCAGATCAGGCCCAAATGACCAAACTTCTTATTCCAGTTGTCAAAGCACTGACTGCACAGAGCTTTGATAGGAGCCACTGGAGAGAAGAACAGAAATCACTCAAAAAACACATCCTCAAAAATTAACTACATCAAAAAAAAAAAAACAAAAACACCAGTCTCTTTGTGATGACGTTAACTTCTCAAATCAGGGGTGTCAAATTAAATCATACAGGGGGCCAAAATCCAAAACACACTTTAGGTCGCTTGTCGAACAGGATAAACATTTATTGACTTTTTAACATAATTATGAATTACATATATAGCATTACCTACAATAATGCTAGTCTGAATGCTGTAAGCTGAATTTGTCTACTGAAGATGCTAGTGCTGATAGCTGAAGATGCTAAAATTAATAGCTAATACGCTGAAGCTGATAGCCAGATAATATATTAGCTAAATGCCAAATTTGCCAAAAAAAAACAAAAAAAAAAAAAGAAAATCTTAGGTTAGCCAAAACAGCTAGCATGTAGCTGAAAAAATAGCTAAACATCAAAATAGCCTAAAAAGAAGAAAAAAGCCTAAATGAGCCAAAACGCCTAACGTGTAAATATTAGCCTAACTCCAAAACAGCCTAAAAAAATTTAAAAGAAAACCTTGAAATTAAACAAGTGAAAGAAATCAAGTTTTTAAGAGTAATTATTGATGGAAAAATACACTGGGGATCACATTTCAACTACATAAAAACAAAGAGAGCAAGAACAATAGATAGCACTGTGGTGTAAGGTCAGATGGTCAATAAACAAAACAATCAACATACACAGCTCTTATATAATTCATTGATTGCTCCATTTCTAGCATTTTGGGGAAATGCAAACAAGAAATCAATAAACTCTATGTTTGTATTACAGAAACGAGCAATAAGCATAATCATCGGGATTATGTGGACCCATCAACACCACTATTTATAAAGCTAAAATATATCATTTTAAAGACTTAGTAGATCATTTCATCCTAAAACATATGTATAAAGTACGTCACGAAAGTCTGCCACATAACATGTAAAAAAGTTTTGAGAAAATAAAGAGCAATTACAGCCTAAAAGGACATGAAATTTTCAAAACCAACAAATTCAGAGCAAAAATGAAGGAAAAGGTGTCTCGATGCAGCAGGGAATCAGACTATGGAATAATCTTGAAAAATCAATAAAAAAAAGTCCAGTTCAATTATTACATAAAAAAACTGGAAGAAAACACATGCTCACACAATACGAAATATAAGGTTGTTGGGAGCGGGTTAAATTAAAAAATATTTTTTTTGTTATTTGCTAAAAAACGAAATAAATAAACTAAACTATATGCTGAATGTGGCCCATTGTGAGAGTGTTTATAAAAACGGATTTCAGATCGCAGCGTAAGTGTTTTTAAACCCCAGCAGCTCACTGTAAACAGCTTTCACGTCCCTCCACGGTTCCTGCGTCTCCATCAACAGGCGGATGATGGCCAGCTCAAACAGCACCGTTTTGCCCGATCCCGTAGGAGCACAGGCCACAAAGTTCTTGTTGGTGTAGAGAACCTGGGAAGGATTCACAAGCAGATTTCCAGAGGCACATTCCCAGGAACATGTGAGTCATTCAGCTCCTGTCTGTTGGGTTGCGGGTGTGCTTACATCATCCAGGGCCTGGGACTGAACATAATTGAAAAAGGGGAATTCACTGAAGACAGATCTGAACTTCACGGCTGTGGGTCGTGTGTCAAGTCATTAAACTCTGTTACTGAAAGTGAAGTAGTAAAGATAGAAAAAAGTGTTTGCCAAAAGGATACGAATTTCCGAAACAGGCCGCAAAACTCCTGCAGATCCTAAAATGTGGGAAATATGAGGAATAAATCAGAATAAATCAACTTAAACCTCAATATTTTCCTCTACATAAAAACATACTTTGTTAAAGTTATACAAGTTAGAAATAAGCACATGATAACACCGGGCCATTAACATCACACATTGCTTTAAAGCAACAGTCCTAGGTGATTTGTACTGTTTAATAGGAAACAATGGAGTTAAATAGATACTTGTATTCTGATCCAGCACAATGCAAAGTGTTTTCTGAGGGTTTTTTAGTTTCAGTCTACTGTTCTTCACCAAGGGACCAAAACGTTTCGAACAAGGGAGCTCACCTCATCACACCCAAACATACTGTGGCAGCGGTTGACATGGTTATTATTGGATTTCTCATTAATGATAAGACTTCACAGAAGCTACAGCAGTGGTACGATTGTAAACGGGCAACAGGAGCTGCAGTGATTCTCCGTGGCTGTCAGTGCTGTGTGAGACCTTGAATGTGCAGCGGCTGAGGCGTCATGGGGGGAACTACCGCTCTCCTTGCGCTCTGTGTTTCTGCGCGTTGCGCTGCCTGTGGGAGTCGGCCACTTGGTGCAGAAAAGCCCAGAGGAGGCTGCAAAAGAAAGGGCTTAAGAGTGAAAGGCGAAGTAAGGTGACCAACTGTCGCCTGTAGCGGCTGAAGAGGAAGAAGAACTGGTCATGGTAACCTGATTTCTATAAACCTCAGGTGTGGATGCTGTCTGGCTGCTGCTGGTCTCTGGGTCATTCTTGGTGGATGAGTCACTTCTGGTGGTCATCTCTGGCCTCTTGAATAAACTGTGATATGGAGATAAAGGTGTAAAAATAGTGGAAGTCTGGGGGTCAGAATGACTGTTTGTTCAGCAGATCTAAAGCTGTTCTAAGGAGAAGAGGACTATGGCCTGATACAAGGATTGGCATAATCTCTAACTGAGGCATCATTTAAAGAATGCCAAATGTGAAATATATTGCTTTGCACTTTTATGTAGCAGCGGTGAAGATTTACGCTAGCGAGACACAAGTTGCTCGCACACCTGCTGAGTCGGCGGACATTCAAGTGGCCACTTTCAATGGAAAGTCTATCCAAAACCAGGTAAAGCAGAATTTCAGACTTCTACCTGTGTTTGCATAGACTGACAGGGGCGGATCAGGGGCGGAGCCACTCAGCTCAGCTCCAAAAAAGCCACACCCCCTCAGAGAAGATTTTGGAAACAGAGGCTACAGATTAACATGAAAAATGTATTTTTAGGACATTTAGGTTGTGGGATTTTGGTTAAAAACTTCATAATCATAATTAAAACACTAATGGGAACATTATTTTAAAATAAAAAAAATGTCATGGGGGACTTTAAACTAATCAGAAATGGAGTCTAATATATTATTAATGTGGTAAAGGATGAAATGTTGGGTTTTTGGTGCAAGAAACAGAATTTGTCCTGCAACGGTGTGAACTATTCTCTACAGAGAACAGCACAAACAGGCTCTAACCACCGCCGCACAGCTAAACTAGACGGTAAGTACATTAGACTCTCCAGTTTGAGAAGTAGATGTATCGTAGGTCCGCAACAGGCAGCTTAATTAAATAGTACCCATAAAAAGCCAGTGTCAACATCTATAGTGGAGAGCTGACTTTAGCAGATGAAAAATGAAAAGTGCTCATGAAAAAGTAATATCTGAGGTTTGTCTAACAAAAGAAAAAGATGAATACGGACAAAAGAACACAGATATTAGACAAAAGAAGATTGAAAAAAAGTTATGGATTGATGAATTGAAGTTTGGGGTTTTTGGATCACACTGTAGAACATTCGTGAGAGGCAAAATAACAGACAAAATGCTGGAACATGGATTGACACCATCTGTGAAGCAAGGTGGGGGTAACATGATGGTCTGGGGTTGCTATGGTGCTGTAAAGTGAGAAATTTGTTCTAGGTATAAGGGACTTAGTGTCAGGAGTCAGCACTCTGTCTCCTCCACTAGCCAATGGCAGAAGCAGTCTCAACAGTACTGACTGCACTTCATCTCCCCGCAGTCCCAGGTCATGGTTACTGGATGCTGCTCAGCAATCACCAATATGATATTTAAGCGCTGCACAAAGCCTCACTCAGTGCGAAGTATTGTTTTGTGCCACCCTGCCTGCATTGCTGAGCATTTCTATCTGGACCTCATCTTCTGTTTCTGACTCAGCTTCATCTCTGTTTTCGGAATGTCAAAAATATTAACATTGATACTCTCTCCTCCCACATTAGTAACATTCCTGTCCCAGATTCATTCAATCCTGATGCACTTGTCTCTTTTTACAATAATAGCCTTAATGATGTCTTGAACCTCCTTGCTCCTGTCAAAACTCGCAGTGTTTCCTTCATTAAATCTGCTCCATGGTTCACTCCCGAACTACGTAAATCGAAAGCTCGATGTCGCCAGCTGGAGCGACTCTTTAGAAAAACTGGACTATCTGTGCACAGGGAAATGCTTAATACTCATCTCACACTGTATAAAAATTTAGTGTCTCTCACGAAAAAAGACTGTTATTCTGAACTCATCTCTGTAAACAAAGGGAACCCTAAAACTCTCTTCTCATTAATGACTAATATCTTTCAGCCTCCCGACACTCTCCCCCCCCATATGTACTCCACTGCAACTTGCGACTCCTTTCTTTCGTATTTTGAACAAAAAATTCAAACTATACACC
>NC_050528.1:17115463-17122933 GCF_002922805.2 Oryzias melastigma
CAGTCTCCCCCTCCCCCCAGGTAAAGAGCCTGGGTGTCATCCTTGACAGTTCCCTTTCCTTTCAACCGCATATTAATAACATTACCCGCTCTGCTCATTTTCATCTGCGCAATATTAATCGTCTTCGCCCCTCTCTCACTGTCGATTCCGCTTCTATATTGGTCAATAGTCTGGTCACTTCTCGCATCGACTACTGCAACGCACTTCTGTCCGGTCTACCTCAAAAAACTCTCAATAAACTCCAACTGGTTCAGAACTCAGCCGCTCGCATTATTTCCAGAACTCCACCGTTTCATCACATCACCCCCGTCCTCCAACAGCTCCACTGGCTTCCTGTCAAATTCAGAGTTCAATTTAAACTTCTCCTCCTCACCTTCAAAGCGCTCCATAACCTGGCCCCGCGTTACCTATCTGAGCTCCTCCATATTTACACTCCCGTCCGTACACTCCGGTCTTCTTCCACCCTCCAACTCTCCGCACCCCCCATCCGTCTGGTCACCATGGGGAGCCGAGCCTTCAGCCACTCAGCCCCCACACTATGGAACTCACTCCCACCTGATCTCCGGACCATTGACTCATTACCCGTGTTTAAGTCCAAACTCAAAACATACATGTTTAAATCTGCCTTTTCTGTCTGATCTCACGACCATTAATCCTGTGGCTGATTTTATTTATTTATTTATTTATTTATTTTTATTTATTTTTTTAAAGATTTTATCGTGTTTCTGTTTTTACGATATATTTACTTGTCTTGATTTTATTATCCTTCTCTTTGTAATGTACAGTGTCCTTGAGTGACCAGAAAGGCGCTTTGAAATAAAATGTATTATTATTATTATTATTACTGACTGCCCTGAACCTCGCCTGGACTCTGACACCTCTACTCTCTTTTTGGATGATCCCATGCTCGTGTTTGACCTCTGCCTGTCTGACCCTGATTTAGCTTTGTGGACTTTTGGCTGTACTTATTTCCTGTCTGAACTAATAAACCTGCTGCATGTGGAACCAGCTGTCTGCTCATTTGTAACACTTAGATTTTTCCACAACTATCTAGAGAAGAAGCAGCATCTGGTATTCTATCTGGAATGGAGCGGTCAGATCTAAACCCCATTGAGATGACCTCAACAAACTAACAACTAGAATGCCAAAGGTCTCCAATGCTAGAATTACTGCAGGATTCTTTAACAAAAGCAAAGTTTAAAGGATATTACTTCTATCCTTGTCAATGTCTTGACTATATTTTCTATTTATTGTACAACTCATAAAAGTGTGACATTTTGTGGAAAAACAGGACTCTGTCTGGATGACCCCAAACTTTTGAACAGTAGCGTATATCAACCTGCTGCTTTAGTGACATCAATGAAAAAACATCATGTGGATGAATTGCTTAGGTGAGGTGTGACTTGTTGTGTTATAACAAACATCATTAGCATATGACGGGACACCTGCCTTTTGCGCAAAGATGGGACACAGTCAAAAGGTGGATATTTGCTCATGGCTCCCTGATCAAATTCCTGCAGAGTTTCATCTGCACCTTTGCCACTGTGACATTCCTCCAGAAAGGAGTGGCTGAAGCTTGAACTCTTCCAAAAACGGTCATATCCTCCTGGGTTGCTTAGGCCATGTTGCTCCTCATTTCCAATCTGATCACTGAAAAAGCTTAAACTGTTGACTTTTGATGAATATGTGTTGGAACCATCTGATCCTTTTGAAAGAGGTTGGAGAACTGTTTGTTCGTGAGAGAAACCTGTTTGAAATACAAAAGGAAAGAGTCAAACCTTTTGCAAGAGTGTTTCAGTTAATCAAGTCTGTTTAGGAGAGGCAAAATACATCTCGTAAATGATTTAACTCAAAGCCTGTCACATACACAGTTGGATCTATTTTTTCCCCTTGCAGGTGTCTGGGGCGTCTAGCTACCACTGCTGCCTCATCCCCAGGGGGGGCTTGGTTTGGGGGGATGGGGTGCTCTCTCTCTCTCTCTCTTTTTCACCCACCACAACCACTCACCTGAGCCATGGTACTAGCTCGATTTGGGGGAAAAAGCATGCATGACGGAATGATATATGCTTTACATGTGTTGGTTTGTATCCATACGAATGCGAGAGTGAGCTGTGGTTGTATTGTGTTTGTGTTGACATGAAGATTTTTGGAGCCAACACGTATGTTTGTGATATTTGAGTGTGTGTGAAGACAGGCCCCGCCCTTTTGACTAGGGCTAACACAAATGATTATTTTATTAGTCGACTAATCACCGATATTTTTTTCTAATTAGACGATTTATAGGGTCATGCACAAAGTGAATGTAAAAAACACATCTAAACCATTATTAGCTTTAAACTAGCTAATGATAAAGACAATTGAGATGATAGTTTATTAAAGTTTAAATGAATCGTACAGCCTCTGTCCTTCATTGGTTTCTGGTATTAAAACAATATTAAACTAGAAAAGCTGCATTACCTGCAATAATGCTAGTGTGAATGCTTTTTGTTGAAAGTAGTTGCTAAAGATGCTGAAAATGGCAACGCAGTCGACTTTAATTCCTGCAGGGATTTACTGAAAATGAAAAACTAATGTTAAATTTGCTAAAAGACAGTACATTTTGTTAAAGAACTACGAAAGAGCCCTGAAGCTGACCTAAATGAAGTAAAATTTTGTAGAAAAATTGCTTAAAAGTCCCTAATACATGATAATTTTGCAAAAATATTTAGTGTGTTGCTTGAATATCAGCTAAACTCTAAATTGGCCTAAGAACCTCAGTAGATTAGCCAAAAAAATGCTACCTTGTTGCTTAAATACTAGCTAAACTCCAAAATAGCCTGAAATTCCTCAATAAACTAAATTAGGAAAAAATATTAGCCTGTTGCTAAAATAGAAGTTAAACTCTAAATTAACCAATTAAACCTCAGTAAATAACAAATTAGCCAAAAACCTTAGCATGTTGCTAAAATATTAACTAAACTCCATTTTAGCACAAAAGAACCTCAGTAGATGCCAAATTAGCCAAAAAGCTAGCACATCGTTGCTTAAATACTAGCTAAACTCCATTTTTTTATTATTAAAAATGATGAAAACTTAGCCCATAAATAAATTTAAAGACTTGTTGCTAATCTACTAGAAATTCAGAAATTTGAAGACTTTCTCATTTATTTCCTTTAGGGCATATTTTACCCAAAATTTCAAAAACTATAAAGTTTATGAATACCAAAAAATGTAAGCAGTAATGTCCTGAACGAGCTGTAGGTTTTGATACAAAGATTGCTGAAATCACTAAAAGTGTGATTGAGTTTTTACGTGCTGAAAAACATATGGAAAATAGCACTAGAATCACTATAGTGTGAAGGATTACTAAACATTCAAACAATTTAATGAGGTCAACATCTGAAACAAGGAACTATTTTTCACTAAAGATAAAGTTTTGGTCTCATTGACTCAAATATTAAGTGTTTTTTGGTGCTGAACGTTCACAACTTTGTTCAACTTTACTTCACTCCGACTCCATAGAATATAAAGTAATGACTAATCAACTATTACATTAGTTGTCGAGAATTTTAATAATCGATTAGTCGTCTAATCGTAGCAGCCCTACTTTTGACTAACATCTACATCTGACAGTAATGATGATAAACCTCCAGCAGCTGTTTGCTTTGTGATTCTACCCTCTACTTCTTTATTCATCCTCCAACCTCTTTAACCCCTTTTTTCTCCCTTCTTTTGTATCGTCTATAACACGTGTCAAAGTCAAGGCCCGGGGGCCGGGTCTGGCCCTATATGTCCATATTATGTTTTCCTCCCTGGGATGATCACCACTCCTCCTTAATGGGTTTCACCTGTGTCTTATTGTTTTTTTCCCTCCCTTTTCTGTATTTAATGGTTTCCTCCCCTCACCTCCCTGCAGGTTTGTTTTGTTACACTACGCATCAGCCTCTTGTCTCTCTTGACAGGTTGTTGATCCAGTGTGTTTAATTTTTGGCCTTGAGTTCTTGTTGGACTTGTTTTATTAACTTTGATTCCGTTTTTTCAGCTTTTTGCTCTTCTGTGTTTTTTGTATTTTTTGTTATTAAAGACTCAGTTTTTGGAACTGCTAGCTGTCCTGCATTCGTGTCCGCTCACCAAAGCCTGACACTCAACATAATTTTATTATATTGTTATTAATGACCCGATGTTATCTTGCGCTCATTTCTAACTTGTATAATTTTGACAAAATATATTTTTATAGAGAGTAAAGTATTAAAAGTTATTTAAGGTTTAAGTAGATTTATTTTGGGAAAATATTCCCGATTTTTTATTATTCATAATTATGCTAAAAAGTTATGGTTTTAAAGTTGTAAAATTGTCCTTCTGCTAGCTTTTTGGACTATTTTGGCATTTACTAAGATTTTGTTAGGCTGTTTAGGAGTTAAGCCGATATTTCAGGTACATGATAGCTGTTTTGGCTTATTTAAGCTTTTGTTTTATGTATTTATTTATTTATTGCTGTTTTGGAGTTAAGCTAATATTTACACGCTAGCTGTTTTTGCTAATTTAGGCTTTGTTCGATTTTAAGGATTATTTGAAGTTTAGCTATTTTTTTCAGCTATATGCTAACTGATTTGGCAAACTGAGGTTTTTTTTTTTTTTTTTTTTTTGCTGATTTGGCATTTAACTAATATTTTAGCTGGCTATCAGCTTCAGCGTTCTCAGCTATTATCCTCAGTGATTTCAGCTATAGGCTTCAGCATATTTTCAGCTTTCAGCACTAGCATCTTCAGCAGCCACATTCAGCTTACAGGATTCACACTAGCACTATCTTGTTCATAATTATGTTAAAAGGTTATGGTTTATGATACCTTCAGCTCTAGTTTGTCTGCTTAGCTGCTTGTTTTCTCAACAAGTAGAGAAAAAAAAAATTTCTCTATTTTTCAAATTATCAGAAGTATTAAGGCATTGATCCAAACTCCAAAATATGATATGATTACAAGACAATGGTATTAATCAGATTATGAGAACTTTGATTAACAAGGCTAGATAAAAATGCATGTATACTTGTTAATCTGATTTATGTTTCCTACATTTTGCTGTGTTTTAAAGAGCAAAAAAAACTTTTTATTTTGGTTTTTTGTTATATTTCTTAACGTGCATGTAAAAAGTCATATAGTACAATATTACCGTATTTTCAAGGGTATAAGTCGCAAGAGCAAAAAATGTCTAATCAAGAAGAAGAAAACCATAAATAAGTCGCTCTGGATTATAAGTCGCACTTTTAGGAGAAAAGTTTGATGCTTCAGAACAAATCCACCAAGCCCAGCATGGCTAAATACATAAATAAATAAATAAACACAATAATACTAATCTTTTGATCTGTATAAGAAAAATATCAAAGTTTAAGAGGAAAACAATCAGATTCTCTTCCATGTTTGTTTTGGACGACACTTCTTCTGCTGCTGTCAGTAGCAAATACTTATACTCAGACGCAGCACTCTCTAGTGGTTGGTAGAGGAAACAACCGCTAAAAGACAATGGGTGTTCAGTGGGGAAAAAAATCACAAATATATGAGTCTATTTATGTCTAAGAAAAAAACAACATAAAGAAGTACCTCCTAAGTATAAGTCACACCCCAGGCTAAACTATGAAAAAAGCTGTGACTTACACTCTGAAAAAACAGTAATATTATCTGACTATAATTCCAAGTTATCGTACTTGTTGTTACTTTACTTTCTTTAAAATGTGATCTTAAACTGGTGGAAGTTTAAGTAGCCAGGAAAGATATGAAATTTATCTTAACTATAAGGATTTTAATTAGCCTTTACACTAAGTTAATTGATTAGGCTTTTTCCTGTTCAGAGAAAAACCTACTGGATAGTAGGGAGAGAGACTCCGCCTCCTTCTGTGCATCCTGAGTATCCGGAAAGTCAGTAAGAGGTGGAGGTGCTTTCAGCTGGCATGGGTTACCCTCCTGTTGAAGTGGTTGTCTGGCAGTTCAGATAAAAAAAAGCATTTATTTTTCTAAAAGGGCTGACAACAATGCAATTAATGTTCTATTACTTACACCAGATGCACAACTGGTTTCTCAAAAAACAAGGTGAGGTCCTCAGAGTCCAGCATCCTTCAAAATAAATGCCACACAGTTGAAAACCACGAGATTTCAAAATAGTTTGCAGACAGCACTGCATCAGCAAAGTATTATATGTAAATAATAAAGGGATTACAATATAAACACAAGTATTTCAGCATTTGATATTTTTTTCATTGTCATTGTTATTAACATTTTAGAGCATCAATGAACACAATAAAAAATGTAGTTGAAAATTGATCTATTTTTATTATAAATGTTATAATTAACACAAAATATATGACATGTACATTGAAGAGAATGTTCCTTTTTCCCTCATGGACCTACTCATATGTCAGTAGGTTTTACATTTGGTATCAGTTTTTTTATTCCCATGTTTTTAAATGGGTCTGAAAACACAGGAGCCCCACCTACTAATCTTTTTTGGGAGAAAATACTTTCATCTAAATATTACAAATATACGACAGACTATTGGGGCAACCAAAAAAAAGTAATATTTTTTCTCGTAAAATTTCGACTTTAGATCTCGTTAATTTACGACTTTTAATCTGGTACAGTTATGAATTTTTCTCGTAAATGTATTAAAGTCGAAGGGAGCCTATAGTCCAGCAAATTTATGACGTGAGCTGAAGCCGACTGACCAAACTGTGAAAAGCGATCTCCTCTAACTCTGTGATGTTTCTGTCTGAAGAGGCCTAGTTTTCTGAATTTTCAATGTTCTTGTGCTAACGTAACAGACTATTGTCATTCCTCGATGTTGTTTTGTGTTGAAATGGAAGTTTCATTTGGAGAAGGAGGCGTCCCGAGCTCTGTTTAACATTCTCCTTTGGTTTCTGCTCATGACAGAGACATGAAGTAAGGTGGTGAAAGGGCTTCTGGGAAATGAAAGGCAAAATAAAGTAACTGTCCTGTTAACATGTACAGTATCTCTGCACTCTTTATTTTACATATGAAACTCCGCACTACCAACACCGAACCTGGAAATAATTTGATTCTGAATTGCCAAAAGGTTCCAAATTTCTTTTTTTTTTTAACACCGATCTGGAAATAAATCTTCAGAAGATACTCCACATCTTTCATCTCCGAGCACGGCTCTGATAAACAGACAAATTTGGTTATTTTCTCATTAATTTACGACTTTTAATATAGGAAATTTACGACTTTGAATCTCGTAGATTTACAAGATTAAAAGTTATAAATGTAGCCTATGACTTTTAAAGTCATAAATATACGACTTTATTCTCGTAATTTAGCAGTTACGACTTTTTTCTCGTAAATTTACAACATTTTAAGTCGTAATTTTAAAAATAACATTTTCTTTATAAAGTGGCCCTAATACTCTGTCGTACAAATACAACATTTAAATGTGTGTTTTTGAAAAAAGAAAAAGGAGAAGAAGAAAGGGAACATCTGCCTTGAA
>NC_050528.1:17123150-17165847 GCF_002922805.2 Oryzias melastigma
TGAACGGGTAAGTCAGCGGGCACAAAAGCAACAAAGACCAATGAAAAGGCGACAGTGAGGAGAAACAGGAGGATCCTCTCTGTGTGACAAACATCTACTGCCTGTATCAAACTGACAATTTAACACGACAACATCAAATGGTTTAAATGTTAGAGTTAAATAGGAACTGGACGATAAATGTATTCCATTAAAGCAACCGGCGAGTGGCCGCCATCACCCCTCAAAAGAGCGAAAATCTGCCACCCCAAAGAACTGCTCATTAACTCTGGGTTTTATGGCTTCTATCTGGAATGTACCATTCCAAATCTTTTAGGGGAGTATGGCGCTAACGGCTAAAAATACGAAACATTAAACAACAAGACTGTAACTTGAGTATTAGGTCGGTCGTAAAGACTCCGTTAAATAGTGTCGAAATTTAAGCAAGTTTTGGAGAAGCATTTTATTTCCCAACAGCAAGGCTCTTGGAAATTACGAAAGCCCTTACAAAAGAAATGATCCGTCCCACACCAGACCACCACGGAAAATGGCGACTGTGAAATAGATGGAAGACGAAAGTAGGAAATTATTAAATGTGGCGTTTTAATTGTTCTCTGCTTCAATTCACGACGTTAGAAGGTAAGGTATCTTCCTTAAACATTACATTATTTATGTCTTACGAACGGCATATAGCTTATAAAATGGCCTGTAGTCAGAGTTTAGCCTTAGGAATAGCTTTTGCTATGGAACTGCCTTAATGGAATGGTCTGCAGCTCCTGCAAACAGCATCCAATAACACCTTGTGAAACGCGTCAAAAACCATACCAGGGCCGAACAGCAGTATAATTTGTCCGGTTTGTTCCAAGCGTAAGTTTGTTTTCTGTAGCACATTCTTTTTGCAGGGTTTGGCATATTATTGAAGTCTGAGATGAAAGTTTTAGCTCTGTTAAAAACCTAAAAAGCTTGACCTAAAGCCGTTTACCAAGTGTCTGTCCCTTCTGCCCATTTGCTGCTGCTGCTTACATGTTACAATCGCTTCTGATTGTCACAAGGACACTCTGCGGGGAGTGACAGGTTTATTGCACTTCAGAATGAAGACTTCTCATTTTTTATAAATTGCAACACAAACAATTACCTTTTTTTAATTTAAGCAGTCAAGAAACGTATTTTTAGGCACTTGAGTGTTCTGAGAATTTGCATAACAATAAAAAATGTCAATGTAAACACTAAATAAGGATAAAAGAGCATGAAAACCAGCAAAAATAGCTATGTTTCCAGTTAGAAGTCAAAAATATAACCAGGATAACTTTTCAGGACGTTTGTTTCACTTTGCAACTAAAAAACAAATCTGAATGTTTTCGACTCTTCAAAAGTGGAAAAATGCAAATGGCTACTAGTGTACTTTTTTGCATTGTTTGGCCAGGGGTGTGGTTTATACTCAGGAGCAAATTGTATATGATTTTGGGGAAAGAAAAAAAAATGTGTGTGTGTATATATATATATATATATATATATATATATATACCCACCCATATACCATATATCTTCTAATAGTAGCCTCAACGTTTCTTCCAAACATTCGGCAGTGTTTATTAAAGACAGGCGTCAATTGGAGATTAGCGTTTATTTCATCACATATGGAATAGTGATGGCTAATGGATTCATTTTGCAGGGAAATTCGGTAAAGAGATGCAAACAATGCCAGATGAACGTTTCAGGATTTATTAAAATGATGAGAGCATTGATTGGAAGAATCTGGTGACGCGTGCACACACAGCCGGCTCCTCTCTCCCATTTTTCTGTGCTTTTACAATTTTCACGTTTTTCTGTCTTATCTGTTTGTAACCAAATGCGAACATACACCCGCAAAGTTCTGTTCGCCATCGACGGAACCACATTTTTGGACCATACTCCGAAGAACTTACTAGTTGAGCTGTCCACTCCTGCAACTAGGCCAGAGTCGAGGTACCACAGGCGGTGCATGAGAAACAAGAGGGGAAGCGCAGAGGCATCTGAGCTAGGCTTGCAGCTAGTCCTCACCGGTCTGCTATCCCCACCATCATGCTGGCCAACATATGATCTCTGGACAATAAACTGGACTACATCGACCTACCCTGTACATCATCCAAGAGTGTGAGCGAGTGTTGTGTCTTTGTTTGAATGGAAACGTGGCTAACAGACAGAGTCTCGAACTGTACTATTCACCTAGCTTGGTTAGCATGCTACCGGGCTGACAGGATGCCCGTCGAGGAGGGAAAGACCTGCGGCTGAGTACTGTGTGCTTACATCAGTGATGCCTGGTGCCAAAATGCTTGTGTGGTCTATAAACACTGCTCTCCACCGGGGGAGTTTATGATCATTAAATGTTGACCATTCTACCTGCCGAGGGAATTTAACTCCGTACTGCTGTTACCAACATACATCCCTCCCAGCTCTACCACCAACAGGAGTGAGGCTCTGTACGACCTATACCAGCACATCAGTGAGCACCAGACAGCCAACCCTGATGTCTTTATCATCCTGACTGGGGACTTCAACCCAAAGACCGTATTTCCACAACTCAATGGACACATCAACTTCCCCACAAGATGTACTAACATCTTGGACAATGTCCACACCTCACATAGTGGAGCCCACAAGGCCCTCCCCTCTCCATTCTGGGTACCTCAGACCACATCACTGTCATGCTAATGCCAACATACAGGGCAAAGGTCACCAGACCAGTGATAGGGATGACCCCGGGCTCACACAGCAATCGTTACGGCTCAGGTGCGATGCAGGAGCAGTCTAGCTACAGCAGAAGACTTACAGAGGCTGCAGCCACAGGCTCTGCTGCCGACATTGTAAAAAAAAAAAAAAAAAAAAACACCTGCTCCAGACGATAATTATCCTCTGGAATTATCAGAATATTTTAGAGCCGCTTCTGAGTCACCTCATGCCATTTCTCCATGCTGGCGCTCACTATTCAGTTGGTATCAATTCAGGAACTGGTGGGACCAGTCTGTGCGTCTGTGTGTAGCCGACAGGCTGGCATGCACTTTATATCTGCTCCCCTCCTGGGAAATTTACCCCAATGGCTTCGGACGCATGTATTGTGTGACAAGTAGTGGAGATCGGGGTTGGTTGTCACAATGACGTAAGGAAAATAGGTTCTATTTGGAAAAATTTACAGGATGCGCTTTACATTCGCTCGCATGATTTCCGGTTTATGGTTTAAAAGGGTAACCAAACAGGGAAGTTGGAGGCTGACTCCACCCATAGCCGAAATTTGAAATTCCAGTCAGAGGTGTCTGGCTAGGGAGCAGGACTGTTATCATTACTGGAGCTGCAGATCATGATGTAGGACTTCTGAAACTTACATGGTTTGGCCAATCACAAAATTCAACTGTAATACCTCTGTTCAACCTTTAGGGGGCAGCACACAGATGGTTTTGACTTTTTTTTCAAGAATGAAACTATTTTATTTCAATTTGTCAAAAAATTGGCAATGATCAACAAACAGCACTTTAAAAGCCCCATTTATAGAAGTCAAAAGCCCCAAAAAAGGTTGATTTAGGGTTTGGTTACCCTTTTATAGTCCCAACTTCACAGAAAGTGCTACGACCCGGCTCCGGCGTCCGTCAAAAATTCAAACCCAATGAAACGGATTTGGAGCGCCGGAGAAGCCAGATCCCAGAGGTTGGACGTGATTGCATGTAGTGGAGGTTGCTCTCGCACTTTTCAAGTTACGTAAAGACTCTGGCCGTGCCATAAAGGTTGCTGTGTAAGCCAGGGGTGAGGCTCTACAGGGCTGCTTCTCCACCACTGCCTGGATTATGTTCAAACAGGCAGCCACATACAGCAACATCCCTGACCTCCAGGAGTACTCGGACACTGTCGCATCCTACATCAGGAAGTGCATGGACGATGTCTCGGCCACAAAAACCATCACCATTCGAGCCAACCAAAACCCATGGCTGACAGTAGATATCCACAGACTCTGGAGGAAATGGAACGCTGCCTTCAGAGCTGGAGACGAAGCTGGTCTGAGAACAGCCAGGGCCAACCTGTCACGTGGCATCAGGGGAGGCAAGAGGGAGTTCTCCAGGAGGACAGCTTCAGGGACAGCAGAGACACCAGGAACCTGTGGCAGGGGATTCAGACCATCACGGACTACAAGCCTGCCCCACTCACCTGTGACAACTCCACCCCTCTGCTGGACCAGCTAATTAATTGTCTTCTTTGCTTGCTTTGAGGGAGACAATTGCACTCCAGCACAGAACACTCCTCCTCCTTTCGACGATCTGGTGCTGATACCATCATCCGACAACGTGAGGTACTCACTAACCCGGGCTTACACCGCTAGCGTCACGGCTCCGATCCGTGCGCCGCAGTCTTTCCGTAACTTTAAAAGTGCGAGAGGAACTCCCACTGTATTCATTCCATTCATGTCTTGCGTCTGCGGACTGGCCTCTGGGTCGCTGCGAATCCGTTTCATTGGGTTCAAATTTTGACAGACAACGCAGCTGATCTGCAGCACTTTTTGTGAAGCTTGGGCTATTCACGACTTAAGCCACAAACTACGCAAGCGAATGTAAAGTGCATCCAGTATATTTTCAAAATAAAACAAACTTTCCGCTGAACCTGCTGGTTTCAGCGTGTCGTAAATATTACATAATTTTCGGGTTACTCAAAGTGTGTTGCAGCACAGCGTTGCCAGTCATAACCATGGACGACGAGAAGCTGATCATAGAGATCCAGCACTACTCTATCTGGGCTGAGCTTTCACAGGCTGTGGCTGGAGCAGCAGCCAGTGTAAGCCATCGGCTGTAGCTAGTCCACTCCCGCAACGCAACAGAGCCATGACGGTAGCGGTGTAAGCCCAGGGTAAGAGGGATAAAGGCACAGAAAGCTCCAGAATCTGACAACATCCCAGGCTGTGTCCTGAGGGACTGTTCTGACGAGATTACAGATGTCCTCACGGGCATCGTCAGCCTCTCCCTGAGCCTCCCGGTTCCAAAGAAGTCATCCCCCTCTTGCTACAACGATTACCCCCCAATCGCTCACACCCTTATTCTTATGAAGTGCTTTGAGCAGCTAGTCCTGCAGCACATCAAGTCTGCACTCCCAGCCACTCTGGATCCCTACCAGTTTTCATATCGGTCCAGCCGCTCGATTGATGATGCCATCTCTACAGCCCTCCACTCAGCGCTCACCCACCTGGAAACCAAAGACTCACATGTCAGATTGCTGTTCATCGACTTGAGCTCAGCATTCAACACCATCATTCATCAGCAGCTCATCTACAAGCTGGACCAAATAGGACTCAACATCTCCCTCTGCAACTGGCTGCTGGACTTTCTGAAAGGGAGACCACAGGCAGTTCGAGTCGGCAACAATACCTCCAGCACCATCACAATAAACACAGGTTGTAGATCCATAGAAAAATGGAATGGACCATTCCATGGAATGGACCAGTTAGGCGGAGCTTCTGTCGTCACACAATGAAATCCATTGTTTGGCGGGATGGTGTTGCAACAACAGCAAGGGTCCGACCAGTGATTTTATTTTTTTTATTTTTTTTTTATTTTTGACTCAAGATCCAAGCTGCAAGTTTTGTCCTTTTTTTGGCTGTACAGTATTCTTCTTCGCCTTCCATAGTCTTCTTGCAAAATATATTAAATTCTTTGCATTCAGTCAGGCACCGGAGAATACAGAAAAAAATCAGAGATTCGATTTTCCGGCCATATCTTCCAGCCCTAATTGCGGGGTATTTTTAGAACATAACTCCTGCAACAACTGTAATTCTCTTGTCGTCCATTTACACTGGCCTGCTTAATTCACACAAGGGTTCATTTATTCTGATGATCCACTTTTGTTTGTGTGAATGCTCAACTGAACTCTGGTATTCATTAGACAAATATACCCATAAGAGCTAGGACCTTGATTCACTTGCTAATGTATTTAGGTGCTGTGCTGTTCATTTTAGTGTGAATCAGTTGACCCTCCCAATGAGCCGCCATTGGAGATTTTCAGGTAGTTTGACTTCCTTCAATCTTTGCTTTGACCCTAAGAGCAAATTTACACTTGTCAATTTGTTTTGCACCATGGACCTATGTCTTAGATAATGCTCTTTATTAAGAAAATGTTTAAGGTTACTTGAGCTCTGGCACAGATGAAACAAGTCATCTCTGGTCTGCTTAAAATGCAAACTATACAGTGGGTCAAAAAAGTATTAAAGGGGCCATACCATGATTTTCTTAAGCCTTTCAGAGTTAACTATATCCATATATATGATCATATATTGCCTTTGGAACACTAAAAAACAAATTATTTATGAAATATTAGCTCTATTTCGTGATGCCGCTGCGTGTTGCTGCAGTATCCATGACGTCATCCCAGAGAAATCCGTGTGTCTGCATTTCTCCCACAAAAATAATCTAAACTTCTTCAAAGATGGATGCACATGCCATATATCTGCCCTTAGTAACCCTGGCAATTGCTACACTGCAACAAACGCGGCTCTGCACGGCTGTGCCAGACCGGGGGTGAGGGGTGGGGTGCCTTAAAGAAGCTAAAGAATCTAAAGTAACGAACACCTGTTTGAGCTGGAATTTATTGAAGACAGGACACAACTGGAAGATATACGGTGTTCAGCATCTAAAATGAACGTTTTTTTGCTCATCATCACTAGCTCAGTGGAGAAATTGAGTGTTATGTTAGACTGGGGACGGAGCTGTCAGAGCAGACTCTTCCTGGAGGGAGCGGTTGGAATCGTGCTTACGTCAGCACGTTTCCACCCGCTCGTTTTTGTAGGTATGGGAGGGGCTTCTACAGACAGCACAGGTTTTTAGAGGATTACTCTTAAATCGATGAACGCATCGAAATGGCACTTTGGGGTTCTTTATAGTGAGGAATAAACAGTAAAATGCACTTAAAACCTCAAAAAGTATAATTTTCATGGTAGGGGCCCTTTAAATCAGCCACCAATTGTGGAAGTTCTCTCACTACCTGTAATTTTCATCGTAGGTAAACCTCAACTATGAGAGACAAAACGAGAAAAAATAATCCAGAAAATCACATTGGCAGATTTTTAAAGAATTTATTTGTAAATCATGGTGGAGAATAACAAAAGTTAATCTCAACACTTTGTTATAAACAGTAGTCAAATGTTTTCTGCAAGTCTTCACAAGGTTTTCAGAAACTGTTGCTGGTATTTTGGTCCATTCCTCCATGCAGATCTCCTCTAGAGCAGTGATGTTTTGGGGCTGTTGCTGGTCAACACAGTCTTTCAACTCCCCCCACAGATTTTCTATGGGGTTGAGATCTGGAGACTGGCTAGGACACTGCAGGACTTTAAATTGCTTCTAAAGGTTCACTCACACCGAACGCGATTCATGAGACAAATTCACGTGCCCGGTCCCTTTTTCATCGTGCTCGTCGCCTGTCAAAAAATGTGTTCCTGAGCTTGACGCCGCAGCCGCATGTGGGGGGAGTTAATATTTTTAGGATGATCGCTAAAAAGAGCTGTGTCTGTGAATATCTCACTTAGAATGTATGGAAGACAGAATATATTGAGAAATAATATTTATTTATTGTGAAAAGTTATACAAAACATAAGTAATCATGTCTCCATGTTTGGGTTTATATGATTATTATTAAAAGATTTTCTCGATACAGGGGGCTGTGTCTGTATGACAGCCGATTCTGCTGTGTTTCTGAGTCTCTGTGGCTGAGTTTGAAAGCTCACTGTCTCGTACTAACCCGAGGGGGAAAAATAAAAAATTAGGAGACCTTTTTCCTTGATGTCTCGATGAGGCCCGAGCCAGCAGACTTGGACCCCTTCAGCAGCTCTCTATCTCCTGGGATATTAAGCGAGTGAGCTCCACTGCAGGAGTGAAAACCGGCAATCTGTCCAGAGTGTGACCCGCCTTCGCCCCAAAGTACCCCAATGAGCTCTGTATGCCTGAAATATATGAAAGTTCAGGACAAAAGCGCTTGGTTTGGATTAATATTCTACCTGCTGATCGAGTCATGTAAAATGTCTTGTGCCCATAGCTGAGTTCCTCATTGGCAGATGAAACGCGGGGACCTGTCACACTTCAGATATTTAAACATTGAAACCAAACCATTGAGATAAAGAATTCTTGCTTGCTGTTGGTGACCAAAACTTTTTCACCATAATTTGCAAATAAATTCTGGATTTTTTTTTCTCATTTTGTCTCCCATAGTTGAGGTATACCTGTGATGAAAATTACAGGCTGCTCTCATATTTTTTAGTGGGTGAACTTACACAATTAGTAACTGGTTAAATACTTTTTTTTTGCCCCACTGTACAAGAAGTTTAATTTGATTTGACTTGACAAAATACGCTTGTTCACACAGTGATCATTGTAAACAGAGTCCCGTGTGCTTCATTCGAGTGTGAATGCTGTTTTTTTCTTGGACCTCTCTCGATGTCCTTGTCAGAGTTTATTGCCACCCCCAAATGAGACCATTCTTGTTCTGTTTTAGAGCATTAAATTATTTCAAATGAAGGTATAACATTGTCCTATCCATGACCAAAGCACAATGAACAGTACAAGCCCTGTGTGAAAGGAACTCAATAGTCAGAGTGCTAGAGGACTAGCCGGTTTACTTTTTAGTGCTTCCTTCCATGTCAGAAATTGTTTTAGACAAAACTGCATTATTTTTCTAGTAGACTAGGTTTCTTGTTTAATGGCTGTTTTGCTTTTTAGAGGTCTCTCTGTGAAACCAACCAAACCAAATTGTTGGTGTGAATATAAAAAGCCTTCCTCCCCCATCTGGACCAGCTCCATGGGATTTTCCTAAAACTGTATAGAATGTATCGGCATTACCAGACCACCACATATCTTTTTTTTGCACTTAATTGTTCTACATTTTTCTTTTATTTCTGACAAAGGTCTGTTTCTTGTGCAGCCAATTTGCGTGAAACAAAGAAGTTTAAATTTTATCATTTGCTTTGGAACTCTGTTGTTTTGATCAGTTTTATGATTAAAGGATGTTTCAGAAAGCTTTACTTGTCTTTTTCAGGTGATTGCAATGGAGATGTCATGTCAGTCCAGTGTTGATGAAGATGACAAAGATGCAGATTCTGAAATCAGTGCTTTCACGCCATTGCAAGAGCCAGAGAGAATGGCACACCAATCATCTTGCACTGATTTATTAAACAAGCCTGCAACGCATCACAAAAGTGGCCTTGATGTTCTATCAAACGTGGAAGTGTTGTCTTCTGATGACCTGGGAAATGGACCTTCTATGCATCAGGCCTCAGAAGCCATCGAACACAACTGCATATCTATTGAGAAAGACGAGGAAAAAAGTATCACCACACTAAAAACTGTGCAGGAAATAGACACAGCAGGAATTTGGAACTTTGATGCAGATTCTCCAGATGACTCGTTGGACGATTTTGGCAGTGTTAGTGCCCTTAATTGGGCCCCTCACAAAGAATATATGCAGTTTCTGTGGGAGAATCATAGCGATTCCCCTGAAGAGGAAACTAAAGACCAAATCAGTCCAACAGACAGACAAAGAAGGAAACGGAAAATGGACATGGTGGTTATGGTGGATCCATCAGAAGACTTGTACCCTGATATGGGCTCCAAGTCATTTGACGAATCATCTGATATTGATGGTCAAGTTGATACAAGTCCTGTCAGAATGTCACCAAAGCTTTTCAAACCTCCCTCATCACCAACAGGAAAGCTGTCCAAGTATCCCAATGGATCTGCAACTGCCATTAAAGAAATGCTTCACAAAGCACCTGTGAGAATTTCACATGAGAACAGTTTAAATTATAGGCTTTCTCAAATTAAGGAGAAACCTCCATCTTACCCTTGTTCAAAGTGTGACCTTGTGTTCACGAAACAGGAACACTTGCAGCGCCATTTGAAATCTCACATCGACTCTCCTGGTATTTCACAAAAGCCTTATACCTGTGCAGAATGTGGGCAGTCTTTCAAACAAAGCACTGCGCTTGCTGATCACATATCAACCCATCAGGTAAAGAAAACGAGACGCACAGAAGACATCAAAGGCAATAAGAAAAAATATAATAAAAAGCTATTCTGTCCTCAGTGTCCATTCGTAACAAATTTCCCAAACACATTCGTCCAACACGCAAAAACACACGAAAAGGAAAAGAGGAATTTTGGATGTGACAGATGTAGCTTCAAGACATTAAGTCACACTGAACTCAGAAAACACGAGTGTATGAAGCATACTATCGTTACAGGTAAAAAGCAACTCCAGAGCAAAGATTCTAAAAGCTTCCCCTGTACCCTTTGTTCCTATAAAGCTTTTGCTGAACATGTTTTTCATAACCACCTAGTTCTACGTCATCAGATGACTTTGAAGGAGTACATGGAAGCACAGAACAACGGCAAGGACACACAATCTCAGGGCCACAAGGTCACATCCCATAGGGTTTCTACTGCACAAAAAGAGTTTACATCAAATGTCACAAAACAAAATCAAAACTTCTCTAAAGGAACTCCTGACGAGTCCACTGACATTTCAGACCTGTTTAGCAGCAAGCTTCAGAAAGGTCCAAAGACTCTGTCAACAGAATCAAAACTTGATAGATCCATTAATGTGCTCTTGTCTCGGCAAAGCCAGGGAAAAACATCTCCAGATAAGAAAGAAAGCAATAACTGCAGTGCAAAAGCTCAGGATTCCACAATTGACAATTTTGATGATTATGATTCTCTTGAAATGCTGTCTAGCAAAGTGGGAGATTCTCCGATGTCTGAAAACGGGCTCAAGCTTAATATTGAAAATTCATATAAGAAGTCACAGTCAAAACGAAAGATGTCCACCCCGTATCGCAACACCTCTGATCAAGACTCATGCTTCATCTTACCAAAACATTTGCCAAGTCACAAAAAAGTAAATCTAGAGGAAGAGTTCTCTGACTGTGAGGACAAAGACTTTCTTCAGATCAATGAGTCGAATGACAGTAGTACTCTTTTTGAAAGTAGTCTTGAAAAAGAAAGAAAAAGCATATTTTATACTTATAGTAGGAGGATGTCCATGAGAGGCGCTCTACAGGCATCCAAACGGTTGTTTGACAAGATAAAGACAGAAGATGAAGAACAAAGCATCCCAGATATCAAAGAAGAATGTATTGAAACGGAAGTTTTTCAAGAGACCTTTGAGTCCCACCAAATACCATTGGGGGAATCCCTTGATGATGATTTGTCCGAATTAGAATCTGGCCAGAAGAATTGTCCATATTGTCCAGCTATGTTTGAGTCTGGTGTTGGACTTTCCAATCATATACGAGGACACCTTCATAGGGTTGGATTAAGCTACAATGCACGCCATATTGTTTCTGCTGAGCAGGTGGCATCACAAGACAGGAAGCCGCGCATTCGAAGGAAGATTGCAGCCTTCCGGCGACTGAGAAAAGGTACTCATTACACACTAATACACAAAACAAAAATCTGAATGCAGAGAGTAACATGATTGGATAAAACATGAACAAAGTGAAACAACATTGTGGATTGCACAAAGGAAATCGGATGTGTAACTGAAAATCATTTACTTTAGTGTGCCAAAAGTGTTCAATAGAAGCAGCTTTAATTATTAGAAATACAAAGTTTGTGTACTCTTAATCATCTTTATTGAGAGGCAAACCAGCACACTACTTTTTAAAGATAGTACAATAAGTAAACATTTGTTTGGTAGATAATTGTTTGTTGTATTAATGATTTTTCACAAAAAAACATATATTGTTGGAATGACTGTTCATCATTCTTAGCATTTCAAGATAGCGCCATGTTTATAATAGAGTATCCATTTGTGAAATGAGCAGCAGAGATGACCAGAGTGGAGGTTATGGGTTGCTCCTATGTACAAATTGCCTTGTCTCTTCCAGTGCCAAGCAACTTACTCTTGTTATTTACTTGTTTGGTGGTTGGTGGATTGGATGATTGAAATTATGAAAACCTTGTCCTCACACAGTGCTGTGGAATTGCCCCAAAACATTCTATCTTCAACCAGGATGTATCACAAGTCAGTTAGAATGGTTGAGATGGTCTCACCTGCAAACGATTCCCAAGCTTAATTTGACAAATCTCTGTGGGCCATTCCAACCCCTCACCCCAAAATTTTGGAGAATGTATCTGATAAACCCTGCTGTATTGGTGGATAATTGCTACTTTGTAGAATCTAGTTTGCTTCCAGGTTGTGGATTTTCACTGGTTCAAAAATCTCTTTTGGATAGTTCTTTTCATAGAGTTTCTCTCCGATTGATTTTTTGTGAGGGAGGTATTGTGTCTCATCCTATGGAGCCAGAGATTGTCGAAACTTGATTTGAAGTTGTTCTAATACCTAAAGCCAATCTGGATCTGATGTTGATTGAAGAACATGTCAGTGCTAAAGACAAGAAGTTAATATTAGTCAGAAGTTGGTTTGTGAATTACAGTAGAAATGGTCAACAAATATTGAAGATTGTGTTTGATAATAGTAAAATCTTGTCATCAACAAAATCTCAGACTCAGGAGGAAGAGTGGCAGCCATAGAAAACTGGACCAGATCCTCACTAGAGGCTTTGAACGATCTTTGAAACAGATCCATAACTGTATTTTAGAGTTAAAGGTTTTCAACCTTGTCATGTTTGTGGTGGTTTGAGTTTGACCAGGCCATAAACTCCAGGTTGATGTTGTCTCTTGTTCAAAGGCAGTGGAAGGACTACATATTACCTTTTGCATTAGCAGTAATGTTGTCTTTGTACCAGTCCATTGTGGTAAATAGTTTTTAGCCAGAAGTGAGTCTCTAAATTTAGAAATCTACTGATATAAGCTCTGGGTAGGCAAAACACAAGAGGTGGCTTGGGTCTTCCACGGAAAATTTTGAGCAGCCTGAACCTCCAGAGAAGCTCTGTGATGAACAAGTAGTCCTTCATAACAGAAGGTGGTTTGAATATCTTCCAAGAATGCTACTTGGATGTCTTCCTAGTCTAGCATTTGGTACAAGCAGGAGGAGCCTTTGTTTTGATCAAATGAAGAACTTTATTGTTTGAAGAATATACTAATGTTACTTTTAGGAAATGGGATGGATTTGCTGAGTCTCACAGCATACCATGTATGACTACAACTGCAATGATAGCTAATGCAGTTGTAGTGACGATTGCTACTATATGTAATTATTGTGTGAGCTTATCCAGCTTCATTATGTCTTCAAGAACAAAATGGAAGACGTGAAGTTGAAGTGTCATACCATTGAATGTATTTGAGAACTTGACTGAGTGTCCATGCCCGCAGGCTCCAAGAAGACAAAACCCCAAGCTCACTCCTGAATAGTGAGACTGATTGCCATAGAAATGTTGACTCAAACTGACCGATCACTGCTTACTAACAGCGTATGGTTTCGACATGGCAGCGTCCATTTTCTAAAAAATGGGTACTGAATGACTTCGTTTCAATGGAGCCAGAAGGAAGCCATTTTCTGTGGATGACATCACACTCACTCGGTCCAGCTCTCAGATACAGTCAATGGGTCACACCATGGTTGTGTGTTTTTGACACGTTTTTGATGTGTTATATTTTTACATTGGTTTTTGGTCATGCATATTATTCTAAAATGTTTTTTTTTTTGTTCTTCTACCCTCCTCAGCAATACAGCTGGAGTCAGATTCTGAGACTGTGAAGGGTGTTCATGCTTGCCCATTATGTGGGGATTCCTTTGACAACAGAACTGGGCAATCCAACCACATAAGAGGCCATCTGAAGAAGCTTGGCAGAACCTTTTCCACAAAGAGCAAGTCCCCAATAATTTTACTCCGAGAGCTGATGCGTGACAAGAAGGAGTGCCAACGAGCTCTTCAGATTTTAGGAAAAAGACGGAACCATTTCCACTATGGTGCTTCACCAAAGCTGCACACTGCTAATCGTTTCACATCTTCTTTGACGGAATTCCCAAAAAACAATTCTTTTGCAAGGGTTTGCAGTGAGACCAAACCCCTGACAGCTTCATTTTCTTTCGATGAAAGTGAGGCTGAAAATGGGCACCGGGAGACCGATTTGGAGGTCAAAAATTCCCTCTCAGGCACCACTGATTTGATAGGAATTCTGAAGAGGAGGAAGTGCCAGGAAGAAGCCAGAGTCAAGGCATCCTCTCAAGTGTCTAGACACGTGTTAAAAGTTTCCTCAAACAGCGAGCTCAGTTCAGGATCAAGAGTTCCATCACTGCCAACCTCAGGATCTGGTAAGTACCGACCTTTAGGAAAACTGTAACTCCCTTTAATTTACCAAAACTTTGGTAAAAAGTTTGATCTTTTATGAGTTAAAAGCACATAATATCTTGTGCTGCACAATATTGGTTACTAGCTGTCCAGAACTGCACTGACATGATCCTGTTTGGCACAGAACAGCTTTTATTTTGACAAGAAGTTATTTGAGTTTCTTTCAAACGTAAAAAACTAATAAAATAAAGGTTGCCGACCCCTGTTCTATACCTTAGATCCACTGTTCTTAAGATAACTCAGTTCAGTGTGTTTCTAAAGCATCAATGGAAAATCAAAAGCAAGAAACATCATCAAACAAACCTAGATTCATTAGAGCAATCCAGTTAAGTTCAGAAAGACCAAGTTGTTTACTGTATTTTGATAACAACTTTTATAAGTGATAATATTACCTGGCATTTAGGGCCGCCACGATTAGTCGACTAATCGACTATTAAAATAGTCAACTAATTAAATAGTCGATTAGTCGTTACTTTATATTAAATAGAGTCATGGTGTAGTAAAGTTGAAAGCTATAATGGCCTTCTGCTAGCTTTTTGGACTATTTTGGCATTTATTAAGAATTTTTTAGGCAATATTTTGGCTAACTTGGGCTTTTTTTTGCTTTTTCAGATATTTTTTAGTTTAGCTAATATTTCAGTTACATGCGAGCTCTTTTGGTTAATTTAGGATTTTTGTTTTAGTTTTTTAGGCAAATTTTTGAGTTTTACTAATATTTCAGCTGCATGCTAGCTGTTTTGCTTGATTTAGGCTTTTTATTTTTCAGGATAATTTGGCATTTAACTATTTTAGATGACTATCAACTTCAGCGATTTTAGCTATCAATTTCAGCATCTTCAGCTATCGTCACTAGCTTCTTCAGCAGCCATATGCAGCTTACAGCATTCACATTAGCATTACTGCGAGCAAGAACATGTTAAAAAGACGTATTAAAGCAAGAATGGTTATTCTGGCCAATAGATTGACTGAGTAACAGCTGTTTATTTTGCAATAGAAGTCTATGGGATTTTGACCTCTTGGATTGGCGGGTACTTCCTATTTAGAATTATCGCCTGCTTTTACCTTCGAACAGTTTTTCAATTTTTTTAAGTTGATATTTTTTTAATTGGTCAAGCTATCTCATAGAAATGCTTTGTTTACATGTTAAATGGTGAGGGGTGGGGCATGTGTGTCTCGTAGTTCCCTTGTGGTTCTGCAGCCACCTTAAGGGTCTTCATAAAATTGTCGTGCGGTGTCCTTAGGCACTCCAGTCATTAGTACGGTGTGAGTACTGGTTCCATAGTGACCGTGCATGTATGGGGTGTGCAGGTGATATGCAAGTGTCCACACAGACTACACTCTGACTGTCTCGTTTCTAACAGGCTGTACACATTTATTACTCGAGAAGTGACGAATGCAATGCAGATCTGCAGCATAATTCTGACACTGAATTGAACGTAGAAATAAAGACTGTTGTCCTGATTGTTTACAGAGAAAGGTGAATTCAACAGGAAGGTGTGCATTCACTGCAATGCAACCTTCCATAGTGGAGTAAGCTTGTCCAATCACCTCCGGGCGTATGCAAAGAGACAGAGTATCGCCTTGCTTGAGGGAACAAGTAAGTTTACCTTTTTTTTAATTTTATTACGATGATAGAGCCAACAGCCCCTTGACACACCATCAGAACCGTCTTACTTTTAACCGCTGAATGTGCTGATGGTGGTTCTAACACTGACCGTTCACAGCAGCACAGTCGTGTGTTTCTGCTCCAGGCTCAGGCGGTCACACTTCCTTGTTATGCTCTGCTGCAAAAGAAAACACAAAAAGGAGGCAGACATGAGCAAGCCACCGCAAAGGCGGGAAGGGTGCGCTCTTTAGGCTGACCTACAGCTGCCTGAGTGAACCAGAATGAGGAAACGCACTCAGAAACAAACATGACATTTGTTATCACAGATCGAAATTTGAATGAATGACATTGGAATGTGATTTTCAGCAATTGACTGTAAAGCCGTGAGGCAGCGCTCCAGGCCGGGCTCAAAAAAGAAGACGCCGATGTTAAACCAAACGCCAGAGGAAATGTACAGGCTCACCTGCAGGTAACTGGAAGCTCAGAAAGCTTTGCTTCTTTGTTCTCACCAATCTAAATCCTGTTTTTGTCTTCTTCCTGTTTTCCCTCTGAAGGTTCTGTGACCTCGTCTTCCAGGGACCGCTGTCCGTCCAGGAGGACTGGATCAAACATTTACAGAGACACATCATGAACACTGGTGTCCCTCACACTGGGCTGGGCATGGTGGAGGTCACCCCATTGATCACAGAACCCCCACTCCTCAAGACTGATGAAGACAGCTCTCTGGCAGTCACAAATGTTGCCTCCTGAGGGCAGAGGGGATGTCTTCAGACCCGTCCCCCTGCAGCTGTAGGGCCCACGGGAACCTTTTTTAGATCACTAGAGTGTATGTGTATGTACATGTGATGTTCTTTCACCTTTTTCTTTATAATCAGTACAGTACTGGCCCGATGTACAATGTTGCTGGATATTGTACACATTTGAGCATCTGGACGGTTAAAACTTCCTCGTTTGGATATTGTTACCACTGTATGCTTTCGACTCCCTCATGGACAGTTTCCTGGCTTTATGCAGTAGTGTTGAATCCATTGCAGATGAAAGCAACCTTTACCTCAGACTCATCACGGTTGATCACTTTTCTTTTGTTTTCATTGAACAGCAGCCATTAGGGATGTCCCGATCCAATCACCTGGTTGACGACTCGATCTAAAATCGGATGTGTGGGCGAGGCGACTTTACCCCTTAAGATCTTTTTTATTAATAGAGCCAAATTCATTACTGCAGTAACAAAACCCAAAATGTGATGAGGACTGAAGAGGTTCAAAAATGTCTAAAAGCAAACCAAAACCAATACATTTGACATGAGCTAGTCATGAATATTAATCATGTTTATGATAAAACAACAATTTCAAAAGGTCATCATTCATTTGTCAGAATTTTTAATTGGAGAAATGAATCGGATCACAAATGTTCAATAGTTCTGAAGTTACTAAAGTCACCAAAGTTTCTCACATTATCGATCACATATTTTTACTAATAGTTGCGCTCTTTTTACTCGATTGTTCAATCTTCTTGTCAGAAGTACTCCGTTTTAAGAGTTAAATGATAATAAATGGTTAATAAGATAAAGGAATCCATTTTTAAAAATGTGTTACAAAAGTATTTTTAATCAGGACTCTATCAGCACTCAAATGAATGGGATCGGGACATCCCTAGCCGCCATGATGATGCTTTGTGTTCCAGCAGGGGCGGGGGGGATTCCCCTGAAGGTGCAAAAAAACAAACCTGTTTGCATAGAAAATGTTTTTATAGAATTTCAGTCAATGTGTTGTTTCTAATACAAAATAAAAACTGAAAGTGGATGAGAGCGGTCCGTGCGGACCACGCCTTCCATGTCACTTATATTTTATGTTCAGATATAATGTTTGAAGATAATTTAATTTTAATTGTACTATATTACTTAGATAAATGCGTAAAACGTTTGTGTTGCTCTAAATAAAAAAGACAAACAAAAAAACAAGTTGACTTTTTATTTTTATATTCAAGGTTGTAGAAATCCACATTTAAAGAGGCAAACTGTAAACCACGTGTCAAAGTCAAGGCCCGGGGGCCGGATCCGGCCCTCCAGATCATTTATTTTATTTTTATTAATGACCCCATGTTATCTTGCTCTTATTTCTAACTTGTATAATTTTGACGGAATATATTTTTATGGAGAGTAAAATATTGAACGTTATTTAAGGTTTAAGTTGATTTATTCTGGAATAATCTTGCTTTTTATTATTCACAATTAATTTAAAGTTTTAGAAATTGACATTCTGCTAGCTCTTTGGAATATTTTGGCATTTACTAAGATTTTTTAGGCTATTTTGGAGTTTAGCTAATATTTCATCTACATGGTTCAGCGTTTTTAGCTCCTAGCTTCAGGGATTTTAGCTATCAGCACTAGCATCTTCAGCGATCAAGTTCAGCTTACAGCTTTCACACTAGCACTGCTATATATCTAGTTCATAATTATGTTAAAAAGTTTTTTAAATTGTCAAATAAATGTTGATCCTGTTCGTCCCGTGACCTAAGGTGTGTTTTGGATTTCAGCCCCTCGTGCGATTGAGTTTGACACTTCTGCTCTAACCAATATGCAAACTTCTCTTCTAGATGATACTGATGAAAAATCTGAAGTTTAGCAAATGAAATGGATGAGTTTTAAATGTGGGAAACAATCTGATTAGTTTCCACCCCTGACACACACAAACACACAGACAGACACGTTCAAGGAGCTGCAGTTGGACACAGTAACACTTAGTTTCATTGCAGCTAATGGGAGTTTGATGTGGTGATATAATGAAGTGTGAGTGAATTAAATAAACTTTGGAGTCTTTCAAAGCCTTTTCTGTGGTTTCATTGTTTCTGGACAAAAAAAGATCAAGCATTTTATCTAGAGTTTTGACACAATTTCATGAAAAATGCTCAGTTTCTCTGGTCACTGTCAGACCTTTTAAGTTATTAACCCTTTAACACTGGAGCTCCTGTGTATGTGTTCTTTGAATTACTTTAACTTTTTAACCGTTAATTCAATAATTGATGACTGTGGAGGAGAAAAGGTTAACGCCAAACATTTTGGTGTTAACCTCCCTTTCTCTCCCCAATCTCGGCATGGACTGGCATTCATCTTCTTTATTTCTTGATCTCTTGAGTTTCGTTTGCTCCCCCTAATGGTGGAATTGCGCATTGCAGTCATTTCTTTAAAGAACCATAACTCGCCACAGGAATGGGCTAGAAACTTGCTTTCTTTTTTGAATGTTTTTATTTATTTTTTCTTCATAACTGGGCTGGATTAAACCATCTGGAGGGCTGGATACGACCCCCTGACACCCCTAATATAGATGATGAACAGAACCAGTGATAGAGGAAAGCCCTGTTGGTCCCCCTTGTCTTTTATAAGGGAACGGGCTTTGTCCCCCAATGTTCCCAGGTACAGGAAACACCCCTACTTTAAAAACATTTGTTTCAAAATCAAATTAAACTTTTTTCAGTTATATTACTTTCCATAGTGACCTGTGATGTTTTTAGAGCAAGCCTTGTGGGTGCTTTAAGAGGTCTTTGCAGGTGACTATGCACCCACGAGCATATTACCATGCAACTTATTTTGACCTCATGGAGAGACGGAGAAATCCCCGCCTGCCTTGTTTAACTTAACCCCCCCTCACCAAAAAGTCACCTCCCATCATCACCTTTGACCGCTCTTCGCCTTCCACTCATCAGTATCATTGTTTAAACACTGGTGCTATCTTGAGTAGTATTCACACACTCCAAACTCTACTCTGAAGGTATCCCCAACATTTTCATTCATCATTATCCATATGAATAAATGTCAGATGTTATCTTGCGCTTATTTCTGACTTGTATAATTCAACTCGTATATAAATATCTTGTATATAAATAGTAAACATGAACAGCAGTGCCACTACTTAGAGCAAAATTGTTGCGGTTTTACAGCCTCTTCAAACAAAAATAGAAGATTAATACTTAGTGAGAATCAATCACAGGACTAATATTATCTGGATGTATTGCACTATGGATATTTTGGCTCACCCCTAGTGTACTCTGGGAGAACTGCTGCTGTTGTTCCAGGCTGTGGCAGTCAAACCCTCATCAGGAACTGGATGGGCCTCAGTGGATCATCCTCTTTTCTTCACATTCCACAGCACATATGGAACCAGACCGGGACTCTGCTATGCTCTGCCTCTGTCAGTTTGGTTTCTTTCAATAGAATGACAAAAGGTCAGATACCCCTATTTCATCTGTGGTGTATTCATGTGCACACACACATATACACACCTACACCCTTGTTGACCAAATACAGTGTGTTGCTGCACCACTTAATGCAAATTTACTCACTTTAAACCTCAGACTTGAAGTTTGAAGCTAATGTTTTATTTTATTTTCTCTCACTTTATTCACTGTATGAGGGACTGAGTCTACTTTGTTGTTGTTTACTCGACAAAAGTGCATGTGTATTCTTAACCTGTAAGTGATAGCAGATTAAAATAGATTTTGGCACATATCAGGATAGTAACTGTGCAACAAAAGTGGTTGAACTTCCAAATGCTGTTCTACAGCAACAAAAAAAGGACAATTTTCACATCTGACTGAAGAGTTTATTTATTTAAACAAATGTAGTTTTTCAAATATATACACTTCGTTGATATTCTGCCTGATATCTTTACAACTTTAACACTTTGAAGGCTTTTTTTCTTACTTTCCACTTGCAGTAAGTCTTTGTTCACACCTCCAGAAAAAGTGTGGGCTTCTTCGGTGAGCAATATTAGAGAAAAAAGGTTTTGAGGTGAAAAACAAAGTTGTTAATGGATCTATTTGTCTGCAAGGGTTGTAGCGGAGAAGGGAGTCTTTGACCCGCCGATGGCAGTTGCTGCGTCACTAACCGTACCTTTTTCAAACTGCAGGTTTTTATCTGATCCATCACAATTTGACCAAATAAATACTCAAAAATGAAATTAGCATTTTAAAATATCTTCCATTACAAGAAAAAGGCTACATTCACATGTTAAAAACCCCAAAAGCCCAATTCTCATTGGAATGGGTCTTTCAAAAAGGAAAATAGACAGTGCATGTGTACAAAACAGAACTTTCAGAGCCAACATGGCCAAGAGTGCCCCATGTGGTTTAAAAGTGGGCAGAAAATGTGGGCCCCAAGTTTGTGGGCAGTTTCTGTGATGGCCCCACCTGTGTTTGTCCACATTGACCTAAGTGAGGACTCGGCGGGTTAGCTCACTATGCTAGCCAGCCCCCGGTGGACAGCAAACTCCACTGTATCGTGCTAGCGAGCACCACTGTAGTGACTTAGCGAACTCCTCTGTAGCATGCTAGCATGCTTTACTGTAGCATGCTTTTGAGTTCCTCTGTATCGAGCTAGCGAGCACCACTGTGGTGACTTAGCGAAGTCCTCTGTAGCACGCTAGCGTGCTCTACTGTAGCATTCCATTTGAGCTCTTCTGTATCGAGCTAGCAAACTCCACTATAGCGAACTAGCAAGCTCCTTTGTATCATGCTAGCAAGCTCCTCTAAAGCATGCTAGTGAGCTCTCTTGCAGCATGCTAGTGAGCTATTCTATAGCATGCTAGCGAGCTCCGCTGTAGTGAGCTAGAGAGCTCCGCTATCCACCAAGTAGCTGGCTAGCATAGCAGGCCTACCCACTGGGTGTACACTTAAGCCAATGCGGGGAAACAGGTGTGGCCACCACAGAAACTGTGGAGCTCCAATGTAGTGTTCTAGTGAGCTGTGCTGTATCAAGCTAGTGAGTTACACTTAGTATACTAGCAAGCTTATCTGGAGCATGCTAGCGAGCTCTGTTGAAGCAAGCTTTATTGCAGCATGCTAGCAAGCTCTGCTCTAGCAAGCTAGGGAGCTCCTTTGTAGCATGCTAGCAAGCTCCACTGATGCGAGCTCTACTGTAGCATGCTAGCAAGCTCTGCTGTAGCAAGCTAGTGAGATCCTTTGTAGCATGCTAGCGAGCTCCACTGATGTGAGCTCTACTGTAGCATGCTAGCGTGCTCCTCTACAGCAAGCTAGCTTGCTTTGTTGTATCTTGGGCAAAAGAGCTTTTGAAAGCACTGAAGAGAGAGAGGTTATACAGAACAGATGCCACTCCTCCCACGGATCAGATCACACCTTCACACAGTGATTAGTCAATGCAAGAGATTGGCCCACAGCAGCTGCTGTTATGTGCAAAAGTCTCAGCCTGTTTTACCTGTCAGTTCAGAAAAAGCATATCAGACATGGGTATGAAGAATCATGAGTTGAAAGGTGCAGTCATGGAAAAAAGTTAAAATTTTCCACTTTTGAAAAAACAAATTTCTTCCATTTAGAGACTTCAAAAACTTTAAACCCCAACAAACTCCTTAAAACTAAACTTGATTTGGAAGGAATATGGATAAAGTTTATTTTGCACAATTTCATATGACAAAGATAAAGGCACAGTGATTAAATCCTTCTGACAGAGCCTGAACCTTGAACATGCCAGCTCAGCCGTTACAATCTGTGTTGTCAACCAGCCTGAGAAAAATAGACTTTTTTACTGTTATTTGCTGTAAATGCTGTGGGCTTTACAAAAAACTTGCACAACACTTTTGATGTTATGCAAGAAAACCTTCCAGAAGAACAAAAATCACAGAAGTTCAACCAACATCAAGACGTTGCTCCATGAAGATTTTAACATGAATGGAAATGACAGCAGAAAGATGCCCTGCAGAGGAGGTTCAGCCAGAAACTGTAGGTGTGTTTTCGTGAAAGTCACTCACAAGTAAAAAATAAATAAAGTTATGCAACTGCAAACAAGATGACAGCTGAAGATTTTTTTATTAATACAAAAAATAAGATAACGTGCAAGTCAAGTTCTGCAAACAAAGTTCTCAAAATGTAACTTTTATGAACAACATATTTATATTTTGTTCATAAACAATAATAAGAGTGTCAGAATCGTTTGTTCAACCATGGGCCCACGACTGGGTTTAAAGTTTCTGTAAATATCTCAGATTTAATGTTTTTTCATCTGCGGGCCCTGGGTTAATTTAAAAAAATCAAAATTAGCAATAGAATATTTGCTAGGGCCTCGTGCTTCACACACGATTTTCAGAGATGCCTACAACTCTCTTTTGCAAATCAATGCATGAAGCTTAATTGTTAATATGAACATTCTGTAGCTGCAAAAAGTCATTGCTATATCTCAAAACAAAACCGGGGACAAACTAACCGTTTTTTTGTGTTTCTGCACTACCATAAAGGAAGCAACAGTCAAACAGAATATTCTGACGCTAAAGTACTGGAAGTTAAATTTAAAAAATGTTTATAGGACTCCAATCTAAAAACTTCCTTTATGAAGTTCCTGCCTGTGAGACTCAAGATGGATGTTCAACTCCAAGTCCTGAAATCTGGACAAACAGGAAGACTTGAAGATCCAGCTGAGAAGTCAACATGATCTTTCTGCCTGCACAACAGCCCAGGCTGCAGCTCCTTTAGACTGCTGGTACCTACCAGCTGCCTCTGGAGTCCCACAAGCCAGCCAGACTTGATAGAAGCTTGACGGCATCCCTTACTTCTGGTGAGCCTTCGAGGAAGGTAGAAAAGCGCTGTACAAGTATACACCATTTACCATTGGTGTTTACCACGGGGTTTGGGGGTTCCCCCCACTACAGGCACCAGAGACCTTGTGACCACTGCTCCTAACAGCAGCAGAGACAATGGAGGTTGAAAACATGGTGACTCAGTGACATCAGCCTCCCTCCTGTTTGAAGCTCTCTCTGATGAGGGAGTTAAAGACTTCCCTGATGGAGAGTTCAGTCAGACGTTCCCAGCACACCCTCACAGTACGTTTAGGTCTGCCATGTCTTTCTGGCCTCTTTCCCCACCAGTGAATACAACTCACCACCAGATAACGATCAGTGGACAGCTCTGGCCCTCCCTTCAAATTATGTGTCCAAGAGACATGGCAGAAGGTTGCTGAAAGGACGGGTGTCCTGATGCTTTGATGGACACCTTGATGCTCGAGTGTTTATTATTGAGAAACTATGATGAGCATTGAAGTCCAAAAACAAAAAACACCTCGGGTTCAGATCAGGGAGGCCATTCCTACCAATCACGCCCCTTCAGGTGCCACTGTCATTGAAGTTTCCCAGGACAGTGGAGTACCCTGTCAAGTAAATAAACAAATGCTGATAAAAATGTTTGTTACTGAGATGACTGATCATTTATGTTCTTGTTTACATGTTTTTATGGGTTATAGAGCATTATACTATCGTAAATAATGCGTATTTTTAAAAAAAAATCTGAAAAATCACAGGTCCTCTGATTTGAAAGTGACGTGTGGCACGCGCGGAGGCGGGGCGGCGCGAGGCCGCTCCGTCTTCCATCTTGCCACGTCCGAGAGGAAGCTGAAGGGCGGGGCCAACGGAACAGCGTCCACACGGTTCAATAAGTCCGGAGGATCTTTAGCTGCCATTGGCCTGAAGGTCTTTTGGTCCCGCCTCTTCGGCAGAGCTGAGCGGTGATTGGTTGATGTCCCTGTCAGTGCTGGGCTTTCTGGGGTTTGTTTGGTGCAGTTTTACTACACGAGAGGACGGTTTAAGGTTTCTCCGCCGTGACAAAGTCCGCTCCAGTCCGAGTCCAGCTCCTGCAGTCCAGCATGGCTCCGAAGAAAAGCGCCAACAAAAGCCACAAGCCTAAAGGTGCGTCGCTGCCGCTGCGGGTACTTCTGACGGGCAGGCCTCTGACAGGCTCCCGAACCAGGCCCGGTTCTGTTCTCTGCGTGAACGAGCGCGGACCCACACTAGTGCGCTTCGCCTCCTGCTCAATCAGATGCATGACAGCAGGACAACGCGCGTGCGTGTCCGAGTACTGCAGCACGCGCGCTGGAAATCGCATATTAACGCCGCCACAGTTCATCCGGTGCGTGCACGCCGCTCCGGTATTACCGGGGAGCTCCAAACTCCCGGCGTTTCCGGTGGCAGGAGTGCACGCGCACGGCTCTGGTTCGGTCCTGACATGCTAACTCAGCAGCCGCGCGCGCGCCGCTCGGTCCTACGTGGCTCGCGTGGGAGACTGTGGTGGGTTGATGTTGGGTGGTTTTCATTGATCTCACTCATACTGGATCTCAGGCAGTTCGAAAAGTTCTGATGAAGAACCGACGGGATGAAGTCCAAACCCGGTTAACCCAATCATAATTAACTCTACAGAATGAGAACTTCAAATAGAACCCGTCCTATGGAAATCAATCATGTCCACGTCGGTGTGCACGAGCTCCAGGGTTTAACCTTTTCAAGAAGACAGACAGATGTCCCTCACGATGCATTTATTATAATCACATTGAATGAGAAGAACTGGAGTTGACGGATCCTGCTGGGTTTGTGTGATCAGAACCGCCTCTGTCTGCGGGATGGAGAGATCCATCAGAATCTTCTGCAGCTCTGAAAGCCTCAGTAATGGCTGGATGCAGAGCTGGCTGTCATGTCTGAAATGAAAAAACTGTTTTCAGTCACTAAAGTTTACTTATATAGCACCTTTCACAGACTGGTCACAGTAAATAGAACATAAAATACAGCAACAATTTTAAAAGTATATAAAACACATAAGTTAAAGTCAAGGCCGGTCTCCGGGTAATTCTATCCGGGCCTCCACATATTACTTTATTGTTATTAATGCCCAGATGTTATCTTGTGCTTATTTCTAACTTTTACAATTTTTGACCAAATATATTTTTATGGAGAGTAAAATATTAAAAGTTATTTAAGGTTTTAGTTGATTTATTCTGAAATAATATTCCTGCCTTTTTATTATTCATGATTATGTTAAAAAGTTACAGTTTTAAAGTAACCTGTGGGTCCATCAAGCTAACTGTATTAACAGATACAGTTAGCTTTAGGGCTAACACAATAAGTTGTTTAATCGACAACTTATGGACTATTAAAATATTCGATGACTAATTTATTTGTCGTTACTTTATATTATATGGAGTTAGATTGTAGTAAAGTTGAACAAAGTTGTGAGCGTTCAGCACCAAAAAGATCCACATTATTCTCATTATTTGAGTCAGTGAGACTAAAACTTTATCTTTAGTGAACAATAGTTCCTTGTTTCAGATGATGACCTCATTAGGGAGATAAGAAATATAGGCTTTGAATGCCCCCCACTAACCCCTAAATACTAAAAAACTACATAGTGCCGGACTATATAGTTCCCTGGATTTTAAAGATAATTCCGACACGATGCTCACTACTTTTTTTTTCGTCTTTCTAAACACCGGATATGATGTCACTGATTTCACGAAGGGAAAAAAACGAACATTTCACAGCGTTTATGTATAACTCCACTGTGTTCTGATGGTGAAAATTTGGATGGTTTATTCAAAAATTACATTTAAACAATTTTTTTTGTTTGACCGCAATGCATTGTGGTCTAATCTAGTGACCATCGATGTAAGTTAGTTTTTCACAAAGACTTCTGGAAAATTTCCAGTGCACTCGATTTTGGAATTATTAGATTCGGCAGCACTAAAAATGACGAATGCACTATATAATGATTAGGGGGGAATTCGGACACAACCACACTTTGCATCAAATTAATTTTGATGGGGGATCTTTGACCCTATATACCCATTATAAATGAAATTTATATTCAATTGTTACATCATCTTGAGGGGCGGGGCACCTGTCAAAATTAGGTTTGATGGAAAGTTTATTCCTTATCTCTCTCTCACTTGACTGAATCTTGTTTTAATACCAGAAACTAATGAAGGACAGAGGCTGCACAATTCAAAAGTTGAATAAACTATCTTCTTCATCGTCTTTATTTGTAGTTCGTTTAAAGCTAATGATGGTTAAGATGCTTTACATCCACTTTGCATCTGACCTGATTAGTCGCCCAATCGTAAAAAAATAATCTGTGATTAGTCGACTATTAAAATAATCGTTTGTGGATGTGAACATTCAATAGTTCATTTTACATCATGTTTACATTAAAAGTGTTTTTCATAACCAAATAAATATAGTTTGAGCAGAGATTGAAAAGTTAGCTCATATTTGATGCAATCAATTCATTATTTTCTACAGTAATGGCCAACCCTAGTACGCAACATGTTCAACTGCTCTTTCCTCCTGGATGTGCTGCACACCTGAGTGAACACACCTGAGTGAACATACCCGAGTGAACACACCTGAATGAACACACCTGAGTGAACACACCTGAGTGAACACACCCGAGTGAACACACCCGAGTGTGGGACACTGGTTTGAGGCCACCTGAGAAGCACCAGAGCTGCAAACATTAGAGTTCTGATGTGTATAAATCAGTGAACACTCTCATTTCTCAGGTGTTTACTCTTTTTATTAGCGATTAGCTGCTGTGCTGACTTGGCTGTTTTAGAGCAGCTCTGTCTTCACATCACTTCTGTGTGAAGCCTGCCTGCAGAAGTCTAATGAACGTCAGACGGAATAGAAGATTCTTTTGTGCAAACAAACTCCTCTCTTAATTTTCATAGCATTCAAATCAGCAGATGACCTAATAAGCAGAAACACAGGTGGTTCCTGAGGTGGTTTTTGCTGCTGTCATTTAGTCCTGTTATGGGTTTGTTAGTCAGGAGTTCAACACCACACAGATGCTCACAAGTTTTGGTTAAATATTTTGTCTTTTAGTTAAAACTGTTATAAAATATAGCTTTTTTTTCAGATAATAAGTTGCACTTTTGGGTGAAAAGTGTAACGCTGCTAAACAACTCTGCCCAGCTCAGAGTAATGCTGCATTTATACAAAACGATTTCTGCGTCAAATTTGAATCTGGCATTTTTTTTAGCCTCATTGCTACATGGAAGCAGTGACTGTATTTAAAATGCAATGAAGACAAGGACATTTGAAAGACCAGAGCTCTACAGAAACATCACAACATGTCACCATTTCTGGGTGCATGGGATCATTCAGTATTTTTTTTTTTTTTTTGGGAAAGTTCACCATCCACTGCAGGAGCTGCATCTGATAGACGGCGCTTTCAGCGATACTTCCATCTCACTGTAACCTAGTTTGATGTCTCGCTGTCCTGCTTTAGTCCAAGGAGGGAAAAACAAGAATTATGTCTTGATGCAGTTAAAGGGGCCCTACCATGATTTTCTTAAGCCTTTCAGAGTGAACTATATCCATATATATGATCATATATATGGATACATATATGATCTGCTCACACGCAAGACGGCGTCAGAATCAATCTATAGCCAGAAGCGGAAATTGTAACTTTCGCTGGTTGCGAAAGTGGAAATTCCCTGAACTTCAGTAAACCCTATCAACATTATATTTCAAAACTTTTTCAGAACAATCGGCTTTTACGCCTTTGAATTGAATAAACTGTTTTTCTCTCCTTGAAACAGCTAATCAGAGCTGCGAAATGCAGGGTTTTTTTTACTGTGACAGAGTGTCACAGAGAAAAAAAAATGTAAAAAGGCTTGATAAAAGAGAGGAAAAAAAGGAGAAAAAGGTCGAAAGCTTAAAACGATATTTTTGTTGCGGCCGGCTCCGGCAGGTTGAGGCATTAATTTTCCAAACTCTTGGAAGGAAATATTTTTTTTAAGTAACCATTTGTGGTATAAAAACACTGTTTTTTTTGTTTTCTTCTTCTTCTTGAGAAAAAAGTGTAATACTATAGCGCGATCGCCACCTAGTGGCCAAACTGAACCACCCTCCAGGAGAAGCAGAACAATGTTTACAATGTTAAAGATCTGAACATTTTAGTTAGAACTTCTCCTTTAGAGAATCACTGTTCACTGATACATTTTACAGATCGAACCGTACTATACTGTGCCGGACAGTACACACACAAAACCATTGGATTGACTTTATCTTAGCAAAAAACTGATGAAGACCATTGACTGAGCTGGACTGAGTGAGTGAGACGTCACTCATAGAAGATGATTTACTTCCGGTTCCAACCAAATTAAGTCAATTAATTCACCATTTTAACACGATATGTCAGTCACCATGTAGGAACCAGATGTCCTCGGTAAGCCGGGATTGGTTCGTGTCCGTCTTAGTGTGCATTCCTATGGCAACCACTCTCTCCAATCAGTAGTGAGCATTTTAGAAGGCCACACCCCTTCCACTGAATGCAGGCTCAGGACAATCTGTCAATCAAACACTTCAAACATGCAAGACCACCTACTTTTATTGAGGCATCTGATTGGTCAGTTGAATAACTTGTGCTACAGAAAAAATATCATGAAAAAAATAGAATTAGTAAGATGTTAAACAAAGGTATCAGAACAAGAATGATTATTCTGACAAATAGACTGACTAACAGCTGTTTGTTTCTATGTAGAAGTCTATAAGATTTTGGCTTCTTGGAGCCAGCAGGTACTTCTGTTTGGAATGCCAGGGGTGGAGCCACTCAGTCCTGGTTTCATATACAGTCAAAGGTGGTCATATCAGAGAGGAGGATTTACAACCCCCAGCCCCCCCAGTGCTTCCGTTAACTTTATGAACTTAACATCAACAAACATGTAGGGTTTCTCTAATCATCTGCCTCACAATGCTTTTCCTTTTTTTAAAGTGTGAATCTCAGCAGCAAGCTGCTTGAGAAGAATGTCCCAGCACCCCCTCTGTCCTCCGCTGACCTCCTCTCCATCTTCACTCACTTCCCATGTGTTCATTGGAAAGACTGGAATCAAACCTTTAGCTGCTTACAACCTCCCATATGGATGGAAGGTTGTAGAGCCTGAAAGTGGATGAAAAGTCCAAAGAAAACCCTGTGATGTTCTTCAGAGAGCCTGGAATGTTTTTTTTTTTCTGAGAATTCATTTCTAGTGAAGCTGTGCTCACATTGACATGACGTTGTTTTGCTTTGCTAAAGGTTTGTCTTAGTCAGCCTCAGACAGCTCTGGACTACAGACCTGTGACTTTCAGAGTTCTCCCTCAGTAAAGCCTGGATGGGGTCTGTTTCCAGTCTTTCTGTTCTCTGCAGCCACTCACACATGTCCGTTCACTGACTGCAGAGAGGAAATGGCTTTACTTTGTCTGCTTTCTCCAGCTTAGTGCTGAAGGGTTTGGTGGTTCAGAGTAAAGGTCTCTTTAAAAGAGAGGAGTGTCGTCTCAAAAGTTGGAAAAACCTGGGTTTCTGGAATTGCCTCTGGGGCATCTGCACATGTGTCCAAGCGGGAGGCGCACAGAAGCCGGAGCTGCTCGTCAAAGCCTCTGGGAGGACGGCTTGCATAAGACCCGATCTGACGAGACTCAGTCCACATTTTCTTTCTTTTTTGTTAGAAAGCTGTTTGTGTAGATGACGGCTGCAGTCGTCTGAACATGGAGGCGTCAGAAGCACACGGCGGTATGGTTCTGCATGCATTTTGCACTTCCTGTTTTCTTTGCATGTGTGTGCGCACTTGTGTGCAGTGGGAAACAGAAGTGTGTGTGCTGCTTTAGGAAGTGTTTGGAACAACAGGTTGATTCTTTTTGTTTGTCCTCATGGCGACATGCATACTAATATTAAAAGCAGAGTGCGGCATAAATGTGAAGTGCAGATGTCATCGGGCTCACTCTGCTTCAAGCAAACAAACATGGACGTGTGAACCAGAGTTTCTTCATGAGATAATCCAGTCCTGGTTTTCCTCAAACAACTCCTGAGGCCAAACATGGAGCTTAGTGACTTTTCTCTTTATTTATTTTATGTGATCATTTTAGTGGTTGACTAATCGCCGATAATGCTAGTGTGAATGCTGTAAGCTGAATTTGGCCGCTAAAGATGCTAGTGCTGATAGCTGAAGATGCCAAAACTGATAGGTAAAAACACTGAAGCTGATAGATGAAGACACTGAAGTTAATAACTGAAAACGCTGGAGCTGATAGCCATCTAAAATTTTAGTTAAATGCCAAATTATTCTAAAAGACTGAAAAAAGCCCAAGTTACCACAAACAGATAGCATGTAGCTCAAGTATTAGCTAAACTCCAAAATAGCTTAAAAACAAAAAAAAAATCCTAAATTAACCAAAATAGCTAGCATGCAGCTTAAATATTAGCTAAACTCCAAAATAGGGTTAAAAAATAAAAAAAAGCCTAAATTAGCTAAAACAGCTAGCATGTAGCTTGAAAAATAGCTAAACCTTAAAATACCCTAAAAAACTGAAAAAAGCCTAAATTAGCTAAAATAGCTAGCGTTTAGTCCAAAAAGCTAGCAGAACTAGCTAGCATAACCTTCAACTTTACTACACTCTGACTCCATATAATATAAAGTAACGACTAATCGACTATTAAATTAATCTTTGACTATTTTAATAGTCGATTAGTCGTCAATTAGTCGACTAATAGTGTCAGCCCTGATTAGCATGTTTGTTTTATTGACGCTTTTGATTCAAAGGGAAACACATGAACAACTGCCAGTCAAATATTCTAAAGTGAAACTTACAAGTCTGAATCTGCAGATGTTGACTCTTGGATGGAGAGGAGCTCTGGCACAGTGACGGCTTCAGATGACAAGTGAAGCTCAACAGCAAAGCGTCTTTCCTTGTCAGCTTTGGCTTAATTATTTACTTTGAAAAGCTGTTTACAGCACCTGATGAGCAGCTGTTCTTGACTGTCTGTACCTTTGCCAGCATGCGTGTCAGAAGCTGGTTTCTGCTCTAGGATTAGGTAAAGAGTCAATAGTTTTTTTTTTATTTTTTCCTCATTGTTTCGTCCTGGCGTGTCTCTGCTTTCTCACTGCATGGGTTCAGTTTCCATAAAGTTTTTCCATGCAGTTGATTTCTCCTCGAGGGTGGAGTTCATCTCTGTGCCGATTGTTTTCCTGCAGACTACTTCAGTCATTTTTGTGTTCAAAAGACGAGAAGAGGACTTCATTGGATTCATTACAGGTTTAATGAACTATTGTAATAATTTTCTTAATTTTTAGTTAGGATGTAGCTTAAACAACTCAAGTGTAAAGCTACCGAGTGTTGAGATGTGTTTTACAACTAGTTTACACACGACGTGATTAGTCAACCAATCAAAAAAATGAATCGGTGATTAGTCGACTATTGAACTAATTGTTTGTGGCAGTACTCTATCAAAGCAGTAATTAATAACTCAGTGCATTTATCATAGTTGGAACTGGTATCACGAGGTTTCCCTTCAGATCTGATTTTTCATCTTAAAGCGTTTGCAAATATTTTGGGATCAAAAGAAAACATATGGGGTTAAATCAGGATCAGCTTAAAGTGAACGAAAAAACAGACTGAAAACTTGAAAAATAGACCTGTAAATGAAAAAAAAACAAGAATTTGTAAATTTGAAAAAAAAAAAATTGATTTTTTTTTTCAAATTTGAAGTAAATGAGGTAAATCTTGAAAATTTATTAAAAAAAAAGGAAAATGTAGAAAAAAAATTATTTGGAAAAAAATGTGGGTTTTTTTGAAAATGTGAAAAAAAACCCTGAAAATTTGCAATAAATTTTATAACTTAAAAAAAATAATGAAATAGTGAAAACTTGAATACAGAAGCTATAAATGTAAAAATTACCATTTGGAAAATAATGTATCCATTAGTAGCTGATGTTTTTAATTAATTTATTTTTTTTGCCTTTCTAAATCTTCACTTTCAGTCCTCAGTTTTCAGTTTCAATTTAGATTTTCGAGTTTTCGCTGCTCAGCTGATCCTAATTGTACATGGGGGCGGGGCTTTGAGCTTGTTGGGTACAGGAAAATACATCCCATGATTCCCCAAGCTGTAATGGTGATATGAGATGTTTTCTGCTGCAGAACGTTGTCTGTTTATGGCCCCCCACGATCAAACTTAGGGAGAGCAGTATCACCACTGTGCACTTTTACCTTGTTAATAACACAGTGTGCCTCGCTCGGTCTCGCTGTTTTGGGGATTTTTTTCAGACAATTTTGGTGTTGATCTAGTCAAACGATCTCCTGCGTGCTGATTTTTAGGCAGACGAGGAGATTGGCAGCGTTGCATAAATCTTTATCATGATTAAATTCTTGTTTTTTATCCTAATGATAGACTTATTTTTCTATGAATATTCATGTGTGTCTGAGAAAAGTGTAGAAAATGTGTAGTGAGGAGTCCTCTCTGTCCCCCCCATGGGAAACATGTCCCTGTAGCCAATGAACTCAAAGCCCCGCCCCCATGTAAGATTATGATCAGCTCAGCAGCGAAAACTTCAAAATCTGAAGTGAAACTGAAAATAGAAAAGCAAAAAAAAAAAAAAAAGTTAAAAAAACAGCTGTTACTAATGGATACATTATTTTTCAATTTGTAGTTTTTACATTAATAGTTTTTTTTAATTCAAGTTTTCAGTTTTTTTTTTTTTTTTTAATTTTCAAGATTTATTTCATGTTTTCAGGCCTTTCTTTTATTTTCTTTTTTACCCTCAAATATTCAAGATTTATTTCAAGTTTTCGTTTTTGTTTTTTTTTTTTAATTTTCACTACATTTGTTTTTCAAATTTTCTTTTCTTGTTTTCAAATTTTCAATCAGTTTTTTCTTTCACTTTAAGCTGATCCTGATTTGACCCCATAAAAACGGCTCAACCGGATCCACATGAAGATGAGCTGCAGTTCAGTCATGGGCCTGCGGGGGCTGTAGTGAGCCAGTTCACAAGCCTCCATACTGTTGCCGCATGCCTGACCATTCCTTCACCCCTCAGTAGAGCTGATGTGAAACGTTGCTGGACAAAAGGCTCTGAGATCACTGACGCCGTGCTGCACATCAGCCTGTCAGTCACTTTCACACTCTTCCTTTGTCTGCTAGTTGCTTATGGGATTCCCGCACACTGCAGTCTCTGCTGCCTGTATGCCCCCCCCAGGACCAAACTGTGTCCTGGTCCGTGCTGTGTCCTTTCCTCTTTGTGTCAGGGCCAGCTGCTGCGACAGCTCTATAAATATCTGCTGAAACTGCCTGATAATATGGGGGGGGGGGGGATTCACTGCGAGCCGTCTTTTAGAGTCAGATTCAGCTCGGGATGGATGGACCAGCGTCTCTGGTGGGGTCCACCACCCCTCCTGTTGTCCCAATACTTTCTGCAGAGACGGTGGGGGACGTGACAGGTGAGGAGAAGTGACTGGGGTGTGGGGGGGGCAGCATTGTGCATTCCTGCTATTATGATAAAAGACTAAGGATTCGATGTGTTTTTATGGAAAAGAAGCAGCTGTGAATGTGGTCATAGCTGTGTTAGTGCTGGAGTCCTTGAGGACTTTGGTGAAGGACTTGACCTCCTGGTCCATCAGTGAACTTTGGGCTCTGCTGGAGTCTTGGTTTTTGCGTGTTTGTCTGAAACCAGGAGGCTGCCGGGTTTCAGGGTTAACACTTCACCCTAAGATGGCGTTTGTTTGTAGGCATCTGAAATTGGAGCCTGGTCCCAGGAACACCTGTTCATTCTGCCCGCTGCTATTTTCCTCTCTTCTTGTGTCCGGCTTTCCCAGAATAACTTCCTGGATGTGGATCGTTTTCCTTCTTCTGCAAACAATAGCACCGCTTTGAATTGGAGTTTATGGCTGCCGTGCTTGCAGCCATCCCTCTCAGGTCACTGGACATTCCCCTGTTGTCGTGGTAACTGTGTTTGCAGCATCTCTCCTTGAAATGAAAAACACCTTCAAGATTTTACAGTTGGGTACTTTCACTCAACCCATTTTTAGATGACTCTTCCTTTGACTCCTGACTTTGTTGTTCTGTTTTTTTTTTCTTTTCATACTTGACTCAATATAAGGACGTTTGATTTTAAAAGGACACAACAAATCTTCTGCATAAGCAGATTCCCAAGGTCACTAGCTATTCTACAGCAGGGGTGTCAAACTCAGTCGCATAAGATGGCAAAATCCAAAACACACCTTAGGTCGTGGGCCGAACAGGATAAACATTTATTGAACTCTCTAAAACTAAATTTTTAAAAATTGAAAACCATAACTTTTAACATAATTATGAACTAGATATTTAGCATTACCTGCAATAATGCTAGTGTGAATGTTGTAAGCTGAATTTGGCCGCTAAGGATGCTAGTGCTGATAGCTGAAGATGCTGAAATTGATAGCTGAAATCCCTGAAGCTGAAAACGCTAAAGCTTATAGCCAGCTAAATTATTAGCTAAATGCCACATTTCCCCCAAAAAGCAAAAAAAGCTCATTCATTCAGCTTCTTGACTGCTTTGTCCCTTTCGGGGTCTCGGGGGTGCCGGAGCCTAACCCGGCTGCTGATGGGCGAAGGCGGGGTACACCCTGGACAGGTCGCCAGTCTGTCTCAGGGCTAGAAAACTTAAGTTAGTCAAGACAGCTAGCATGTAGCTGAAATAATAACCAAGCTCCAAAACGTCCTATAAAATAAAAGTCCAAAAAACTAGCAGAATGCTAATTTTTAAAACTTTAAAACTGTAACTTTTTAACATAAATATGAATAATAAAAAGGCAGTAATATTATTCTAGAATAAATCAACTGAAACCTTAAATAACTTTCAATATTTTACTCTCCATAAAAATATATTTTATCAAAATTATACAAGTTAGAAATGAGCACAAGATAACATCGGGCCATTAATAACAATAAAATAAAATTACCCGGAGGGCCGGATGCGGCCCCTGGGCCTTGACTTTTCACACATGTTCTAGCGTGACTGCTGTAGACCACCTTCAGATGTTTCATTGAGACCTTCATTCTTGGAAGCAAAGAGCTGTAAAGGAAATGAACAGAACCACATTGTCAGGGATTTGGACTTTGTCATCCAGACAACACGGTGACTGGGACTGGCAGAATAAGATTGATGCTCTCGTCTTTGAGACAAAGGGGTACATAAAAGAATAAAGTAAAAAATCAGCAGAATAAAATGAATGAAGAGTATTGCACAGCAGAAGCAGTCTGTGTGGACGAGAAGGTGTGGCATGAAACGGTCTTGGCCCTGACTGTGCTCTGAGTGCGGTGCTGTGTGAGCTCATCAGTGTGTACATGTGTGTATCTGTAAGACGATGTGTGCGATGCTCTGGCATGGTTCAGGGTTCTTGGCATGTTTCCTCCCTTCTCCTGATGATGCTGGGATAGACCCTAACCCACCGACCGAGAACCTGCGATTTAACCGACCGATAATGCAATGTCAATATGAGTTATGATACATGAACAAATGGCAACTAATAGATCATATCAATTTTACTGAAAGTTTTATGTAGATAAATTCAAAATAACTTCAATGATATCACAAGTTGTCTCTGCAGGAGAAAGGTAAGAACTTGTATGTCAGGAAGACACACCAAAGAACAAAAGTCTACCTTTCTGGTTGTACTGGCCAAACTAATATGGACAACAAAGTAGGCAGTGTGGGCTTGGACTTTCCAACCCTCGAGCTCTCATTGGTTCTTGTTTGAAGAGGCTGTAGAACTTCATATTTATCATCCTTTGAGACGTTCCTATAGAGGTAGATAGGGGGCGCTCATTTCACCATTATGTCTGGCAGTTACTTGAATTATTTAGTTTTTGTTCTGTTGTTTACAACAATTTTGCAGTAAGTAGTGGCAATACTTTTCATGTTTACTATTTTTAACGCTGAATTCTACAGATAATTCAAATTTAAATGGTGTCGATGCTCGTCAAAGACGTAGTATTACTGATTTGCACAAAAGTGTTTATTATTTGTTGCACAAAATAAGACACAAGTTGTTTATTATGATTCTGTTCAAGCTAAAAAAAAATAAAATGGGGATATATTTTCCTAAAAAAACATGTTCTTCTATATACTGTGAGTTATTAGAAATTATTTTGACCAATTATCACAGCATCGCTATACCATCGATATCAAGAACCATGTATCGCACTGATTCCTGGTCCTAATAAGTGTACTGCACAAGCTGACTATGATAAATTGTTACATTTTTTTGTGCAGGCCTAAAGTAGTACAGCATTTATTTATAAGCACCACAAGGACGGTGTAATCCTTAGCAACAAGTCATCTATTAAAGTGCACCATAAGTATACTAAAACTGAGGCAGTATGCCTGTAGTTTACTCTGTATATACATTGTAAGCTTAAATATTCAGTTAGTACACTTTGTACAATACGCGATCTATAGCAGAGCAGGAGTGTTTAACTCCAGGCCTCGAGGGCCGGTGTCCAACATGTTTTCCTACCTATTTGCCAGTGAAGCTCCTTATTGGCCCAACACACCTGATCCAGGTAATCAGCAGTAGGTGATGGAGGATTCCTGGAAAACCAGCAGGAGGCCGGCCCTCGAGGCCTGGAGTCCGACACCCCTGGTTTATAGAATAGAATACTTGGTATACTTGGATTCTCAAGAACGCCTCATGAAAAAACAAGACATTTCAGGCTCTGAAATCTGCTTTTTGTCTTTTTTTGTGACACTAAAAACTGGAATGTGAAGATGAGGAAGATGGAGTTTGATGACCTGCCTTCCTCTTCTTCACTGGGTTCATTTTTGGTGGAGATGCAGTGGACTGTGAGCATGCTCCTGCCAGAGCTCAACCTCGGTGCTGATCTGACATGAATGTTTTCACAGATGCCAGTAAAGTCCAGGCGGCCAGTAAGAACGGGAAGAGGGCGGAGTCTGGATCCGGCGGCAGCAGCTTCTTCTCCTGGTTCATCGTGCTGGCGCTTCTCGGCGTCTGGACCTCTGTGGCTGTGGTCTACTTTGACTTGGTGGACTATCAGGGAGTCCTAGGTGGGTAGATTTTGGAGCTGCATGCATGGAAGATGTCATTACAGATGCTTTCTGCTACCTTCTGCATCTTTCCACTCCTTTGTCATGCTAAGGGGGTGGGAGCTTAACCACATAAAGGCTTTACCAGCTTAATGACTAATAGAATAGTGGTATTTTTTATGTGCCCGTTCCCAGAGAGAAAGGTGAGCAACAACTTAACTCAAAAGCATCCCACATTTCAGAGGTTTTGCAGCGGAGATGCTAATAAAAAGGAAGAAAAGAAGCAAGTGTGTGGAGAGGCTTTCCCTGCATCTTTGCACCTGCTGATGATGAAACCAAGAACTTGTTCTGCATTTGTTTCAACCTGTCTTTCTGTGTTTGCATGCAGACAAGGCTAAAGGCTTACAGATTAACCTGTCTGAGACCCTGCAAGGTAAAACGCTGCTTCTCTACTGCCCTCTTTCCTTTTTTTTTTTTTTTTTATAGATGATGCCACATTTCCCAAATCTAGTTTTAGGTTCTAAATGAAACCTTGAAGCAAACTGTTTTTAAGTCCCCCAAAATGTATGAATCTGCTAGAAATGAAAATCTGTTTTCCTTGAGATTCATCGATTCATTCAACTATTCAAATAGTCGATAAATAGTTACTTCATATTATATGGAGTTAGAGTGTAGTAAAGATGAACAAAGCTTTGAGCGTTACTATAGTGTGAATGCTTGTTTAGCTGCAATGTTCAGCTCGTTCAGGACATTACTGCTTGTATTTTTAGTATTCATAAACTTATAGTTTTTGAAATATTGAGCAAATTATGCCCCAAAGGAAATGAATGAGAAAGTCTTCACATTTCAAAATTTTAAGCAGATTAGCAACAAGTCTTTAAATATTTTCATGTTTTCATCTATTAAAGTAATTAAAAAAAAATTTAGCTAATATTTTAGCAACATGCTAACATTTTTGACTATTTGGTTCAGAGAGGAATTTTAGGCTAATTTAGAGTTTAGTTTCTATTTCAGCAACAGGCTAACGTTTTTGACTAATTTAGTTTACTGATGAATTTTAGGCTATTTTGGAGTTTATCTAGTATTTAAGCAATGAGCTAGCCTATTTTGGCTAATTTTACATCTACTGAGGTTTTTTGGCTAATTTGGAGTTTAGCTCATATTTAAGCAACACACTAAATATTTTTGCAAATGTACATGTTTTAGGGATTTTTAAGCAATTTTACTACAAAATGTTAAGAAATTTAGGTCAACTTTAGCGTTCTTTCATAGCTCTTAAATTAAATTTCAAGTCTTTTAGCAAATTTAACATTTTGCAAATGGATTTTTCATTTTCAGTAAACTATTTCATCAATTAAAGTCAATTGCGTCACCATTTTCAGCATCTTCAGCAAATACTTTCTAGTTATAAAACTATCATCTTCATTGTCTTCATTTTTTGTTAGATTAAAGCTAATGATGGTTAAGATGTGTCCTTTACATCTACTCTGCCCATGACCTGATTAGTCACCTAATTGTAAAAATAATTGGTGATTAGTTGACTATTAAAATAATGACTTGTGGAAGCACTAGACTCCACATGACTTTGGTTTCCAGTCTGCAGACAGTTTCCTCCTCAGCGTTTCTCTCTGTAAACTTCATCCTGTCAGCTGGATGTGAGAGAATGAAATCTGCTCCTCTGTATTTTGTTTTGACTAACCTGGACTTGCATGTGTCGATAGCATCGTAAAGGGAGGGGGTCAGTCCAGATGCATTTGAAAGTGACTAAACTGTGAGTGTTTTTGATCTCCTTCAGGAAAGCTGGTGGCCTACGACACCGACGGCGACGGTGATTTTGACATCGAGGATGCTAAAGTTCTGCTAGGTTAGTGAAAGTTTCTGGACTGTTTTTGTTTGACCTCTGAGATACACTAAAACCGCCGCTGTTTAGCTGCTTTGAGTGGATCTTCTTAAATGAGGAACTTTGGTTTCCTCGTCTCTGACCTGGTCTCCAGAAATCCCCATAGATCTCAGCAGGTCTTTTTGTGGAGCAACAAACAAGTTTGTGTGAGAACCTTTATAAACTGTTTTCAAATAACAAATGTGTGGGAGTGGCAGGTTTGATGTTTGTTCTGACTCTCTACTGGTTTTCTTCTGGAAACAGGCTGAGTCAGAGTTCTTTGAAAATGACTTTTAAGTTCCAGAAAAAGAGTTTGACAAACTGGTTTGAACTGCAGCAAACCTGCAGCCTGACTTCACTCTGAGATGCTCAGAACTGTTTTTTTACTTTTTAATTTAAATTTCATTTTTGCTCAAACACAAAATCTTTAACATACGGTAACTTCTCAACCATAAACACAATCTACTGGAATTGCGTTGATCGTGTTAACAATTAAAAACATTACAGTAAATCAAAGGACATAAACACTGAAGCTCCGGTGTTAAAGGGTTGAACTGCACCTCCATCACAGTCCAGTTAGTCCTCCTACTGTTGCTGGCGTTTAGATGAGCATTTCCCAGCTCCGGTCTGGTGCAATGCCCAACAAACCCCCCAGAAAAGGGTTCAAATCAGGCAGCATGCAAAAGTTCCAGTATCAATTAGTAAGGTTGAATTATAAATGTAACTATACCAGGTGTCTGCAACCTTAAAGAATAAAAGAGCCAATTGGTCCAGTTTCTCACAGACCAAAAGAGCTTTTAATAGTCGACTAATCAGTGATCAGTTTTTTATTAGTCGGCTAATCTGATCATGCACAAACTGGATGTAAAGCACACATCTTAACCATCATTAGCTTTAAACTAACTCAAAACTAGATATATAGCATTAGCTGCAATAATGCTAGTGTGAATGCTGTAAGCTGGATTTGTCTGCTGATAGCTGAAGATGATCAAATTGATAGCTTAAAACACTGAAGCTAATGGCTGAAGTCGCTGAAGTTGATAGCCAGCTAAAATATTAATTAAATGAGAAATTAGTCTAAAAAAATGAAAAAAAGTTAGCCAAAACAGCTAGCATGTAGCTGGAATATTAGCTAAACTCCAAAGTAGCCAAAAAAATCTGCAAAAGTTGTTCAAAAAGCTGGCATAATGCCATTATAACTTTCAACTTTATTACACTCTGACTCCATATAATATAAAGTAACGACTAATCGACAATTAAATTAGTCATCGACTATTTTAATAGTTGATTAGTCGTCGATTAGTTGACTAATTGTGGCAGCCCTAGTGTATGTTTATAAACAACATTTATAACTTATTTTACTTTTTACAGCCGCACACACTAGTTCCTTTCAAAATAAAACCCACCCTGTGTCAAAATGTCCTCTAACTGCAGCAGATTTACTTAAATTAAACAGCAAGACAGTCAAACATGTTGTTTTTTATCATTTGGATTTTGGTGTGACACCTTCATTGTATCCCCTTTTACTCTCAGATATAAACAACATTTTAGTAGAATCTATTTATTTTAGAAAAACTTAAAACATTTAGGGTAAAATGAGCTTTTTTGTCATTCTCCAAGATGTGAGGCACAAAACACATCATTCTGAATCGTTTTCAATCATTTTAAACTGGATTTGTTCAAAACTTTAACCACTTCAGTATAAGTTACCAAAATAAAACAATGTTTAGAGTCTTGAATTTGACTAACTAAAATAAAAACACAAATTTAAAGAACATTTCTACAAAATTTCTAACAGTAAAATCAACTTTTTTTGCTTGGTTGTTTGACATGTTAAAAACCTAAGCAGAAATGAGAAAACTTAAATAACTAATCTGTTATGTATTCAATCGTTAGCATTTTTCTTTAAAGAGCCACAAAAAGGGATAAAAGAGCCACAGGTTGCAGACCCCTGATCTATACAAATAAACCATTTGCCTTAAACAGCAGGGAAACCTTTAACAAAGCAAAAATATTATGTATTTTTATATTTAAATTCTGCTTCTCTGCACGTTGTGGTTTACTCTTGTATTTAATTGAGGACATTTTCATAGTTGGGTAAAAATAGATACATAAAATAAACAGAACTTCATTTATAGCTCTGCCCTTCGGGGAGACGTGGATTTTTAGGGAGAGAAAATGCTCTCTGGATTTGTGTGTGTAATACTCATACAATACATGTTGTGCGTAACTGTGTGTACTTTCTATTGTGCATCAATAGCTTACAAAATAGAATGTATCCAGACGTGATGGGGATTTGGTTGTTGGGGTGACTGATGGACCTCTCTTCATCCTCACGTGGGTCAGAGTTTATTTTGTTCAGACAGAACCGTGGAAGTTTCTGGACAGACTCGCTGATCATTTCAAAGTGTGAAAAAAACAAATTTCAGCTCCTCCGGCTCCAGTAGTGGCAGATCTGAGCTGGAGTCAGCAGATTTTTGAATGGAGTGTCTACAAATGTCAGACAGAAACATGTCGTCTGTAAAAACTGGACATCCGTAGGGAGGGACGAGCTCTGGTTTGAAAGCATTTAACCCGAGTGCACCCCCGGGAGGACCATCCCAGAGGAGATATGAAATGATCCAACACTGTCCTGACTCTGAGGAGAGTGATGGGAAAGCCTCCTGACCTGCACCGCTCAGACGTCTTTCCTCTCTTGGAGGCTGTCGAGGCATCGTTGAGCGTTTTGCCCCCCCGCCCTCGCTGCACCTGTGCAGGTGTCCTCTGACCCTGGGGAGCCTGAACTATGACCCTCACTGCCTAACCTGAAAGCTTCTGACCTGTTCCTCTTCTTTCCTTCCCTCCTTCTCTCTCCTCCTTTTGTTTTGGCACATTTTTAATTCATTCGATTTCATCTTTTTTTATGCCCCCCCCCCACTCCCCTCCCCTTCACCGCACATTTTCCTTCTGCACCCCCCACATCCACCCGTCTCCCCCTACGCAGGCCTCACCAGTGAGGGCGATGGTCAGGGGGAGCCAGAGCTTCTGGATTGGTTAGAAGAAGTGGAGGAGAGTGGCTCTCATTGGTTGAACAGTTTCTTCACTTTCCTGTTGGGTCTGATAAACCCGCTGAAGCCCCTAGACGAAGAAGACGAGGAGGACTGCTACTCAGTCATGAAGGAGCATGACAGGGATGAGGAGGATGAAGATCCCCGGGGATACAAAGACAGAGGAGCCAAAGAGGCTCCGAGCAAGGGGCAGAAGGTGGTGATCGTAGGTCTCCAGAACCAGTGAACTCTGGACGTGTTCTGTTCTGGTCAGTCCAGCAGAGTTCTGGTCACAGCAGAACCTTCAGTGGAACTATTGACTGCCATCTCTTGGTCTGGATCTGCAAATGATTCTCAGGAACTTTTT
>NC_050528.1:17165882-17166455 GCF_002922805.2 Oryzias melastigma
TCCTGTTGCAGCATGACATCATCTCTGACTCCTCATCCTGGACAGGAAACATGCATTTATATAAGTTTATAACCAAAATAAGGATTTTAATGGCACGATTTTTTCCAATACCTTTGAAAACTGAGCTTACTCTTGTTTTCCTTAAAAAAGAAAAAGAAGGAAAAAAATGACAGAAATATGGTTCAACCTAGGGCTGGGTTGATAAATCAATTAGTCGATTTAAATCGATCTAAAGTTTGTTAGCTTGATGCTAACGTTTAATGGAATTTCCTATAGGACGGCTAATGCTAACGCTCGATCGATGTAAACATACATTGTTGACTAAATGAACATCTTTATAAACTCACAGGTATGAATTTTTCAAACTCTTAAGGAAATATTTTTAAAGTAATTATTTGTAGTCTAAAGCACAGTTTTTTGCTTATTCTTCTTTAAAAAAGTGTAATGCTATTGATCGATCGCCACCTAGTGGCCAAACTGAACCACCTCCAGGAAAAGCAGAACAATGTTTACAATGTTAATGATCTGAATATTCTCCTTTAGAGAATCCATGTAACACTGAATGATATTAAC
>NC_050528.1:17166963-17171084 GCF_002922805.2 Oryzias melastigma
GTTAGCTTGATGCTAACGTTTAATGGAATTTCCTATAGGACGGCTAATGCTAACGCTCGATCGATGTAAACATACTACTGACTAAATGAACATCTTTATAAACTCACAGGTATGAATTTTTCAAACTCTTTTAAGGAAATAATTTTAAAGTAATTATTTGTAGTCTAAAGCATGTCTAAAACACATTTAACAATAACAAGGTCTAAAGCACAGTTTTTTGCTTATTCTTTAAAAAAGTCTAAAGCTGTAGCACGTTTGCCACCTAGTGGCCAAACTGAACCGTCCTCCAGGAAAAGCAGAACAATGTTTACAATGTTAATGATCTGAATATTCTCCTTTAGAGAATCTATGTAACACTGAATGGTATTAACAATCTCATTATTTCACTGATACATTTACAATATGTGAACTGGACCAGATTAATATAAATATATTCAAATCATATAGTAGATTATTAATGTATTTATAAGCAAATGTGTCTAAATGTGTAAACTTAAAATCTAATTGAATCAAACTTGATTGAGTGACTCAAAAGAATCGTAAAAAAATTAATTAAATTAGAATTAAATTGTTTCTGTAAATTATTGATACCCAGCCCTAGTCCAAACCAGGAGTTTAAGAGCTTGTGGTCTGTGAAGTGAAGTTCAGATGTGATTCTCCTGGTTGTTGGTTTCAGAACAACAGCAAACTTCACTTTGAAACAAACTGAGGACCCTCATGAAGGTCTGAGCTCGTTTTATGGCTCCTGAGGCCCACAGAACCAGGAATCACACAAACGTCTGTCTAAAAGTCATCCTGTCTGGGAGTTTTGTCTGGGTTTCAGCTGAAGCCAGAAAGAAGCTGCTGATCCAGAAAGTTGGTGTCATCTGATCTGAATAAAGACAGCTTTCTCATAAACCTTTGATCATAAGATCATTTTGACTTTAGAGGAGCATCCTTTCTGTCTGTGAGTGGTCAAAGGAAGTGGAGGGGAGTGATCCGTCTCTGTGATGGAGCAGCAGCTCTGGCTGCTGGAGGATCTGCCCATGAAGCCTCTGAGGGCTTCTTAGCTTTGTCTCTTTCCCTTCAGTGTGTTCGTCCCATCAGCATCAGCACCATGTCCAGACCTGGTTTAAGACTATTGATTTCACTCAAAAAACCCCATGTATAATAGGGCTGCCACAACAAATCGATTCCTAATCTTCTATTAAATAGTCGACGACTAATTTAATAGAAGATTAGTCGTTACTTTATATTCTATGGAGTCACAAAGTTGTGAACGTTCAGCACCAAAAATGTACTTTTTATATTTGAGTCAGTGAGACTAAAAGTTTGTCTTTAGTTAAAAATAGTTCCTTGTTCCAGATGCCGACCTCATTAGAGAGATCAGGAATACACTTTCCATCAAACTCATTTTGACAGGTGACCTTTGACCCAATATGCCCTTTATATATAAAAATGATATTTACATTGTTTGTCATCTTGAGGGGTGGGGCACCTGTTTAAACGAGTTTGATGGATGATGTAGGGTCAAAGGTCACCTGTCAAAATGAGTTTGATGGAGAGTGTGTTCCTTATCTCTCTTATTTGATTTAATCTTGTTTTAATACCACAAACTAATGAAGAACAGAGGCTGCACGATTCATAAAAGTTTAATAAACTATCATCTTCATTGTCTTTATTTTTAGTTAGTTTAAAGCTAATGGTGGTTAAGATGTGTGATTTACATCCACTTTGTGAATGACTGATTAGTCAACCAATAAACTAATGGTTTGTGGCAGCCCTAATGCATAAATGTTTCTAATTTGCTTTTCCTCCTGACGTTAGTATATGTCAGGATAAGAGCTGCCGTTGGTTTTTCATGTAAACGTAATGAAAGTTTCACCTTTTTCAGTTTACATCACTGGTTATAAGAAAATGTCTAAACCAGGCAAAGTAGATGAACTGGATTGGAATGGAGACATACAGATACATTCCTGTATCATGAAATCAGTTTAGATCTATTTTAAATCTAAATCTGTTTCTCTAGTTTCAGTAGTCTTCTGATGAGTCTAATGAGTCCAGAGGTCTGCAACCTTCAACACTTACAGAGCCATTCTGGTCAATTTCTAACCAACTACAACCCAGTAGAAGTCATAAAGTCCGACTTCACCCTTTAGAAAAATAAGACTCGGATTTGTGTTACTGTTACTGTTTATTTTTTTGTCATAAATAAAACAGAAAGAGAAAATAGCTTTTTTTCTAAATAGGAAATAGTTTATAACAGAAGTCCACATGACTTCCTTTCAAAATAAAAGACACATGCAGGACAATCTCAATGCAGGAAATGTAATAGTAGGGAGTGTAATGTCAGCAGTGATATTTAAAAAGAAAACTATAAACAGTTTATTATATGGTTTATGATGCATCTCACCCAGAAATTTGTAAATGTAACTAGCTAAAATCCAATCAGAGCTAATTTCCATATTTTTCGGACCATTTGGCTGACTTAAAATACTTATCTTTTTTTCAAAAATAGAAAACCCGTCTTATAATCCAATGTTCTTTCATTTTGACTGTGCTCACTGACCTCCAGTTTATTTACTGTGGTACACGGTACTCCAAAATGTGTCCAAATGTTTTAGTAGAACTTTGGTAAACTTAGAAAACAACCGTACTGCTCGATGGATTATTATAAAGCGATATCTGTCTTAAAAGTATGTCACTTTTTAAATGTACAAACATTTTAATTTTCTTGAACCAGAGAGCCACATGTGGCTCCAGAGCCGCAGGTTGCAGACCCCTGACCTAAATGCTCCAGAGACATGAACTGGTCTTTGGTTATAGAAAAGCACAGAAGAGGACTTCTACTCTGGTGTAGTCACTCTAACATTATTTATAGACACTTTTATGCACTAAGACCTCCCAGAAATGTGCGTTTGTCCTTTGAAATTGCATTTAATGTGGGGAAAAGGATCAAGTCTTTTGAGCAAACCTTCTTTTACTGTAGAACTTTGATAAACTACAGGACCACATGAATCACTTATTAGATGTAAAAATAACGTATGAGTCTATAGAGGACATGACTCATTAATTTGAACAAGTTTCTGTCGATTCATGTTATCAACAAACATCGACGTGGAGCTGCATGATGTGACACACATGAGTGAGGTTAGCTAGTTCATTATTAATCAATCTTCTTCATTTGCTGACAGTGTGTGAAGACGTTGAAGCTTCTGCTCTCCTGGATTTATTTTCAGTTTGATTCCTGGATAATAAAACCAGCAGAGATCTGTAGGATCTTTACCTGGTGGAGCTCATGGAGACCACCTGCTGTCCTATCGGCGCTCGATGGTGTTCGCTCCGTCTGGTTTATTAGCTGGTCTGTGGGACACCTTTGTTCAGAACTTAATCCAGCATGGTTTTAGTTTGCTAAAGCTGTCAGGTGCTGATAAAAATGAGGACAAACAGTCTTAAAACACTTTTTTTTCTCAGATCTATTAAAACCTTTTAACATTATTACAGCCGTCACACAGGATTGTCAGTATTTCTAAAAGCTGTGCAGTTGAATTGTTGGAATCATGTTGGCTGATTTTGACATTTCCTTTATTTATAGTGTTTTTTAGATGATTTATTGTTCCGTTGCACCATTGAGAACTCTGTGAACTGACCTCATAGATCTAAATAACTCCAGCTTCACTGGGTCAGATTTAAACGTTTAATTTGATTTAGTTTGTAGTTTTGAGAAAGTTTAAACAAATGTTTTTCTTGAACGTTGTGAAATGACATTTTTATGATGGATTATGAGTAAACCGTGCCCATGTTCTGTCTTTTGTTTCATTGTATTGTATTTTGACATTTAGAGTGAGAATGTTTGCTGAATGGAAGGGGTAAAGTTTGATCAATGTCCATCCAAGAAGGACTGTTGAGCACTCATTTTATGATATCAACTTCTTCTGTTAATCATAAATGTTTGTAACTGAATCTGCTGCAAACCTGCTGCTTCTCTTGGTTTGTTTTTTAAAAAAATGTGGAAATAAAAAAAAGTCTTAAGGTTTGCAGGACTTTGAGGAGGTTTCTGGCTTAAGTTATGTCTCTGTTTTGGTTGTAAACATGTTAATTCAGAGCATTAAATCCGTATGAGTGTGTTTTAATAAAACTTC
>NC_050528.1:17171280-17180654 GCF_002922805.2 Oryzias melastigma
TTGGAAAAAAATGAAAACTTGAAATAAATCTTGAAAATTGGAAAAAAATATTTTTTTAAATGATAAAAAATACTGAAAACTTAAAGTTTGCAGTGAAAATATGAATAAAAAAACTATGTAAAAATGACCAATTGAAAAATAATGTATTAAATTAGTAGCAGCTGCTGTTTTAAATGTTTTACTTTTTTTTCTAAATCTTCAATTTCAGTCCTTTGTTTAAACGTTGTCCTCAGTTGTTATGCCCCGCCCCCATATAAAAGTACGATCAGCTCAGCAGCGAAAACTCAAAAATAAATTCAATTCAATTTTATTTATTTAGCCCAAAATAACAAAGAAAATTTGCCTCATTGGGCTTCACAATTGAAACTGTAGAGTTTAGTTAATAGTTCAGTCACATGCTAGCTATTTTGGCTAATGTAGGCTTGTTATTTAACTAATATTTTAGTTTAGCTATCAGCTTCAGTGTTTTTAGGTATCAGCTTCAGTGTTTTCAGCTATCAGTCTCTTTCAACTACATGACCATCTCAAGATTACCAGGATTGGCTGTTTTTCTTCTTGGTTGACTGCTCCCTCCTGACATGTTATGAACATTTCTGTCTCATTAATTGTGGATCATCACAAACGTGAAATACAGCAGGTTTCTATGGAATATCTGATTAAATTGGAGGACTGTGATGTCCCCTGATAAAACGTTGCTTTTTGACCTTTATTCTGTCTGTAACTTTAGATGAAAAACCTGGAGAACCTCCTTGCAGTGGAGCTCACAAAGGTATAGTGGAGTGTTCAGCATGGTGCTGTTGGTGAAATCTAACCACTCACAGGATGCCGTCGTCTCGATCCGTGTTTTGGTTGTGTTTACTTTAACTTTATCTAAAAAAAACAACCAAAAAAAGTAAAGAATTTGTTTTTGAAGAATGTTCTCACCATAATAATACAAAATGCATAAACTGAAGCACAGCATCAAATATTTAGTTTCTTTTCCTTGAAACAGGCATGTCCAAAGTCTGACACGTTGTGGCTCGTGGTCAGTTCTATTCTGACTTCATTGGGTGTATTGTGAGGCACTAGGCAGAGATGTAAAGACGCCATAAACTGCTCTTCTAAAGCACAAAATGGCGGCAGTCACTAAAGCCTAAATGCAGAAACTGAACAAGACAAACTGACTGAATTCATCTTTCAGTGCTTGACCTGCATGCTGGTGTGAGATGATGGACCACAGATCAAAGTATGACCTTCTTGAAGCTGGAAAGCACCTGCTGAGAGAATCCGAGCTGCAGCAGGAGTCCTGATGACGTCCCAAACTAATCCATCATCACGAGCATGCCCGCCTGCTGTGTGACGCTCAATAACTGAGTGGTTTGAAGCTCATTTCATGGTGATTTACTGGAGAGTCAAACCCGTGTTCTTGATCATCTATCCCAGAACCCCCCTCACCCAAGGACGTAGGCTTCAGGCTCAGAGAAGCTCTGAAGCAGCAGTTGGCCATCATCCACGAACGTGTCGAGGCCAAGAGGCTCGCCAAGCTGGCACTGGCGGAAGTCAGGCAGCTCCTTCTGAAAGAGGAGGAGCTGAAGGAGCTGGAGCTGGAGAGGAGGAAGGAGATCCCAGCAGACGTGAAGAAGAGAGTGGCTGCCAGGCTGAAGGAGGAGGAGGAGCGAATAGAGAAAGAGGAGATGGAGAAGCTGAATGAAGGAAAGACCCAGCAGCATGATGGGAGTCAGGAAGAAGAAAGGAAGGTGGATGAAGAAGACAGGAAGTGGAAGAAACCAGGGGGGAAGGAAGGAAAGAATGACGGAAGAGGAACTCAGAACCAGAGCAAGAGTCAAGGAGGAGAGTCTGGAAAAAAACGAAAGGCTGAAGATTCCAAGAGAAGGAGAGACATGAAAGCGTAGCTCCTCGGTTTCACAGGAACCAGCTTCCTCTGTTGGAGGCTGCTGTTGCTTCTCCCATTATACCAGCTAGTCTTCACCCACCTTTCATCTAAAAATGTGATCTTTAACATCTAAATTGAGATAAAAGGTTTAGAGTAGAACTTTGTCATTACACAGCAGCACAATGCAGAGTTTAGGTTCAGCTCGAGTGGCGTCTATCTGCAGAAACGCAGAGCAGGTTTCTCCAAATGTCTGTCAGCTACTGATTTGTTCATTTTTTTTTTTTCATTTTTTTTTTTAAGTAGATTGATCAACTTGACTGCTGAGTTGCTAGACTAGAGTCTGTTGGATGATGACCACCTTTCTACTAGAAATGTTACTGTAATAAACAATGTTGTAATCATTGACAATTATATTTGCATTTTTATTACATATCGTATTTTCCGGACTATAAGTCGCAGTTTTTTTCATAGTTTAGCCAGCGGTGCAACTTATACTCAGGAGTGACTTATTTGTTTGTTTTTGTAGACATAAATAGGCTCATATATTTGTTATTTTCCCAGTAAACACTGGTTGTCCTTTAGCGGTATTCATCTAGTTGTATGAATTCACCAGAGTAGATTTCTTTACATGTGTTCACTAGAGCTGCTCCAAACTCAGAACATGAACGAATGCTCTATACTATAATGTTACTTTCCCAAGACTAAGACGGAATCTAAACTGTCAAGTTTTATGAAACTGTTCATTCAGATATCATCACAAATCCAAATAATCCACATGACATACTTTACATCACTTTAAATGGTTAGTTCAGTACATACGAGTCCTGTTTTCTTCAGAGATCAGCTGTCATCAACATTATCCGTCCAGTTCCTGAACCCGCTGAATGCCCCAGTGGTCTTAGGCTGCTGGAGCCTATCCTGTCACTGTTTCCGAGGGCGGGGTACATCTTGGATGGGTTGCCAGTCTATTGAAGGGGTGTTATCAACATTAGTTTGATTTAAAAGTCCAACGTTTGTCATACAGATGAGTCGTTTGTTAGTAAAAGTCTTTTTGCTCTCGAGTTTTAGGTCACATCTGCTAACATGAATAGAGGAGGACAAAACATCACCATTAGAAAATCCATTACCTAGTTTTCAGAGACATGAAGTCAATTCAGTCGCCATTTTTCTGCAGTACAGATGTCACCCGATTTCGCCATTTTGGGACCAGACGAAGTTAGCAAGCAGTTATTGGTCTGAGAATCTGTTGAACACTTTGAACGTTTGGGGTGGGGCCAGCGGGCACCACATGCTCTTACTGAGGCATCTGATTGGTCAGTTTATAACTTGAATAAGTAGTAATAAAGAAACTATATGTGTGGAAGGACAGTCCAGTTCTCTCCATGTACGGTCTGTGGTCAGACCCCTTGGTGTGAAGCAGCATTTCAGGTGTGTAATCACTTAATTTAAACAAGTATGAGAACCAGAGCTATGACATTAATGTTTGAGACATTTAGCATCACGAGTGGGTTTACTAAGAAAGACTAAATTAGCAACAACACCAACAAAACTGAAATGCTCTAAGGAGACACGAGTGGATATTACCAAAAACAATTCATTTTAACCATTCCATTCATATCATATCATAATTTGTGGTTGATTTTCCGATTCATAGTCAATATTTTGAACAATCCATTTCACTGACCTAAAGTGGATCAGAACATCTGTATCCAGAACTTCCACCAGTGAGACTCAGAGATAAATACCTGCTACTGAACAGTTCAGGTGAAGTTTTCCAGATTCTTGTATTTCATCAAGATAATACATTAAATATGTGTACAAACAAGTAAACAAGAATGAATGTCAAATCCATTCACATTTTACTTTGATAAACTCGTTTTTCCACATCAGAATAATCATTTTTAGAACATTCTACCACACTGTATGGTCACATGACTGATAACTCAAAGTGTTTCCACACATTAGACTGGAATGATGGTTGATCAGTTTCTGCTGCATCACATGCGTGTTATCCGCTGTGAAGACACTTGGTCATTTAAACCGACCATGTCTCAATCCAAATGGGATTTTCCAAGATCTATCATAATTGATTCATTTTTCTTTTTAAAATGATTTTATTATGGTAAAGATCAATTGGACTAACAATTTGCCTTTGATCGATTAACAATCACCACACCCCTACAATGTTGTGAAGAAAAGAGCGTGCAGGGTGGTATGGTGGTGTAGAGGTTTGCACACTTTCATCACAGTGAGAAGGCCCTGGTTCAATCCCAGCTGGGTTCCTTGTGTGTGAAGTTTGTATGTTGTCATGCTTGTGTGGGTTTCCTCCTAAAACCCAACTGGTGAATCTAACTTGTCCCAAGGTGCGAGTGTGTGGGGTTGCGTGACCCTCCAGGGTGTAGCTCACCTTCATCCAACAGTACCTGATCCAGAAACTCCATATCCTCCATAACCGCAGGTTTGGAAAATGATTAGTAAAGAGACCGACTGTTGCATCCTGAGAATTGAAGTGCAAGCCCAGAATCTTCTGTAAAAGGTTCCATGAATCCAAACCATCCACCAAATAGATCTGTGTGTTTGATCATGTTGTTGATCCTCTGGCACAGATCCTTAAGCAGAATGTGAGTTGGCTGATCTTGCTGTGTAAACATTTCTTAAAGAACATTGGAGTATTGCTCAACACAAAGAGTAATTTTTTAATCCACAACAGCAGACTGCATACTTTACATGAGCTGTTACTCCGTGTCTGTTCTTTAAAAAGAAGCGTTTCTTCCTTCATCAGTTCAGTGCGAGAGGTCATCTCTGTCCAGAATTTTCCGCTTTCATCCATAATAAACACCTGCCCCGGATGATAATTATCTTCCGTGATTATCAGGATGTTTTCGAGCTGATGCCACTTCTCCATGCAGGAGAAATGGCATCAGAAATGTAAATAAACGGAGGAACAGCAGAGATGTTTTGAGAGGTTATAAAATACACAGCACATTTAGTGTGTTCTTTTAAATACTGCCTCACTAATGAATCTTTCTAGCTGCTTGTTTACCAGGAAACTATAAAGAAAAGGTAACAATCAAAACAGTCAATATATACATTGTGGCTTGTCTATATATATTTTTTTAATAGACCATTCGGAGGAAGGCAGACACAGCCCCTCGTCTCCGCCCCTAAATGTCAAAAGTAGTTTTTTACTTGCACGCAGAAAGTAGCTCCGCGCTCACTGAGATTCTGCTATGGCACATGCATCACTCATGCCTGAGGGAGCAGCTCATGCGCGCGGAAATAGACGGTCCCTCACAAGCGAGGACTTTCAAACCCGAGTACGCAGGAGCAGAAAGTGCTCTCGGGGGTCTGAATTATCCTCTTGGGGGTCTGAATTTTCTTTGAGGAATGTTTGATTCGTGCGTTTAGATGTCTTATTTCTGACTAATGAACAACGTCATACAATTCCCTCACTTTGACACTGCTGTTTACGAGTGTTTGACCTGCCGACATCTTCATGCTGTAGGGCTGAAAGGGAAGACAGAGGACCTCTCCTCAGAGACCATCACGGCTGATGAACCTTTGGACACGGCTGAGCAAGAACCCGAACCAGAACCAGCGAAGAGAGGTAAGTGCTGGCGAGTGACTAATCGACTATTAGTCGTCGACTAGTCGTGGCGGCCCTAGTGCGAGCTGCAGGTTTTCTCTGCAGTGAGAATGGATCAGAGGTCTCTCAGTTCCCATTTGTCGTGCTACCATGACCGTTTCTCCTTAGAAATCATTGAGCCAGACCCCGAGCCTGTGGAGGACACGGAGGAGGTGATAGAAGCAGCCGTAGCAGAAGAAGTCCCCGCCTCACACACAGGTGTGTGGGTCTGTCTCACACATGCACACTAGTTTGTACACCATGCAACTACACAAACTTATTAGAACGTTGTGTTGACTCTCATTGGATTTTGTACAGCCTAACCGAGCTGCCTCATCAGGACCACAGAGTCGAGGTTATGGCTGTGCTTACTCAGCAGAAATGTCAGATTTTTAGTAACAGTTTGTTTTTAGAAAAACGCATTGAGGTGAAGAACAGGTTTGACTTCACACCTCATCACTTAACCACTTCAGATCGTAACGTAACCACTGATGATGTCCAGGACTGACTGTGAACGTGAAGAAGAAACTTTACAGCTCTTTGCTTCTTACTTTAGAGCCTGAATCTGAAGCATCTGAAGAACCAGAGGCTGAACCAGAACCTGAACCGGAAACTCAAACTCAGCTTGAACCAGAAGCGGAACCTGAACTAGAACCTTTGGATTATCCTGAGGTTGGTACAACCATAATGAAACCTTCAGCAGATCCACCATGTCACTGCATGTTTGGGGTTTGAGGTGTTGTTTGCTCCTTCAGGTGATTGAGGAGGATCCAGAGGTTCTGGAACAGGAGCCCCCAGAAGAGCAAGAAGATGCTGTTGAGGACTCTGTCTCTGAGGTGGGTGGTTTCATTCCTGCTAAAACATGAGGAATCCATCACTTCTCTGCATGCCTATAGTCAATGCAGGCCTTCACTTTCACTGACTAAGTTGTTCTGCTGAAATGAAAAAAGGAAAAGACCCTTTTTCACGTGACGTCACACATCGCCGCTCATGTACAGCGTGGCTTCCAGTTTATAAGGTTTAGAACAGCAAGCTGACAGCTGAACGCTTTTAAAGCAATGTTACATAAATAATAAAAGGTAACCAAACCAATTGTAACCTGAATTTGTACATTTATTTTATAAATGTCCTACCTGATTGTATTTGTTTTCCCCTCTTAAATCAGAGTACAAATGTCAGTAATCCTGTCTGCAGTCAGACCGCAGAAGCTCAGCTGCTTCCCCAAATTCCTATGGATGATAATAAACGAGTCGTGGATTATTTCTTTCTGATAGTTAAAGTTAGACGAAGGTTACAAGTACTTCAGTGAATGCTGCTTGTTTGATTATGAAGGTAATTATTATTTTATTTTTCAAATCTGTGCTAAATTTCCGTGCTCACATAATCCTTGTAAGCAGATCAAATGTCAGAGTATTCCAGGGTGTCTGACATTAAAGTCAAACTTGTTACTGTTGTAATGTTTTCTACTGCGGTCAGTGAGCTGCTGTTAGCTCAGCCGTGATTCTAGCATCACTCCTCTTTGATTTTGTTCATAACTGTGTCTGATCTGTGGGAAAATAAAGGTAAAAAATGATCAAATTAATTGAAAACTTTTGCCAAAAATATCAAAGTGACTATTTCCATGTCATTTTATCAAATCCGTTTGCCCGGAGATTATTTTTTTTTTACTTGGCCGCTCTTATTTTGAAAGCTGAAACTACGTGGCTCGATAGCTGCTCTGAACATTCTTACTGAATAAAACCATTTAGCTTAACGTGGTCATTTGGGAAGTTTCTGTTTTATTAGGATTTAAAACGGGTAAGCAGATTTTTTTAAACACTACATGGCTTCACCCAACCAGTAATTATGAGTGGAAAAAAGTTTTTATCATTGACATTCTATGAAAAATTTTACCTCCAGGGTATGCAAACTTATGAGCACAAATGTAGTTTGCTGTCCAACGTTTAACCATAATTTAAATAATGTATGAAAAAAAAAATCTAAATTTTGAACAATTCTGCAGGTTAATCCTGATGAAGAAGAGCCAGCAGCTGATCGGGAAGGTCAGGAAATGGAAGAAGAGCAGGCAGAAGCTGCAGAGGAGTTTGCTGATGAAGCCATCAGAGAAACAGCTGCTGAAGAAGTGTTGGAGGAGGAGATGGCTTCCCCAGATGAGGCTGCCGAGGGTGTGACGGAAGAGGTGGAGGAAGTTCCTGAAGAAGTGGAGGAAGTTCCTGAGGAGGTGGAGGAAGTTCCTGAGGAGGTGGAGGAAGTTCCCGAGGAGGTGGAGGAAGTTCCCGAGGAGGTGGAGGAAGTTCCTGAGGAGGTGGAGGAAGTTCCTGAAGAGGCAGAGGAAGTTCCTGAGGAGGTGGAGGAAGTTCCTGAGGAGGTGGAGGAAGTTCCTGAAGAGGCGGAGGAAGTTCCTGAAGAGGCAGTAGTTGATGCTGCAGAAGATGTACCTCTTCCAGATGAGACCGCTGAAGATGAGGGGGAGGACACAGCTCCATCAGCGGAAGCCGTGACGAATGCAGCACCCTATGAGGAACCTTCAGAGGAGCCTGCTGGAGAAGCGGTTGAAAATGTGCATCTAGAAGAGGAGGAAGCTCTTCCAGCAGAAGCCAGTGAAGTGGTGGAAGAAGAAGAGTCTGCTCCAGAGGAGGCTGAGGCCAACACAGCATCTCAACCTGCCGAAGAGTTTGCTGAAGAAGAGATCACTTCTCCTGAAGAAGCTGCTGATGTCACAGCTGAAGAGGAGGAGGCTGTTTCAGAAACGGCTGCTTTAGAGCAAACTTTTGAAGAAGAAACTCCCACAGATGAGGGAGTGGAGGAAGCAGAAGATCCAGAACCAAAAGTTTCAGAAGAAGACTCTGAGAATCACGCAGAAGGTGAGATTCATGAACCATGATCAGGGTAGGAAGTGGTAGAAGTAGGACTTACAGGGAAAGGTCTCAGCTTTTCACTACTGAGGTAGCATAAAAATAAATCATCACACCTGTTACTGAAGGTGCCAAAGTAATTGCTAAAGGGACTTGCTAAAAATTCTAATGCTATTTGCTGTAATTGCTAAAGTTGCTTAAGTATTTTAATATATAACAATTTATTAGAAGTCAAATTAGCCAAAAAAGCTAGTATGTTGCTAAAATATTGTCTAAATTCAAAACGATCCTAAAATACCTCACTAAATCCCAAAATAGTTAAAAACATTAGCATGTTTCAAGCTTAACTCCAAAATAGCCTGAAAGAAATCCTCAGTAGATGTCAAATTAGCCTGAAACGTTAGCATGTTGTGAAAATATTGGCTACACTCAAGAATAGTTCAAAAACCTCAGAGATGAAAATTAGCCAAAAATGTTTGCATGTTGTTAAAATATTAGCTAAGCTCAAACTTACCCTTAAAACCTTCATAGATGCCAAATTAGCCAACAACATTAGCATGTTGTTAAAATATTAGCTAAACTCCAAATTAGCCTAAAGTCTCAGTAAATGCCAAATTAGCCAAAAACATTAGTATGTTAATAAATATTAGCTAAGCTCAAGATTAGTCTCAGAAATCTCTGTAGATGCCAAATTAGCCAAAAATGTTAGCATGTTGATCAAATATTAGCTAAACTCAAAATTAGCCTGAAAAGCCTCGGTAAATGCCAAATTAGCTAAAAGCGTTAGCAAGTTGGGAAAATATTGGCTAATCTCCAAATTAGCCTCAGAAATGTCCATAGATGCCAAATTAGCCAAAAATGTTAGCATATTGATAAATATTAGCTAAGCTCAAGATTAGCCTCAGAAATCTCCATAGATGCCAAATTAGCCAAAAATGTTAGCATGTTGATCAAATATTATCTAAACTCCAATTTAGCCTAGAAAGCCTCAGTAAATACCAAATTAGCCAAAAACGTTAGC
>NC_050528.1:17180889-17208838 GCF_002922805.2 Oryzias melastigma
ATGTAATGTTTTAAGACTTTCTCAATGTTTATAAATAAAGATTTGAAAAAAAAAAAATATTAGCTAAGCTCAAGATTAGCCTCAGAAATCTCCATAGATGCCAAATTAGCCAAAAACGTTAGCATGTTGATAAATATTAGCTAAGCTCAAAATTAGCCTTAAATACGTCGGTAGCATTAATGTCTTGAACCTACTTAACATTTTGATACCAATCTTGCTGTTACGTCCACAAGAGTCTAAGGCTAGATGGTTCCGTAACGTAAGAACACACAATAAAAGAAGCCTCAAGTTTTTATTAAATGTAAAAGGGGAGGAGGGGAGATGGGGGCCAAGGTTGGGCCAAAGGAATGAAAAGAATGGAACAAAACACAGCCTGGCTATCTCTATGATAAAACAAATATAAGACAACAAAATATCTCTGACTCATCTGGAAAATGGGGATCATATCTTACAGGGGGTGGCACCAATCAACTTACCTAATGTATATCACAGCAGACAAGGAACATGAGGTGTACAGGATACCCTGTCTTACCTGTTCACAAACCTCCCACACACTCCAACAAAAAAGGAAAGAACTGCACGAGTATTTAGTAAGGCCATCAAGAGTGCAAGTGTTCTATTGTTGAGTAATGTTGCTGGTGTTTGTTGAACTCGCGTGAAAAGTAAGAAACGGGGTGGTCAACGTTGTCTTTGCCTTCTTGCAAAAGAACAGTACCTGCTCCCACAGAACTGGCATCCACCTCGAGCTTGAAAGGCCAGGAAGAGTTAGGAGCAGACAAGATAGGAATGCAGCACAAGATACCTTTGAGATTGTTGAACACCTGTTGGCATTCATCAGACCAAATGAAGGGCACAGACGGACTGGTCAAAGAGGTTAGCGGTGTTGGAACAGAGGAAAAGTTCCTACAGAACCACCCATAGAACCCAGCTATTCCCAGGAAGAGACAAAGTTCTCTCCTGGTGGTAGATACAGGAAAGTCTTTGATGGCCAAGACTTTAGGATCTGCAGGACAGACTTTTACACTACCAACCTATTGTCCAAGGTAAAGGACTGTACCTTTGCTGAACTCACATTTGGCAAGGTTTAAAACGCGTAAAGTCGTTGAGTTGATACACGACTGTCTCAAACCTCCAGGTACACGACAATGTCATCCAGGTACGAGCTACAGTTTTTGACATCCCACAAAATGCTACTCCCCAGCCTTTGAAATGTTGCAGGACCTTGCAGATACTGAAAGGCATGACTGTGTATTGGAGAAAGTAGCCGGGTGACACGAAGGCTGAAACATCAGGTGCACATTTAGTCAAAGGAACTTGCCAATAACCTTTCATTATATCGAGCTTTGTCACAGATTTTGCAGGCCCAATCTCATCTATGCAATCGTCAATAAGTGGTAGAGGATGAGCATTGGGTACCGTAACAGCGTTTACCTTACAATAAAAAGTACAGAACTGAGGGCTGCCATTTTTTATCATCTCTAAAAGACAAGGAGAACTCCATGGGCTACTGCTGGGGATGTAAAACCAAGCTGTAAGAGGTACTCTACCTCTTTTCTCAGGATTGACTCTGTACGCATCCTGTTTGATAGGAGAAGCCTTAGTTAGCTCGATACATGTGGTCTGAGAGAGTACATCACCAAAAAGACATGGAAAGTCCTTAATCAATGTCTCCAGATCTCTATACTGGCTCTCTGATAGATGAGCCAAGTAACCAAGCAAGTTAGAGATTATGTCACTACTACACAAGTTCATTTCCTGTTGTCCAGTGTCTAAAAACAAGACAGTCATTGTCGTCACATGACAACATAGTCGAGGCTAACGGCAAAGGCAGAACCTCAGAATTAGAATCTTGGGATGCCTCCTGACTTTGAACCTCATGAATATGGTACTCGTACCACGACGCTTTTCAGGAGTGTGAATGAGGCAATCTGTTGAACTTAACCTTTTCTCTATGACGTAAGGCCCAGAAAACTTGGTGGAAAGGGCTGATACAGGTTTGGGCAAAAGAACAAACACCTTATCACTGCACTTGAATGACTTCACAACAGCCTGCTTATCGTAATGTTGCTTCATCCTCACCTGAGAAGAAGCCAAGTTGTTCCTTGCCAGAGAACAAACCAGCTGAAGTCTGGTCCTTGGTTTGGCAACGTACTCTGGGACGCTTTTAAGTACTTTGGTTAGAGAAACACGTTTCTTTAAACATTTTCAGACCCCTGACTTCATGTCCAAAAACTAACTCTAACAATTGAATAGTCCCATGTAGCAATTGTATAGGTTTCAAAGTGCACAAAGAATTTGAAGCATTTCCCATTGACTTCACATGGGTTGAAAAATCGTATAAATTGCGTAAAATCTTAAAAACCGTAAAAAACGGTAAAAACTTTAAACTCAGTTTCTTGGTTTTCTTTTGATTTTGAAATGAAAGGAACAAGAAAAACTAATGCTTCAAGAAGAGGAAGAGTGGGCATTTTAAATGTCTGGATTGCACATTTATGTTTGCAAGAACTTTGGAAAACATTGATTATATTTGTGGATGTTTGTGTCTTTGCAGAATCAGAGGCCATTGAAACTGAGGCAAAGGTTGAGGACAAACCCACAGGTAACCTTTATCTTTGTTAATTTCCCTGTAAGGAATAATAGTACGTCAGCCACAGATTCTGAAAGTTTTCCTTCAAAAAAAGTTGAATTTGGTTTGTAATGTTCATCATAGAAATAGATACAGAATGTAAGAAAAGAATCCAGGAAATCACTTTGTATGGTATTTAATGTTTTTGTGTGTAATGGAAAAGAAAACAAGTATTTATCTCCTACAAACAACCAAGAGTCCTGTCCCTCATAGACCATGTCACATGTTTGAACTGGTTATCTGTATAAGATGCCTGTGACCAAAGAGCTCTCCAAGGACACCAGAAACAAGATTGTAGACCTGAAAAAGACTAGAATGACCCAATTTACTATAGGGAAGCAGCTTGGAGTAAAGTAATTAACTGTTGGAGCAGATATTATAAAAGAGGAAATACAAGATCACTGACAATCTCTCTCCATCTGGAGCTCCATGAAAGACCTCACCTGATGGAACACAAATTATCTTGAACGGTGAGGAAACAGCCCAGAACTACATGGGGAGACTGGTCAATGTCCTGAAGAGAGCTGGGAGCACAGCAACAATGGTTACCATAGTAACACATGACATCTTTGTGGACTTCTAAAGTCCCCCTTCTTAACCCAGGACATATCCAGACCCATCTAAAGTTGTCCGAAGATCATCTGGAGAATCAGAGGAGGATTGGGAGAATCTCATGTGATCAGATGAGACCACAATGGAAATCCTGTATTAACCATTGACAGTATAAGAGCTGGACCGTCTTTGTGTGACATCACCCATAGAAAATGTGTTACTTCTAGATCCAACGAAATAAGCTCAGTTGCCATTTTTACATGATACAGATGCAGACATGTTAATGCCAGACGACGTCGGTAAGCAGTGATTGGTCCAAGTCCGGCTGAGTCGTTTCTAATGACAACCACGCTCTCCATTCAGGAGTGTCCACACCTCTTCCACTGAAAGCGCACTTGGGAGAATCTGTCCATTAAACCTTTTAAACTCTGGATGTATTTTATTGAGGCATCTTATTGGTCCGTTTATAACTTGAATAACTTGCACTACAGGAAAAATATAAAAATAGAGGATTATCAAGAGCAGTGGGTACTTCCTGTTTGCAACACAAGGGGGAAGGGGTCACTCAGTCCAGTTCTCATGTTTGGAAGGAGGAGAATGTTGAATTACAACTCTAGAACACCATGCCTACTGTGACGTAGTGGGGTGGAAACGCCACGGAGCCAGATGACTGAGGGACAGGACGAATGAATCCATGTATGGGGAGGTTTTGGTCAAATATTCTTCCATCATGTTGAAGATGAAACACACCTGGATCTTCCAGCAGGACAACGATCTCACACACATCGCCGGGGCAGCAGAGGAATGGTAGAAAGTATTTTAAGGTTGTGGAGGCTCTGGACCTCAATGTGATAGAACATCTGTAGAGGGAGTTTAAAGTCTGTTTCCCAAAACATCACAGCTCTAGAGAAGATCTGCATGGAAGAATGGACCAAAATTGTAGCAACAGTGTGTGCAAACCTAGTGAAGATCTACGGTAAACATTGTCAACTATGGTTGCATGTTTTTGACCAAATGTATTTTTTTTTTTTTTGTTCTATTACACAAATAAATTCCTTAAAAAACAAACGTAATGTTTTCTCTCAAACCAGAAAGGATTTGAAATTTCAATAAAGTTTTTGACTAAAATATGTGTGGGCTGTTTTGAAAGGAAACATCATAAACAATGATTTAAGAAAAGTTGAACTCTTACAACTAGCAACTACTTTCAAAATCTGTCAGGTGCATCTGTATGGAGCTATTTTGGGGCCATAAATATTTGAAACCTAAATAAAACATTTTGAAAAAAAATATTAAAAAATGTAAAATGTCAAAAAATGTTTGCTATTCTAAAATAAACGTAATTATTTTCCACTTCAAATGATGTTTTTGTAGGTTTCAAAACAAAAAAAATTCAATTTCAAAACTTTTTTGCAGTCAATTTTTTTTTTTCGTTTTTGAATCTAAAAATTTCAGTTTCAAAACCTTTGGCCCCATTGTGGGGCGTTGGGGCGGGGGTAACACAAATGACCAATCAAAACCAATGAGGGTGGTAACTTCAGAACCGGTGCATTCACTGACTCTGAGAACTGTGATAATTAGTCAGAAAATGAATGTTTAGTCTGTACTATCATAGTTTGAAGTTGTCCCAAGATGACGCTTTGAACGGGCTAGAACAGCTATTTGAACGCGCAGTTTGTGTGCGATAAAACTCTGATTATTACACCTGTCTTGGAGAACTCTCATCTTTTGAAGAGGGACAACTCGCAGAATACAGAACAAATACTGTTTTACCCCCACAGTTTTTCCAAAGTTTGAAACTTTTTGTTTGGTGTTTCCACAGAAACGTAGAGGCAGGAGGGGGTGCTGTGCTGGGGGACCCGCGACCCGCTCATGTGGCATCGGCACCAAACACAAACGCTCACAATCATGATGCACCTTCACATCAAGAAAGAGAAAGGCGTCATGGCAACACCACCTCTCCTCTGTTTTTGAAGCCTGTGTGAAAGTTTTTCTTTAAGTCAAGCTGTGAGAAAGTAGCTGTTTACTGTTGGGGTACTTTTTGTTTTGGTGTCTGTCCTGAAGTGGTACTTCCTGTTTCCATCTCTTTACTCACAGGGCAGTTCATATTTCTATGTCTCTCCTGAAGAAATGTTTTCCTTTATCAGGATTTTTCTGAAGAAATACTTCCTGTTCCCACGTTTTCTTGAAGAAGTACTTCTCTTTTTCCTTAAAGCTCTTAAAGAGGTTCTGAAGGACTACTTCCTGTCTCCACGGCTTTTCCTAAATTATACTTCCTGTTCCCATGTTTTCTTTAAGAAGTACTTTCTGTTTCCATGCTTTCCTGAAGTACTTTTTCCTGTCTCATGATCTTGAAGAATTTCTTCATGTTTTCTCATGTCTTTCCTAAAGGAGTACTTGCTGTTTTTATGTCTTTCCTGAACCAATACTTTCAGTTTCCACAGTTTTTCTGAATGTGTACTAGTGGTTTACTTGTCTTCATGATCATAGTGCTTCCTTGTTCCTTGATTTTCCTGAAGAATTTCTTTCTGTTTCCATCGTTCTCGGAGTACTTCCTGTTTCCATGTCTTTTTGAAGAAGTACTTCCTGTTTCCACGATTTTCCATATGTAGTACTTCCTGTTTCCATCTTTCACGAAGGAGTACTTCCTGCCTCCATTTTTTTTCCATAAGAAGTACTTCCTGTTTCCATGAGATTTCCATAATAAGTACTTCCTGTTTCCATGTCTTTTTGAAGAAGTACTTCCTGTTTCCTCTCCTTTGTGAATTTCTTTATCCGCAGGACTTTCAGCATCAAAGTGACATATTTGGACTTTATGGAGCGATGTTGGGTGCATCAAAAGGGGTTGATGCCGGGGAGGGCAGCAGGACCCCCCCTCCCCCTCCCCCGTGGCTCCTGCAAACAAACACTTTATTCAGATGCTGAACTTTGTTCAATGATGTGAATTCTATGCAATTGTGTTGACCCCCCGCCCCCCTCTATTACCACACAGCGTACTGTTTTGCCCCCTCTGGACCTGAACTTAGGTTTGGTCATCCTTTAAAACACTAACTTCTTCTCGTTTGTTTTTATCAGTTCGGTGTGTTTAGTAGGTTAATTTTATGAATGACAGTGATGCTCCTCCCTCTTTGTGAAGCTGCAGATCTTCATCTTTGTTGAGCGGCAGCAGCATCCCTGTGAAATCAGGACCTGAGCATCATCTCTGTTCCTTTGTGACATCAGTCTTCAACCTGTGTGTGTTTTCAGTCTCCAGTGTTGCTGTGAGGTGATGAGGCATGAATCTGTCAGAAGACACAGAACTTTTAAAGTTCTGAAGGTTCTTGTGGGTTTTATCCCTGCTGACGGCAGCAGATACACAAAGATCCGCTCTGACTTCTGTACTTGAAAAGATTTGCAGAAAAATATAGGAAAGGATCACTAAGGTAGAGCAGCAACATTCTTCACAGAAGTGCACGTGTGCTTGTGTGTCTCCTCATTCTGTAACTGTCATGTTTGGTCAAATGAACCGTTCCCTCTTTGGTTCCGTGTTTTCTAGAAAATAACTAGCTGGTCTTTTCTACTTCCTGGTTAACCTACAAACCTTTTTAAACACTGAAGATGAAGAACGTGACCAAGAGAGAGCTTCTAGATTTTAAGAACTGTTTCAAAATAGAAATTTTTCTGATACTTGCTATAAAAAAAATCAGATTTATTTTTGTTTTTGTAGAAAAGTGTTTGGGAGTATTTCTCACTAAGCCATAAGCTGTTGGATGGTTTAAGGAAACGTGCTGCTTCAGACTTTTTTCAGTGAAAACACAATGAAACAAAAGCAGCACCACTGCGTGACTGCAGAGGGCGATGTTCCCCTGCAGACAGCTGAGCGTAGGCTGGCCCCTTAAATTATTTCATGTGATGAATTGTTTTTGAGGCTGTAAAACATCTGAGAGCTGCAATAAAGAGTCTGGGAGAACGCAGTTCTGAATCCTGCTCTTTATTCGAAGCCGGTTTTTCCCCATGAATGCAGATGTCGGACCGTCAGAACCAACAGAACTCTTCTTGACAGGTGATCTGACAGACAACCCAAATGAAACCTGCTCGGAAAGTTTGGAAGGAAGTTTAGCAAAACTGTAAAATAATATGTTTAAATTTATGTTGGAAAAGACGCAGCTTGTTGTCAAAAAGACGACCAAAGCAAAAGAAATAAACTGAACTCACAATAATAATAAAAAAAATTAAATCAGACTTAAAAAAAAAAAGTCATCTAAAATATTTCTCAACATGTTTTATGCTAAATCAAACAACCTTCAAAAAAACAGACACATATAAAACATCTGTATTTTTACAGAACGTTACCAGGAATCATTCTGACAAGACCCATTATATTAAGGGTTATTGGATTTTTTTAAATATTTGTGTCAGATTTATTCCATTAGTTTTTGTGTTCTCCCTGTACTGAGGAAGAAACCTGTCCAGTAAAAACAAATCATTCACTGTCTGATGAAGAATTGTTTCAGTAAGAAGCAGAAACTTCAGGTCTGACAAAAAGAGAAAACGGGTAAAAGACTGTTCTGCAGCTGTAGTCTCTGACATGAACACGTTTAAATCTTTAAGCCTGAATCTGACTCAGAGCATGCCGTAAACCAGGGGTCTGCAACCTTTTAATGCTTAAAGAGCCATTTGGTTCAGTTTTTTCATCTTTTTGTGACCAATAAGCCTTTTAAGTTACCATTAAGTCACTTTGTTCTACATTTTTTTAATTTAGCTAAAAATTACAAAAAGGAATATAGCATATATACATATATATATATATATATATATGAACAATTTTAACTTATTTTACTTTGGACAGTTGCACATCCAAGTTCCTTTTTTAAATAATATACTCCCTGTGTCAAATAAGATGCTGCGGCAGACTTTTTTAAAAAAAAAGTCTAACATGATTTTTTTGTTATCATAATGACTTTAGTGTACCGTCAATCTTTTTCTTTTACTATTAAATATAAGCATGACTCTGATTTAGTATCCAGTTTTCAAAAAAATTTTAGCTGAACACTCTAAAACTACATTTTTAAAATGTAAGACCATAGGTTTTAAACATTACTATGAACTTTATGTATAGAATTTCCTGCAATGCTAGTGTGAATGCTGTAAGCTGAATTTGTCCACTGAAGATGCTAGTGCTGATAGCTGAAGATGCTGAAGCTGATAGCTAAAATCACTGAAGCTGATAGCTGAAAACGCTGTTAGCCAACTAAAATATTAAACCAAGAAGAAAAAACTTGAGTTGGCCAAAAAAGCTACCCTATAGCTAAAAAAATTGCTTAATTCCCAAAAAAGGAGAAAGAAAAAGACTAAATTACCCCAAACAACTAATATTTAGCTGAAAAATTAGCTAAACTCCAAAATAGCCTAAAAATCTTAATAAATGTCATAATAGTCCAAAAAGCCAGCAGAATGCCAAGTTACAAAAATTTTAAATTGTAACTTTGTGACATGAATAATAAAAAGGCAGGAATGTTATTCCAAAATAAATCAACATAAACCTTAAATAACTTTCAATATTTTACTCTCCATAAAAATATATTTATTTATTTATAATATATATATTTAGTCTATGCCAGGGTACTGGAGAGAAGAGTCCGTCCGACAGTCGAACCTCAGATTCAAGAACAACAGTGCGGTTTCCGTCCTGGTCGTGGAACAGTGGACCAGCTCTACACCCTCTCCAGGGTGCTGGAGGGTTCGTGGGAGTTCGCTCATCCAGTCCATATGTGTTTTGTGGATTTGGAGAAGGCGTTCGACCGCGTTCCCCGTTGTGTCCTGTGGAGGGTGCTCTGGGAGTATGGGGTCCGGGGAGCCTTACTCAGGGCTGTCCGGTCTCTGTACGACCGGAGCAGGAGTTTGGTTCGCATGGCCGGCAGTGAGTCGGACCTGTTACCGGTGCATGTTGGACTCCGGCAGGGCTGCCCTTTATCACCGGTTCTGTTCATAGTCTTTATGGACAGAATTTCTAGGTTCAGCCAGGTCCCAGAAGGGATCTGGTTTGGAGACCACAGGATTTCATCTCTGCTCTTTGCAGACAATGTTGTTCTGTTGGCTCCATCGAACCGGGATCTCCAGCATGTATTGGAGCGGTTTGCAGCCGAGTGTGAAGCGACTGGGATGAGGGTCAGCACCGCTAAGTCTGAGGCCATGGTTCTCGACCGGAGAAAGGTAGTTTGTCCTCTCTCGGTGGGTGGAGTGCTCCTGCCTCAGGGGGAGGAATTTAAATATCTTGGGGTCTTGTTCACAAGTTAGGAAAGATTGGAGCGTGAGATCGACAGGCGGATTGGTGCTGCGTCCGCTATTATGCGGTCGCTGTACCGGTCCGTTGTGGTGAAAAGAGAGCTGAGCCAGAAAGCAAAGCTCTCGATTTACCGGTCGATCTTCGTTCCAGTACTCACCTATGGTCATGAGCTCTGGGTCGTGACTGAAAGAACGAGATCCCGACTACAAGCGGCTGAAATGAGTTTTCTCCGGAGGGTGGCTGGACGCTCCCTTAGAGATAGGGTGAGAAGCTCGGTCACCCGGAGAGAGCTCGGAGTAGAGCCGCTTCTCCTCCGCATCGAGAGGAGCCAGTTGAGGTGGCTCGGGCATCTGGTCCGGATGCCTCCTGGACGCCTCCCTGGAGAGGTGTTCCAGGCATGTCCCACTGGCCGGAGGCCCTGGGGAAGACCCAGGACACGCTGGAGAGACTATGTTTCTCGACTTGCCTGGGAACTCCTCGGGGTCCCCCCAGAGGAGCTGGAGGAAGTAGCCGGGGAGAGGGAAGTCTGGGCATCTTTGCTTAGACTGCTGCCCCCGCGACCCGGTCCCGGATGAAGCGAAGGAAGATGGATGGATGGAAAAATATATTTTGTCAAAATTACATGAGTTAAAAAATAAGCGCAAGATAACATCGGGTCATTAATAACAAATAAAATGATCTGGAGGGCCGGATCCGGCCCCCTGGGTAACTGTATCCGGCCCCCAGGCCTTGACTTTGACACGTATTCTAAACAGATTGTATGAGTCTGTAGCTTGCAGCAGCCCATAAGCTTTTGCTGAGATAATGAAACAGTTGTCGTGTTTGTATTTTGGCCTACAGCAACAGAATCACTGTGGTTGGATTGATCCACCAAACTGCTGAGAAGAACCACAGAGGACCGAGCAGACCAGCATTCAAGCGGTTTTGCTTTGGTGTGAGTCCCTCTCTCGTGTGGGAGGTAACTGAAACTGTCAGATATCACAACTTCTGCTCCTGAAGGGATGGATGCTGCTCGTCCTCCTGCGTCCCTTCCTTTCTGTCTCCTCTCCGTGGGTCTCGACGCTGAACTCGTTCTGATTTTCCTGCGGTGGTTGCCATGGAGATTTTCTGACCAGCATGTCAGAGGTTTGCCTGCAGTGTCGTTTTGTGTGCATGAACACAGACACACAAGAGGGTTGTGTTTCTGTCCAGGGATGATGGAGCTCGTCTTTCTCCATGTTCTGCATCCACACCAAGCCCCCGTCTGTTTGCTTCAACGTCTCGTCTTCGTCACCATGGAAACCCATCCACAGCTGAAAGCTGCTGTGAGCACGACACTTTACAGCATTGTCCCTTCTGAAGGAAAGGGAGGTCCCCGTCCCCCGTTATTTACATAGCACTCATCCAAAAATAACAGGCTTGTGCCGTTCACACTGAGATCCATGTAAGAAAAGACTCAAAGATTTACCTCTAAACTAAACAAAACCATTCAATATCAAGGTTTCAAACTAGTCTAGAACAGGGATAGGCAAACTTTGCTACTCTTCAGCCACAAAAATTTCTAAAATTTGCCAGAAGGGCCGGACGGGGGCGTTTTTGTGGCGTGTTTTGGTAATTCACCTCGTAACAAAAAGAAATGACAATGGATCTGGATGAAAACGTGCCTTAATCTTGACCGAAAATGACTTTAAAGCAGAATAATTTGGAGTTTTTATTTAAAAACTTTATTTTTTTTTCTTAGCTCATGTGGTATTGGGATAATCAGAAAAATGACTGTTCGACTTGGAAATCACACATAAATATAACAAAAATAACACATTTTCAAACACTACATGAATGCAGAACAAGTGTCTGCGGCTGAACAAAGGTGAATTTACTTGTAGTGCACCATATGTTACAGAGGAAATAAAACATTAAAGGGTAACCAAACACTGACCTCTAAAAATGGGGCTTTAAAAGTGTTGACTGTTGGTCTTTGCCAGATTTTTGACAATCTAAAATAAACTTGTTTAATGTTGTAATGATGTTTTTTTGTACAATGACCTTTTTTAAGTCATAAAATCGTTGTTGTTTCTGTATATTCGAGCGCTGGAAGCTCCGCGCTAACGCTAGCTGACCAGTGCTGTCATCGAATGAATGTGATGTCTGAGACACGAGACACTATTTTTTCATAACTCTGCGTTTGGAGGGCTAATTGAAGGGGAGGGGAAGAATTCAGATTGGGCCTTAAAATGTCTGTGTGCTGCCTCTACAAGTTGAAATGAGGTATTACAGTTGAATTTTGGTCAAACCATTTAAGTCAGACGTCATGATCTGCAGCTCCAGTACAAAAGCCATCTTTGATTCTGTAACGGTCGATCGTAATCTAGTTACTTTAGCAGGGCTCTGAGGTGTTTTGCCATGTGGCCCCCGGGCCGTACTTTTGCCCACACCTGTTCTAGAAGAATAGAGGAGCTGTTGGATGTGAATCATTTTAAACCTTCATCTAAGGACCACGAAGCAAAGACACTCACCTTTGTGTTCTTCTCTTTAACTTTTGCGCCACAAGCAGATTGTTCTACATGAAGGACTTGAGCCTCAGAAATGTGCAAAAGAGCTGGAACTTGGTTTCTCAGTTTCTGCAGGAACCTGTGGTGTTCATGTTTTAGATTAGGGGTGTCAAAGTCAATCGCACAAGGGGCCAAAATCCAAAACACACCTTAGGTCATAGGCCGAGCAGGAAAAACATTTATTAAACACTATCAAACAAAATTTTTAAAACCTTAAAACCGTAACTTTTTAACATAATTATTAACTAGATAAATAGTATTACCTGAGATAATGGTAGTTTGAATGCTGTAATATGAATTTGGCCGCTGAAGATGCTAGTGCTGAGGTTGATAGCTAAATGCCACAGTAGCCTAAAAAACGAAAAAAAAAAAAAAAAAAAAAAAACTTAGGTTAGCCAAAACAGCTAGCATGTAGCTGAAAAAATAGCTAAGCTTCAAAATAACCCAAAAACTGAAAAAGTCTAACTTGGCCAAAACAGCTAATGTGTAGCTGAAATATTAGCTAAAATCCTAATTGGCCTAAAAACTGATAAAAAAGCGTAAAGTAGCCAAAATAACTAGCATGTAGCTGAAATATTAGCTAAACTCCAAAACAGCCTAAACAAATGAACAAGCCAAAATTAGCAAAAAACAACCTACAAAAAAAAACCAACTAAATAAGCTAGCATGTAGCTGAAATATTAGCTGAAATCCAGAATAGCCTAAACAAATATTAGTAAATGCCAAAATTGTCCAAAAAGCTAACAGAATGTAAATTTTTAAAGCGCTAAAACCATAATTTGTTAACATAATTATGAATAATAAAAAGGCATCAGTGTTATCCATCCATCCATCTTCTTCTGCTCATCCAGGACCAGGTCGTGGGGCAGTAGTCTGATGCCCAGACTTCACTCTCCCCAGCTACTTCCTCCTTCAGAATCTACTGGAATTATCGTGACAACGGTTCAAAAGTTACAGTAAATCAAAGAACAGAATCACTGGAGCTCAGGTGTTAAAGGGCTAAGTATCGAGCAGAGGCGCTGGCTCTTTGGTATGACTCAGCTGTGGATTTGAACTCACGACCCTCCAGTCTCAGGGCGGACACTCTACCTAGATCAGCAAGTTTACATGTGAGAGAGGATGAAGGTGCTGCAATAAAATGATGAGTTTCTGCTTGTTGAACATCAGTTAAAGTAAACTCCAGCTTCTCAAAGAAAGCTAAAAGAATAAGCAGGTTCAACGTGAAGTGAGCACAACAGGCAGCTGGATATCAAATCTTTATTCAGATACAGAAACACCAGACAACAGAAACATCAGGATGCTTGTCTTTGTCAGAACTGTCTCTGTCAGGAGTCTTTTCTGCTGATGGTCTCGCTGCTCCGGCGGGTCTGAGCTGCTGTCAGCAGAACCTCTGCCGGTCTGATCCGCAGGGCAGAAAACTGCTTCACTCAGAGCCACAGTTCATGGTGCACGGATACAGCACTCCAACACGTTTCAGCATCAAAAATCCAAGAAGAATGAAAGCATTGATTAATAAAACACATTCTAGAAAACAGATGAGAGCAGCCTCAGAGATCCAGGCTTCCATCCAGAACCGCTTCATCTCAGATGTTCAGATCTGCAAAAACATGTGACGTTGGCAGAGCAGTTCTTCAAGAGGACTTTTCAAAATCTGGATTTTCTGATATAAAGCTCCTCCCAGAACCCAAATCTCAGAGCGGCGGCCTTTACACCTTCAAGGAACACCTATAATATTGTAATATATATGTATATATTATACTCAATATATCATTATAAATAAACAGAATTGCCATAAATTCCACAATGTCTTAAAATACAACAAAATATCTCAGAAATGTTTGAAAATAGTCTGCTTCCACTCTTTCATACTCATCTCTATGAAGAAAAAAATCACATTTTATTAGATATTTATGATTATGAAGGAAAGCAGCAAAGAACACATGCAGTTTTACTAAATGAAAAACTGAAACATTTCAAAATAAATCAAAGAAAGAATCACAGAAAAAATTAAATGATGTCAATTTCCTGTAATCGTGGGAGTAAAAGTGCTGAGAAAACCAAAAAGTTCATTAGAATTAAGAGCGAATGGTCCTAAAGGCCTAAAAATCGATTACATTCATTACAAGCCATCATCAGAACCAGAACCAGAACCAGCGTCTCTGTTCCACATGCAGCCAGACGGATAGACATGAAAAGACTTCTGCGCCTCACAACTGCACTAAACACGCCTCTGTTTACTTAGAAATAGAAGCTTAATTTATGTATTAAAAACATGTTATAGAAAAAGAAAAAAAAACACATTTCCCTCCAAAACTGCTCTGAAAAGGACAAGACAGCTGCTCACTTTAGTACCAAACTTCATTAAAGAACCTCAGTCTGTGCGCTCCAGAAAAACAACGCGGCTGGACGCTCCCCCCCTTCTCCACGGTGAGTCCACAGACAAACTCTGGAGTTCGCGTCTGAAGCTGGAGACAGAAGCAGCAATTTGTTTTGAAACAGTCAGATTTGAGTCGCCCTGCAGACCGTCGGTCATTTTTCTGATCTGAAGTTTCTCTGGCAGCACAAAGCTCTAATCACGTTAGGTAGTGGAGTTAAATCCTGGTGCGAACTGTGACTCAGGCCATCTCCGTCCAGACTGGAACCAGATTGGAACCAGATTGGAACCAGATTGGAACCAGATTGGAACCAGATTGGAACCAGATTGGAACCAGATTGGAACCAGATCGTCTGTGAGAGGAGATGCTGCTTCATTACTTTGATCAAACCCCCATTAAGCTCTTAAAACTTCAGCTAAATACAAACTATTTCCCATAAGTAATTGTATTTACACAGAAACCTATGATTATCCATTCACATCAAAGCCATGTGGTTGCCATGACAACTCACAACCAAACCAGCTGCCGCTTCTGAAGGAAAAGTCGGATCAGAATTATCCGTGTTTGGGATCGGATCACCGATTCTGTAAACCGTCACCATTCTCTCAATCACTCTGATGATGGATTCAAACAAGAAAGATGCTTGCTTTTTCGAAATACTTTCAAAATAAAAGCATGTGGAACCGTGGGGGGGGGGTCCTCTTCACCGTGAAGCACCGAGAACAGATGAGGAGCGTCCAAACCTCCACACGCCTGGAACACCAACACCATGACACTTTAGCCTTAGCTTGTGACTCTGTTCAATGATGGGACGTCCCTGCAAACTCTCACAAACTGTCTTTGTATGTAGATCTGTCTACCTGTCCACCCCCCACCCCCCATGTAAACGTCATAAGTAGATACAAACTGAAGAAAGTATTGTGAAATTGTCCCACGTGTCGTCCTGACTGCTCCCCAAAGTGCGCTTTGTTCGTCCCGTGTGACGACGGCGCCTCTCCTGACAGCAGAGAAGCTTTATGCTTGTTGATGGGACGGGGGGGGGGGGCATTAAAGCACATTCACCGTATGATTCCAACACAAACACAACACCACAATGCTGCTGAAGCCCTGGTAGGCTCCCACGTTCCTCCAGCCCTCCGAGTGTTAGAAGGTCGAGGGTCATCCCGGTAAGGAAGAGCTTCCTGTTGGAGTGAAGCCTTGTGGAGTCCAGCCATCGAGTGTTCACATCCTCAGACCAATCCTTGGTTTAGAAACAGACCAGCTAACAGACGTCACAGTGGACTGGAGGGAAAAAGGTTGGAGGCGGGGCTGGACCCCCATCCGCCAAAGTTCATCTGAACCCGCCTCATCATCAGTTTGAACCGGTCCTGGTGTTGATTGATACACATTACAGGCTTTCTGAACATTTGAGGAGGGGGTGGGAGTTGAACATTACCACCCCCCCCACCACCTCTGGGCCAGCTGTCAGTGAAAGATGGATCCCGTGTCCTTTCAGTTTGGTGTTTGCATCGCACCCCTGGGTCATTCTTTATAGGCCAGCCCCAAGGTCGGGGGTGGGGTGTGAGACAGGACGGGGCGGGGTAAGACGGGGGGAGGAGTGGGGCTTGGTCGTCCATAGACCCCCTGCATCTGCCTGCTGGGGTAATTGGGCTGGATAGGGTTCTCCTGGAAACTGCGCAGGTTTTCGTGGAAGCGGGTGGAGCTGTCGCTGTCGGCGCGGTGGTTGTTGGGAAGGTCAGGGGTGGGCCCCCGCTCCTGGCTGTTGGCATTGGTGCTGCTGTTCTTCCTCCTTAGGGTGGACTCCCGGCTGGACGAGGCCACAGACTGGCAGTCGGAGCCTCCGTCACTGCTGGCAGCTGCCACTTCCACCGGGGTGACCCTGATGGTGGTGACAGCCTGAGGGTGGGGGTGGAAGGGAGGAGCTAAGGGGACCGAGGGGGCAAAGGACACGTTGGAGCCAGAAGAATTGGGGTTGAAATTAGGATGAGCATTGTTAAAGTTTGGATAGTTGGGATTACTTTGAGGATAATTGGGATTATTTTGGGGATAATTGGGATTGCTTTGAGGATAATTGGGATTATTTTGGGGATAATTGGGATTACTTTGGGGATAATTGGGATTACTTTGGGGATAATTGGGATTACTTTGAGGATAATTGGGATTGCTTTGAGGATAATTGGGATTGCTTTGAGGATAATTGGGATGCTGGTAGTTGTTGTTGGGATGGAGCGGATGTAAAGGATGCACAACATGAGGGTGGTTGGTGTAGACCCCTCCCCCTCTGCTTTCACCGCCGCTCTCGCTCTCAGACTCAGTCCCCGTGACACTCCTCCGGCCGTCCACCATGCTGCCGTCCTTCAGAGAGTCGCAGCTGTCCGCGTGTCTGTTCAGGTTGTTGAGGACGAAGGTGGACTGCCGCAGGGACGAGCGCTGCTCCGGCGGTTTCCATCGCCATGAGCCACTTCCATCTGTGCTCGGGGGTCTCACCACAGGCTTGTTCTGCCTGGACTCTGGGTGGGCATCGACACGCACTATACTGCCAGACCTCTCCAAACCTCCTACAAGAGAAAGGCAAGTTTACAGGCCTTTAGTCAGTGGATCCAGACAGGTCATGGTGGATCAGCTAAATATGTTACAGCATGAGTCCTTTCCCAGGCCTCTAGAAAATCTAGATCTGTTTAAGTGTGTACATTAGGTGCTGTTACTTTAGTTTAGGTTGTTCACCTTTGGCACATCCCATCAGGGGTCACCACAGCAAATCAGCTTTCACTATTCACACAGGTGGTTTTGGCAGTATTTCTACACCGGATGCCCTTCCTGACACAACCCTGTATCTTCAAGGCACACGGAGACCCAGTTAGGCAGCAGTGCAAAGGGTCTTACCTGAGGACCATTGACTGTAGAAGTACGAACTGGATATAACAAGCGGCCCCCATAGGAAATACATGACCTTCTGTGCACCCAAAATCAGGCTAGAGCCTTTGCCGTCACTTCCGGACACATCTACTGCCATATTGCAACTAGTGGTGCTACAAACGATTATTTTAAGAGTCGACTAATCACTAATTATTTTTTCCGATTAGGCAACTAATCTTAACACATCTTAACCATCATTATCTTAAAACTAACTAAAAACTAGATATATAGCATTAACTACGATAATGCTAGAGTGAATGTTGTAAGCTGAATTTGGCTGTTAAATATTAGCTAAAACCTTAAGCTAGCGGAATGCCGACATAACTTACAACTTTACTAAACTCTGACTTCATATAATATAAAGTAAAGACTAATCAACTAATAAATTAGTCGTCGACTATTATAATAGTCGATTAGTCGACACATTTTAAAGGAACTACTGTGGCCAATCATGAGTGAGCTTGTTCCGGCTTGTTGGAAGTCCACACCCCTCCCATTGAAAGCTGATGTGGGAAATCTGTGAATCAAACGTTTGAGGAGGGGCCAGCAGGAACCTCATGCTTTTACCGAGGCATCTGATTGGTCAGTTTATAACTTCAATAACTTGCAATAAAAAAATATATTAGAAAGAATTCAGTCAGCAAGGCCAAGTAGACCCCATATGGTTTGAAAGAGGCAGAACATCTGGCCCCCCATTGGGTTTGTCCATAGTTTCTGTGGTGGCCCACATCTTCTTAAGTGGGCACTCAGTGGTTAGCTTGCTACGCTAGTCAGCTGCTTGGTGGACAGTGTAGAGTACTAGTGAGCTCCGTTGTATCGAGCAAGCGAGCTCCAGTGTAGCATGCTAGCAAGCTCCGCTGTAGCGACCTAGCGAGCTCCAGTGTAGCATGCTAGCAAGCTCCGCTGTAGCGACCTAGCGAGCTCCTCTGTAGCATGTTAGTGAGCTCCTCTGTAACAAGCTAGCAAGCCCAGCTGTAGCGACCTAGCGAGCTCCTTTGTGGCATGCTAGCAAGGTCGCTAGCTAGCAAGCTCCACTGTATCGAGCTAGCAAGCTCCTCTGTAGCTAGCTAGAGAGCTTCTCTGTAGCGAGCTAGCAAGCTCTGTTGTATCGAGCTAGCGACCTTCTCTGTAGAAAGCTAGTAAGCTCTGCTGTGGCGAGCTAACAAGCTCCTCTGTAGCGCACTACCCACTGAGGCAGGCTGCGGCAGGCTCCATCAGGGGGAGGGACTTCTGGCTATCAATTTTCGAACACCCTATTTTTTCCTCTGTGGACAGATTTTCTTGCGGGTACTTCATATTTGGAACACCAGAAGGGGGTTCCTACTTATACAGTCAATGATAAGGATTCACGCCGGATTGGGTCCAAAAGTTGATAAAAGGTGAATTTCTGAGGCATCAATGAGTGTCATTGTCAGCAAACCAGTAGTTCTATACAGTCATATCGGCCTGTAGAAGCCAGTCAGGGTTCTCATTAGGGTGGAACAATAAATGGATAATTGTCTTTTATACACTTTGCACAAGTGACTGCACTGCTGTACACATGTATCCATTGAAACTGTGAAGTGGCTGCTGTGTCAGATGATGCATGCTGGGAAAAAAACCTGCTATATTTTAGCCTCCAGCCACTAGATGGCAGAAAAGTAGTTGCTACAAAAACATTTTTAGGATTTATTGTATATGTCATCATCAGCAGATCATGGTACCATCTGATCCACAAAGAAACTCATCTTTATCTTTCCTTCTTTTTAAATATCTCCAAGAATTAATCGTGCACAGTGGTGCAGTGGTTAGTGTTGTTGCCTCACAGTAAGAAGACTTCTAGTTCAAGTCCCAGTCAATACAGGTTGAGAAAGCTGTAAAATGTTCACAACTTTTGAATGGATTTCTTATTGAATACAACCTAAAAACAAGACATTCACTTTTAAAGATACGTTTAACAAAAAGATTTATGACAATAAATTGTTTCTTTTTAGCTTTTTATTTAGAATGGGCTGAGTATTCATCTTTGAAAAAAGTACAGCCCATAAATCTTTTAATCAGGTTGAAGACAGTCAATATTTTCATTTCTCACTTCTGTTCTAACACATTCCTGTCATCTGATTCTAGGGCTGTGATTGGCTCTCCTCGGTTTGTTGATATCATCAGAACCCAATAAACACGTGGATTCTTTCTGATTTCTCCCCACTGCTGTAAACTGAGAGGTTCAACAGTGAATGGGTGAATGCACTGGTGTGGTCAAATCACATGGCGTGTTTGCTTCATCCTATTGGATGGAAAACAACGGTCCACTTCTATCTACAGGGATTAGTAACCTAGTGATGTCATGCGATTATTTTTTGTGCGATTAATTAATCATGACCTGTAATTAATTAATGTGATTAATAGTTTTAATAGATTTAAGTTTGTGACATTGTGGCACAGTAAAAATCAAAATCAAACTAAAACGGCAGCTTTATTACGTTTTTATTAAGACTTCCATCCTTTACTCTGAAACCGCTGAAGGGTCTTTTTTTTTCAAATCTTGAACAAAAAACAAAATAAATAAAACAACAAATAAAAAAACATCAGGCCCTGAGTGCTCTAATTTACTGTTTTAGCTCATTCAGGCTTTTTTTAAGCTTTTAGGCTAATTTGCGGTTTAGCTAATATTTTAGCCACATGCTAGCTAATTTAGATTATTTTTTCAGTTTTTGAGGCTAAATTGGCATTTCGCTAATATTTTAGCCAGCTATCAGCTTCAGCGTTTTCAGCTATCAGCTTAAATGTTTTTAGACATCAATTTCAATTTCCTGAAAATGAAACAACGGTTGAAGAGCATCTGACGGGTTTAATTGAGATAATCTTCTCACTGTTATGACTCTCTGATAAAACGACATTTCATTTATTAAAATGGAAACTAAAGGCTTAATCACTGGACTGGCTGTCAGCGGTACAGACCTCCTACTGCTCCGGTGGTGGATGCCGGTGGAGACGGGTCCTGGTCTGTGAGCGCTCTGTACCGGATCGAGCCGGTGCAGCTAACGGTGCTGCCACCGTCCTCCGACCGGGGGGAGTGAAGCAGCCCTTGCTGCTTGGATAAAGCAATCACCTGAAACAGAAGATCAGTGAGTTCCATATTTTAAACAGATAACCAAAACAGGAGTCAATGTTTCAAGTGACCGTGGCGGCTAGAAGAGCTTCTTAAAGAAGAAGTAAGATCTGAGAGGAACTGGATTCCTGTTTGTTAACAGGACAAAGATTCTTATTTTCTGCATCATTAAACAAACAGATTATTCAGATGAGTTTGGTTTTAAAGCACCACCGATCTAATTGAATGGCTTTGAGAAAAACATCAGAACAAAGCAACCAATCAAAATAACTGATTGATTAATCAGAAGATAAGCTACATTTAACAAATCCAGATCCACCGAGTCTCAGAAATCCATGCACACCAACCATATGCAGATGAATCACAGCTTCAGTCAGCATCAACTGTAACTCATAAAAATGACGTTCTGATGTCATCTACTAACTTCAGCTTGAAGACAGACGATGTCTTCTTCAGTAATGTTCTAACGTATTTCCCTGTCACTCCACTAGGGGCAGTAGAGGGGCTTTGCAAAAACATTTGTTTCATTCTTTTTTCTCTAAATTAAACTTACATTTTGTCGTAGTTTATAAATGCCCTCCTCCTTACTAACACCACCTCAGGTCGTTTCTTTGATTTCACAATTAAACTATATGTAAAAAACAACAACAAAAAAAAAACAATTACAGACAAACAGGCCTAAACTATAGTTTCTGTTATCAGTATGTCTGAACAATACGTTTGTAAATAATTAATATGAATTCAATACTTTCAAGAGTAGATTACCTTAACCCCAGATTAGAAAAAGAAACTATCCACTTGGGAGACTGATCTAAGACGTATTCTAAAGCAGTTTAACATAAAGGATCTGGTATGATTGGGGGTCAGGAGGAGCTGTGGACTGAGCAGAGATGGAGGATGAAGACTACCGGACCTGCATGAGACGAGGCTGTCCTCCAGCGCTGAGCGGCCTGCAGGGGATGGTGGTCTTCTCTGTCACTCTCAGCCATTTTTCCCTCACGGACCCGCCCCCATCCATGATGCTGTCCTCTGACTCGCTCTCCTGATCCTTGCTGGAGGGGTTCTCCTCCTCTGGGATGTGGACCAGCTGGGAGGATCCTGGTCGGGACTGGATAGACACTCTGGCGCCCCCCGTCATTCCTGTTCCCCCGTTATGAACCATGTGGTTATGATTGACGACAGGTACGGAGTTTGCGGCGAGTTTCATATACTGGGCTGGAATGTGGGCCCCGACACGCATCTCTGTCTCCTGGGGTCCAGAGGAAGACATGTGGGCTCCAGCACGGAGCTCCATCTCCAGGCCCATGGCAGACGGTTCAGAGGAGCAGCGTAGATCGATGTTTCTCTGAGGGGAGGAGGAGGAGGACGGCCTGATTCCATCCATCACCTGCAGGGACAGCTTCCTGTTGTCGTTCTTGTTCTTCCACTGGCTGAGCAGCTGTTTGGAGCGAGTGGAGTCCATGGAGGCGTGGGTGGAGGCGTGGCGCCGAGGGACGCGACCCTCCTCAAACGAGGAACCTCCATGGGACCTGGGAGAGAAGGAGCAGAGATGTTCATGTTCAGGGAGGGCAGTTAGAGTTTGAAGCTCTTAACCAAGCAGGAAGCAGCAGGCCCGTCGGGGTCCAACCACAACCTGGACCCTGAGAGGCCTGGACCGAGCCACTCAAGGAGCAGACCAGAACTCCCGTTTTAAACAATATTTTATGTCGTTTCCAATTAGAAGGTTGTCCCTTCTTCCTTTGATTCTTAAACTTGTTTTTGTGCTCTAATTGTGTTGCCTGATCGGTTCATGTTTGATGAACGCAGGTACGTTTTAAGGTGCGTCTCCACACGTGTGCACCCATCAGACCAGAGAGACTGAGAGGCTGAAGGTTTTACCTGGTCCAAAACAGTTCTTTTCCATCACCTAAACCTGCAAATATATGTGAAGATTTTAATGTGAAGGTTTGAAGAAGTCAAGATGTGTGACCTGACGTCTGCTGTGTCATGAGAGACGGCCTGGAATACGAGCTGTTGGTCCTGAGAACTGCCCGTTAAGGCAACTAAAGGTTTGATCATCAGTTTCCGGAGGTGAAAATCAAGGTCTTCACAAACATCTGTTTATCAACCTAGTCTTTAGGACAAGTGCTTTAACCCCCTTAACGCAGGGGGATCCGAGGGCCGGATCCGGCCCCCGGGCCTTGACTTTGTCACATGTGCCCTTCCACCTCCATCAAATCCTGCCAAACCTACACTGATCAGGAAAAGGGTGAGGAGGTTGATGATGCTTTTATCGTCACAATAACTGCAGATTCAGCAAAAGTAACTGTGTTTCTCTGTAAAATCTGAAAAGGGTTTCTGCCGAACTCTTTAACTGACCTCATTAAACCGATTTTTATGCAGAGTCTCGTGAAGAGGCTACCTTGGCAGTGTGCTGCTGTTGAAGTTCATCATGTTGTCGCGGTTGCCCAGTGGGCTGGATGGAGAGATGACCTCCACCTCAGCGCTGGCTCTCTTCAGGTTGCTCAGAGAGGGCTCTCTGTAGGAGGAGCTGCGTGTCAGGATGGGCCCGCTTTGCTCCGGCGACAGCATGTGGGAGGAGCTCCTCGTCATGATGGGCTCTGGTTGGCTGGGACTCAGGGAGTGGTGACCTGTTACAAAGTCATCAGAACTGCTTTATGAACACTTTGAGATGCTCACTGAAAATCCTTCAACAACTTTGGATCATCCAGTCTCAATAAAGCCTCTATACGAAAAGCTTTCATTTTGGAATAATAATTGATGAGTTTTTCTTATCTCAAATTATATATTTTTTCAATCTATTTAATTATTATTATTATATTTTTGTTATGTTTTAAACCCTGTGAGAAGGAATGTTTTATTCTTTGGTTGACATTGCTGAAAGAATCTTGATGGTTCTGGATTTGTCCTGTGCTAAGCTATGGTTAGGTTAGAAAATATGTTGAAAAGGCAATAAAAAAAGAATTATACATATTTAAAAAATGGAAATTAAGAGCTGCAGGAATGTGTGAAAAATTCTGCCATAATAAATTCAGATTGACTGAAGCTCAACACGTTATAAAGTCTGAGGCAGGAAGCGGCTCATCTAGCATGAAGCATGCTTTCTAGAACCTTCTATTCTGTCAAACATCCAAATGACCCCCATGCTATGACAGCAGCTGATGTCTGGAGGAGTACGGGGGTTTAGTCATGAGAAGAAGTGTTTGACTCTACAACCCTTGAAGTGCAGACAGCATCAGAAAGCTTAATTCTAACGGATAAACGAGAACATTTTCCTAACAGATCTCCTGTTAACCAGAAAGAGCTCAACAGTGTGTCAGCGCAGCTTTTTGAATGACCCGCTCATGTCTTTTTGGGATCATTTTCCCTGAAAACCCATCCAACACTCGGCGGGCTTCACCTGGATGGCTGTTGCTGACGGTTGCTTGGCTGACGTTGGGTAAAGACGAGAGAGGCGGCTCCCTCAGGACCGGAGGAGACAGTCGACTTCTGGAGCGATCTTCACTTGGCTGGAAGTTTCCCACAGCATACACACCCTGCACACAAACACAGACGCTCCTGTTAATCCACACTGTCACTTAACTTCAGCACCAAAACGAAAACCCCTTTTGAAGGTTTAGGATTAGGATTCTCTTAGGTAAGGAATGATCTCATGATAAAGAAATTAAACACAGACGTCAAGTCGCTTTTCTCCTTCAGAATCTACTGGAATTATCGTTTTAACGGTTGACAAGTTACAGTAAATCAAAGAACAGAAACACTGGAGCTCCGGTGTTAAAGGGTTAAGAAGAAAACTAAATAAAAATGGGCAGGAGGCCTCTATGGCAGGTCTGCAACCTGCAGCTCCAGATGTGTGGCTCCTTCTAGGTTTTGATCAGGAGAAATCAAGCCCAATGGTTCTTTTACTGGTAAAGGTTGCCGACTCCTGATCTATACTGTAAGAATGCTCCAGGAAACAGGGATGATCTTAGGAAAGCAGTGAGCTGATACCAGGTAAACAGCAATGGCAGCTCCCAGCATCCATCCACAGTAGACATCCACAGGGTGGTTCCTGAACTGAATGATCCGGGTCAGTCCCGTCAGGATGGCCAGTATGACAAAGGAGAAGACCAGCAGAGGCTTCAGCAGCTTGGCTGAGTCCGTCAGCACCGTGTTGAAGTACATCTGAAAGAGTTGAAACCAACGGTTCACACTCTCTTATGTCTTCTGCAAATGTCAAACAAAAATATTAAAAAAAACACTTACCGAGATGTAGACGGCAGCAAAGGCAGCCAGCGTGGCATGCTGGGAAGGAAAGGACTTCCTGCAGAGACAGAAAAGAGCATTTACATTCAGAGGGTAAAGGACAATGCTTGATATTCACCTGCAGCAAAACTTCTCAGATAACCTTTAAGGAGATTTGATTGTTTGGAGGTGACTCCATCCTAACAGGTGTTTAATAAATGCAGCAACTTGCATAACCAAAGTCAGTAACTCGACCTCTGACAGATGGTTTGTCAGGAGAACACGCAGCCTTCTTTTGCTCTGTTGTTATTTCCCTCACCCGAATTTTTTCATTTGCTGTAAAAGATGGACAAGATGTGGTATCTTCTAAATCAGGAGTGTCAAACTCAATCACACAGGGGGTCAAAATCCAAAACACACTTTAGGTCGAGGGTAGAACAGGATTAACATTTACTGAACCCTCTAAAACTAAATTATAAAAAACTTTCAAACTGTAACTTTTTAACATAATTATGAATAATAAAAATACAGGAATATTATTCCAGAATAAATCAACTTAAACCTTAAATAACTTTCAACATTTTACTCTCCATAAAAATATATTTTGTCAAAATTTAGAAATGTTAGAAATGAGCGCAAGATAAGATCAGAACATTAATAACAATAAAATAAAATGATCTGGAGGGCCGGATCCGGCCCCTGGGCCTTGACTTTGACACGTGTTCTAAAGTTTATTTAAGATTGTTTTTTATGTAAATGAACCTCATACTCTGCTGAATTATGAAAACAGGTGCAGCTTGCAGAAGTGATGATTCAACAGTCAAAGTTTGAACACAACTTTCATCTCAATAATAAAACAAACGGAAATTTATGAAAATTCATCTACAGCAAAGTCATCATGAGAATGAAATCTAAGCACAGAGATTAAACCAGACTGTATATTTTGGAGTCCAGCTATGCTCTTTCAAGTGGGAAATAAGTGGAGATTGACTTGATTGGGTAACAGCGACTGGTTCATTGATAAACTGAGCCAGCATAAGTTGTCATGTCACAGGAAGTTATAAGAAGACTGGGGGACCATAACAACATGCTAACAGAACTTGAAAATGTGGGAAACATAAAAAAAGTAAAATAAAAAAGTGTCCAGTGCGATATCTAGAAGGTTCTACAGCAGCACTACGGCGATGCATGAACACCTGAAGATTGTTTGTGCCTCCCTGTCTGCATTACCAAGCGTTTCTACCTGGACCTGCTGACTCTGCTTCGACTCTGACCCAGTTTGCCTCCATCTATGCCTGTCCTGCTCTACATCATCTGATCTCTGATGCTATCAGCCCATGCTCGTGCCTGACCCTGATTTAGCTATCTGGACTTCTAGCTGTGTTTGACACCTGTCTGAGCTAATAAACCTGCTGCATGTGGAACCAGCTGTCTGCCCATTTTTGCCAACAGCAAAAGGATTCTGATGATGGACCTGGAGGTCATCCTTGATCATGACAGTGAAATACAGGGGGATGTTTCTGAAGATGAAGACCATCTTTAGATCCTCTGAAACAAACATGGAGTCTTTGCTGTTCCTCCAAGCTAGAATTCACATAAAAATGATGCCATACAGCGCTCTGTATCTCCACATTTGGCAACGTTCTCTGGAAGATCGCTCCATAGGACGGCTGTGATTTTTGTGACAGACTTGAGTCAGCTCGGTACAGCACGTCCTGCACCTCCTTCAAATGACTAAATTAGAAAGTCGATGTGTTTTGGGAAGCAGGAGCTGGAGAAATGCATTTTTATTTGTGGGTTCTCCTAACCAGAGGTTCAGTGGGGTTTATGAGTCAAAGGATGAATTGATGGCTTTTTTTTTTATCAAAGTGTGTCAAATCTCAGTTGATCGTTTATTCTTTGCTTCTGCTTCTGTCTGTTTAAAGATCACAGCAGGTCTCAGTTTGTAATAGCTGTTTATGGATAAGATTGTCATTGTTCAAGTTTAAGGTTTCCAGTTAGTCCGTTAGATTCCCTGTTTTCTTGCTCCGCCTCTCCAACCCTGATCAGAAAGCTGCAGAACTCACCCATAAGCATCTGGGAGGGATTATATAAGTTCGCTTCCTCCCACCCTGTTTGAAGCAATCTTGAATGCTTGAAATAAAACATTTAAATTCGACGAATAAAGGACAGCATGATTTATTATGCTGAACCTTTGAGCACATGAAGCAACACTTAAAGAAAAGCCTAAAATTATTTTATCTGCTTTTATTTTTCTGTGTTTGGGGTTTTCAAATGTGATTTCTTGGGAGCCTGACCTGCCAGAGTTGATGAGTCCTGCGTCCGGCCCGGAGCAGATGTCCTCCAGGATGAAGGCCTCGTCGCAGGAGGACATGTTGATGTGCGTCAGGTTGGGCTTGCACACGTCCAGCCAGTACGGCGTGTGCTGACCAGTGGACAGCTGGAGAACGTTAGTGATAAGCGCGGTCATACACAGGCCGAAAACATGGACCCCTGCACAGAGAGAGCATGTTCACAACATAACATACATGAGCACACTTATTCTACACTTACTTTCTCAATCATTTACCATTCAATAATTTTATTACATGTTATTTGTGATTTTCAAGAATCTATAGTCTGCAGATAAAGCAAATCTGTAACAAATACAGCTAGATATATAGCATTAGCTGGGATAATGCAAGTGTGAATACTGTTAGCTGCCTCTAAAGATGCCAGAGCAGTTAGCTGAAAATGCTGAAACTGAAAGCTTGCTAAAATATTAGCTGGATAGCCAAAATAGCCAAAAAATGGAAATATGTCTAAATAAGCAAAAAAAAACCAAAACAAAAAACAAACAGCTAGCATAATGCTAAAATGTTAGCTAAACTCCAAATTTGCTTATAAAACTGGTAACTTATCAAAAGTAGTCAAAAACAGCTAGCACAATGCTCAAATTTTAGCTAAACTCCAAATTAGCCCAAACCCCCCCCCAAAAAACTGGAACCATATCTACATTTTTTCTATCTCTGTGTGTGTTCGATTATATGGACAGATGTCTGATGAAAAAAAGAAAAAATGGTACTTAATTTCTGTTTCTGGAATAGTTTATATTAAAGATTAAAATGAAGATATATTGTTAGGGGTAGGATTAAAAAAGTTTTTTAAACTTCTTCCTACTCCATTTCGAACTCCACAATTGAGGTGTAATATCTTTTATTTATAATTTGTATAAAATTTTCCGTTGTTTTTTTCTGTTTTTGTTTTTTTTACCACGTACTTTGTATGTTCGAAATAAAGGACTAAAGGACTATCTAAATTAGCCAAAAACAGCTAGGACAATGCTAAAATGTTAGCTAAACTCCAAATTTGCCTATAAAACTGGAAACATGTCTA
>NC_050528.1:17208920-17216290 GCF_002922805.2 Oryzias melastigma
GCATGTTGCTAAAAAAAGCTTAATCCCAAATTAACCTAAAAACCCAGTGGTTGCTGAACATTTTAGTTTGAATGATGTCTTTATGAGGAAGTTCACAAGTGCAAAGTTTTTGAAGAATTAGAGCTATATTCATTTCCTATTTTTTGCTCAATATTTCCAAAACTATTAAGCCGTTCTGAGTTCTGTCTGTCACAGTCCCAGCAGGTTCGAGGTGGCACTTATCCACAGCTGTCTTCATTGAACTTCATGACTCTCGGGGTTTTTAAGTGTCTGGTTTTCAGGTTTTGTTCGTTTCTCTCCTGTTTTATGGATTTGTTACCGTATATGTTTTAGTTCTTCTTAAGAAGTCTGGACTCCTGCAATTGTGGCTCCTTCAGCACCAGTTCCTGGCTCTGGGATTGAAGTTTAGTTCATAAAGACTTAGTGTATGAGTGTGTGGGAGGTGATGAGGCTGTGGACCAGGACGGAGTGAAGCGGTGGATGAAGACGGGTCAGACGGCGTGGTCTGCAGCCGTGCAGCTGGATCTGCTTTGCTCTGACTCACTTTGTGTTAGTGCTGTTCTTGCAAACACTTTGAACCAGATTATATAGCATCATGGAGCACAAGTATTTCTTGCAATAGCTAGTATTTGTCCTCCCACCTATGAAGCGAACAGCTCTTCTAATGTAGGAGTTGAAATTGCAGCCTGCAGCGTTGATGCTGGCTTCCGTCTGTGAGGCTGACGAGTTCCTGGACAGATAACAGTACAGGATGGCTTCTCCGATCAGGATCTGCAGACACAGCAAAAGGACACAACTGAAGATATTCAAAACAGGTCCAACAATATACGTTACACTGTTGTCAAAGAGTATATTCTGTGTCCCACCACAGAGGGGACATTCACCCAGCCTCTGCTGCACTGCAACAAAACGTGCACGTGGACATGCACGGTTCAGCCTTCTGAAGGCAGAAAGAGCTACAGTCAGAACTTTAGCTGCAGACTGGACTATTTTTGAGACTGCACCACTGCTCCCACACTGACATCCATCCTCTGTGAGAACACCACCATCCAAACGAGACCGGCAGAACCTTCAGCAGGAAAAAACCTGTTCAGAGAGGAGGACGGCAGGAGCAGGTAGAGGCGGAGTCTGAACCGGGTCAGCAGGACCTGGACAACAAACGCTGGAGCCCTGATGAAGAGCTGATGACCGTCACAGAGAAATGAAAAAACTGAAGTAGGGCTAAAGTCAAAAATACTATTAACACATTTTTAGAATCAACACAATAAAAGCTTAATGTTTTATCTAAACTACTTACTTTTTAAAAGTAATGCAGTGTACATGACACAGCTGTGATGCCTCAAGACCGGTAATGCATGAAGATATATATATATATATATATATATATATATATATATATATATATATATAGAATGTTAGAATGCTGTTTTAGCACTCAATCTAGACTATGACTATGTTTCAGAGTAATACCATTGATCATATTTTGTCTTTACATAAATCTTTTTTTACATTTTCTGTGCTACAGTCTCTGAACATAATTCACTATAGGGAAATTCTTAAATGTACCTTTTACCTTTTTTCTTCAAATCTGCAACTTTATTTGATCAAATTCTCTGTAAAATATTTTTGGCTGGTTTGAACTTTGAGATGAAGATTTTCCGTTTAACGTCAAAGTGGAGGCTAACACCAGACGCTAGCTTCAGCTATGTCAACAAAATGACACAACCGTCGTATGACACTGGCGTACCACAAGGCTCTGCATTGTAGATTTGTATATATAATTGTATCTGCTAAAGCATTCTGGATGGATGCAAACTGCATTTTGTTCCTGTGTACTTGAGAAGTGTGCAATGACAATACCTGAATCCACCGTGTGTGAAACAGTGTCTGTCGCAGCGGCTTCTGCTACACAAGAACAACTGTCTGAATAATTCTGTTTGTCGAGGAAAACTCTCGCTTTTGTCTGTAAACAGCAGCTTTATTGTTCTTTGAAGTCGAAGGTTTTTGTTTCCTCACTGGCTCACTCTGGAGTGGACACGTCCATGTGGGACCAGTGCATGATGGTCGGTAGTATTTGCAGCTCTGATCACCCTGTGTGGATGTTGCTGCATTCCTTGTATTTGTGGAGTCCGACTGATGCGGCCTTCTGCACACCGGGACAGCAGGACTCATCTGCTGTGGAGGGGAATGGAGACGAGGACGAAAACGACACTTAGTTTTTCTTTCTGCCTGGTACCAAGTGACCCACGGACCGGTACCAGTACTTGTGAAACAGAAACACTGTAAGTAGTAATCTAGTAGTGATAGTTTTCTCTTCTTGGCTGAAGGGTTCAGGTTGTTCTTCCAGCCACATCAGGTTTCATTTGTCAATTATCCTCAACTTTCTGTTCATCAGTCCTCAGAGCGTTTGTGGTTTCAGCTGCTCGCGGTCAGATCCTTCGGTCACATCACGTTCCACACTGCTGGTTCGTCACGTTTTACTTCACGCTTTGCTTTTGAATCTTTCAACTATCAGCATGTACAACAGTCTACCAACGAGCCTGGAAGAACACCAGCCGTCTTTGTCTGTTTGTTCTGCTTCTTTAGGTTCTTCAGACTTATCAAAGACATTCTTGCCTCAAACATTTAGAGAACTAAGCTTCCAAAAGAGTTCATATCTGCTTTGTTCCTTCTTGAAAACAGCATCACTGCTGGATATACAGTCCAGTCTTTTTTCCATTTATTTATATTCTTCCATAATATTTCTTTCTTTCAACAGGGTAAACGTTTATTGAACACACACAAAAAAAAATAAAACTTTAAAACCATAACTTTTTAACATAATTATGAACTAGATACATAGCTTAACTGCGTTAATGCTAGTGTAAATGCTATAAGCTGAATTTGGCCCCTGAAGATGCTAGTGCTGATAGTTGAAGATGCTGAAGTTAATAGCTAAAACCGCTGAAGCTGATAGCCAACTAAAATATTAGCCAAATCCAAATTAGCCTAAAACAGAAAAAAATTAGATACCGAGGTTAGCCAAAACAGCTTAAAAATAGCTAAACTTCAAAATATCCTAAAAAAACGGAAAAAATCCTAAAATAACCAAAACGGCAAGTGTGTAAATATAAACCTAACTTCAAAACAGCCAAAAAAAACCTTCAAAAGAAAAGCCTAAATTAGCCAAAACAGCTAGCATGTAGCTGAAATAGTAGCTAAACATTAAAATATCCTAAAAAATCGAAGTAAATGCCATAATAGTAAAAAAAAACTAGCTGTATGCTTTAAAACTTTAAAACCATAACTTTTTAACATGGTTATAAATATAATAAAAAGTCAGGAATATTATTCTAGAAAAAATCAACTTAAAACTAAAATAACTTTAAATATTTTACCCTCCATAAAAAATATATATTTTGTCAAAATTATACAAGTTAGAAATGAGAGCAAGTTAACATCTAGTCATTAATCACAATAAAATAAAATGATCTGGAGGGCCGGATCCGGCCCCCAGGCCTTGACTTTGACACATGTGATCTAAAGGATTTCTGTGAACTCCAAGAAGGAGTTTCATCCGTTTCATTCATTGCTACTTGAAAAGAGAAGTCAATTTAATGGAAAACAACCAAAAAAGAACATCACTGTTAAAAATAAGTTACTGAAAGACAAGACTGGAACTAACCACGGCTTTTATGAACAAGCAACAAAGCTTCAGCTCTTTGTTCAAAGACAAAATAAAGTGAAGCATAGCAAATAAATCTGTGCTGGACCAGCAGCCCCACCCACTGCAGGACACTCTGTCCGTCCAGGAGATCAGCTTCAAGACTCACTGATCCATCATCAATGAGGAGAGATTTCACAGGATTTTCCTTCCTGCTGCTGTGAGGCTCTACCTTAACTAACCCTAACTTGCGACCACTCTATTTAGCCCAAAAATTCCCAGAATTCCCAGCTTCAACTCAGCTCCTCTGATTACTGAAGAGTGAAGTTATTAGGGATTTTTTTCTCGGCTTCTGTTTCAGCATGGACACACTTCATGTCGTGTTTACTCACTGTGACAGTGGGAACTGCGAAGGCCAAGCTGAAGAGCAGCGGCAGCGGGCAGAGTTCCTGGCGGGGCAGGATGTAGGGCAGCGACAGACTACGGTCATTACAGCTGTATCCAGAATGCACCGGCTGGAAAATGTCCGTCAGCTCCAGAAAATAGAGGATGACAACTGAGGAGGCGAGGATGGGAAGCTGCAGAAGAGTGAGAAAAACTCAAGTGAGGGTTAGCAGACACTTGACTTTTTCATTTTATACCTACAGCACAGGTGTCAAAGTCAAGGCCCGGGGGCCGGATCTGTCCGGCCCTCCAGATCCTTTTATTTTATTGTTATTAATGGCCCGATGTTATCTTGTACTTATTTCTAACTTGTATAATTTTGACAAAATATTGTTTTATAGAGAGTAAAATATTGAAAGTTATGTATTTAAGTTGATTTATTCTAGAATAATATTCCTGCCTTTTTATTATTCATAATTATGTTAAAAAGTTACGGTTTTAAAGTTTTAAAGTATTCTGCAGCTTTTTTGACCATTTTGACATTTACTAAGATTTTTTAGGCTATTTTGGAGTTTAGCTAATATTTCAGCTACATGCTAGCCGTTTTGGCTAATTTACACCTTTTTGTTTTAGTTTTTTAGGCTGTTTTGGATTTTTGCTGTTAGCTTCAGCGTTTTCCGCTATTAGCACTAGGATCTTCAGTAGCCAAATTCAGCTTATAACATTCACTCTAGCATTCTCCCAGATACTGCTATATATCTAGTTCATAATTGTGTTAAAAAGTTAAGTTTTAAAAATGTTAAACCTGTAGTTTTAGAGTGTTCAATAAATGTTTATCCTGTTTGGCTCACGACCCAAGGTGTGTTTTGGATTTTGGCCTCTTGGGCGATTGAGTTTGACACCGCTCTGGTAGAAGTACAGAGATTACAGATATCCTGTCTGTTACCAAACATGATGTCAACCATGTTTGGTAACAGACAGGATGTAAATCATAGACAGAAATGCGATTTCTCTGACTTTTTTCTCTGTTCTAATAATGAGGTGGATTTAAGTTCCAAAGTCAGACCAGAATAAATCATCCCTCAAAATATTTCATTTCCTTGTTCAGATAAACTAAATCTGTATTTGTCTTTTTTGTTCAAATAACAGAAAATCCTCCTCCTGCTACTTCACTGAGAACCATAAGACTCACCGACCATGCAGCACTGAACTACTCCCACCTCTGCACTGTACTGTGGTATCAGTGATTAGAAACACTATGATGCATTGTCATAAGCCTGTTGCCCTAATTTACTGGCCTAGATAAACACACATGGGTGGAAACTGCTGGAAAGAAGACTCCATTTATCCTTCACACCATCATATTTATAAATCACAGGGCTCCCACAAAGAGGAAGACTTCAGTTTGACAGTCTGACATATCTCCGTCGTTCCTTCAGTGTTTCAGACTCAACGCCAACCAAGGGTGATATCCAAAAAGAGGATAGAAATTTTACCCAAAGCTGATGTGGCTGCAGGAAGACATTTCTCCTCTCTATAATGTCTGCAGCCTTGAGCACACAGATTTAAAAATACCCCCCATTCAGAGGGTCGCGTTGCCTAGCAGCCAGCTGGTGAGTGGGATGGTGAGGTGCTGAGTGAGATACTAAAATCGAGGAGACTCACAGCTGCTCAATGGAGGACAGAGGGAGAAAAGAGCAGATTGTGATCAGTTCCAAATGTTGTCAGCTGAAAAACGTTACAAATGATTTAATACCACTACATCACCATCTAAAATACAGAGGCTAGCTAACAGTATCATACAACACACCAGTCAGGCTCCATTTGCACTGAACATTAACACTAATTGAAATACATTTTGTGGGACATTTAACAACAGGCTTCTGCAGATATTGGGAGAAGACACTTCACAGCAATATTTCTAAGAAAATTTTTCAAATGCTAAGTAAGATGGGGTTCTAAATCACTGGGCAGTCATCCACATGTCTATGCATCATTTGGATTACACACATCAGTGTCAGAGCATCCAGAATCCTGTCATGTAAACACGTTACCCCTCCTTTTTACAATCACATCAGTCAGAAGCTTTTTGTGGACCTTGTTTGAACCAGTAATTCATAGAAGTTTATCAATGCTATGTTCAAGTTTTGGACCCCAAAAAATAAGATTATCACAGTTTTAATTGTAAAAAGGTTGATAATTGACTCAGGCGAACATCTTCCAAAGCAGCATTGAACAGGGTACTGGCTTCACAACGGAAAACACTTGGTCAACGGTAAATTACATGAAGACTCCAATGTGCTGGTGAAGTGAGGATGAAGTTACTGATGGGAACAGGTGCACCTCACAAGTGAGAACTTTAGCCAGTAGACTGGTGACAGGTTGATAGGAAACTCCTGGTTCAAGTTGGGGAGTTAGAGTCCAAGAACACCCGAGTGGGAGATGGTGTGAAAGTACCACAGGGTACGACAGGACCCACCCAGTCATCAATGGAAGCTCTTTGACAACAGACCAAGTTAATCATGAGGGTCGAAATGAAACCTTTCAGGATCAGGGTTCAAGATATGACGCTCAGGCTTTTAGTAATGCTCCTAAAGGTCATACACCTCTCAGTTTATATCCACTAGAACACAGGAGGTAAAAAAAACTTTAAAGGCAAGCGCACCGTCAATGAACCAAGAAGGCAAAGGGTTTTTTAGTCAGATTGCAAAGCTCTCTCTATCAACTTGACCCAGGATACATACAATGAAATATAGACAAGAAGATGATAGAAAAGGTTCAGACTGCCATAGGACTGATGGCAATGAAAACCAGAAACGACTCCATACCGAGCAAATTATAGGCATTGAGTGAAGTCCATAGAGGAGAGGAAGACTTTGTAGCATTAAATTAACAGAAGCAATACCCTCAAGTTTCATTTCCTCCAGGTGCAATGTCAGGACAGATCAGTCACTAGCCAATGGTACAAAGACATTTGTGTCTAAGAAACCAAATACAAAAGGTTGAGAGCTGCACATAACCTGGAAAAGAGACTAACTGGTGCAGGGAAAGAACTAAATATTGTGGAACAATTATGCTAATAGACCACGATAACTGCAGGTCAGACTCCAACTGTTGGTTCAGACATCCTGACTGGCCATAGGACTGAGAGTGAAAATCAGAACAAACCTCACCTAGATCCCCAACGGGTGACAGAGCTCAGCCTGCCTGAACCCACTGGGGTCCCCTGTCTAGAACTGGAAAATCATGGAGTCTAAAGACGAGCTGGGTAAGAGCCTCGGCCATTTTGTAAGTTGATACTAGCTAGGGAAAGGTATCAGAACGCAGCAAATTAGAATCCCTG
>NC_050528.1:17216639-17218420 GCF_002922805.2 Oryzias melastigma
CACTCTAGCAAAGCAGGAAGATATCATAAAGAGCATGACACCTTTGGGATGTCTTTCACTGCTGTCTCAATCAATTCTGCATAATCTGTACAAAGATGGCTCAACAGGCTATGGGAGGAACATTTGTCGCTCAGACGCTTCCGCTGCATTATCATGTGGTTGAGACAGAGCATCAGCCTTAGTCATTTTGGAACCTGGTCAGTAGGGCAACGAGGAGCTGAACCTGGCAAAAACATGAACCAACAAGCATGACGAGGATTACTACATTGGCAGGGTGGATGTTAGCCAGGTTCTTACAATTCCTGTAGAGAAGGAATTGCTGGGAGAAAAAAATATATATTTTTCCCCAGTGCAGGTATAAAAACCCACACCAGTGAAAATGTAATTTTGGTGTTTTTGGCATGTTCTTGTATCATTGTTCTCATTATGAAGGACAAATACAAAATAATTTAAGATTAAAACTGCATTTCTGAGTATTTCCTTGATTCAAATCATGATGGATCAGGAGCAGACAAAACTCAGGTTTGTGACACAGCAACTGCCATGGAAATCTCCCTTCTTTGCTCCAACTGTGTTTCACACACTTGCAGACAAATAGATCCATGAACCTCTTAAATTTCCTCGTCTGAGCTGCTAAAGCTGCAGGATAGCTTTCAATTTTCCTCACAGTTAATGTTAGCTTGCGATTGTGAGAAGCTAGAACTAGCAGGAGAGAGTGTAAACAAAGGAGGACAAGGGTGTCAAAGTCAATCAAACAAGGGGCCAAAATCCAAAATACACCATACGTTGTGGGCCACATGGGATAAACATTAATCAAACACTCAAAAACTACATTTTTAAAACTTTAAAAGTATAACCTTTTAACAGAATTATGAACTAGATGTAGATTAATACCTACAATAATGCTAGTGTGAATGCTGTTAGCAGAATGTCGCAGCTGAAGATGTTAGTGCTGATAGCTGAAGATGCTGAAATTGATAGCTGAAAATTCTGAAGCTGATAGTTGAAAACTCTGAAGCTGATATCTAGCTAAAATAATACCTAAATGACAAATTAGCCTAAAAAACTTTAAAAAAAACCCCAAAAACTAGGTTAGCCAAAATAGCTAGCATGTAGCTGAAATATTAGCTTAATTCCAAAGCAGCCTAAAAAATCTTAGTAAATTCCAAGAATAGCCCAAAAAGCTAGCAGGATGCCAATTTTTAAAACTTTAAAACCTTAACTTTTTAGGAATAATAAAAAGTCAGGAATATTATTTCAGAGTAAATTAACTTAAACCTTAAATAACTTTCAATATTTTACTCTCCATAAAAATATATTTTGTCAAAATTATACAAGTTAGAAATGAGTTCAAGATAACATTGGGCCATTAATAACAATAAAATAAAATTACATAGAGGGCCGGATAGATAGGATCCGGGCCCCGGGCCTTAACTTTGACACGTGATGTAGGATAACTTCCACGCCAACTGTCCCGCTTACAACCCAGAGGTAAATTACCAATGAGTTCCTGCTCCTCTGTAAAAAAAATTCTCAAAAAAACCCAGCACAGGTTTCTTTCCTAAAAATTGCATAATCATAAGTAAAAGATCACTGAGACCGATTTTACAATAGAAAAATATATAGTGGGACTTTAATGGCTAGAAACTCATGATCATGCATGTCATGGTTCTCCACAACAGGTGACAACGAATGAGAGAAAAGACATCCACTATAGGCAAAATGAGACCAGCAGCCACTGATGTATTAATATCATCTCTCAGGAGGTAATGCCAGACAGA
>NC_050528.1:17218626-17229716 GCF_002922805.2 Oryzias melastigma
CCAGCGTGTCCTGGGTCTTCCCCGGGGCCTCCGCCCAGTGGGACATGCCCGGAACACCTCTCCAGGGAGGCGTCCAGAAGGCATCCGGACTAGATGCCCGAACCACCTCAACTGGCTCCTCTGGATGTGGAGGATCAGTGTCTCTACTTCAAGCTCTCTCTGGGTGACCGAGCTTCTGTATCTCTAAGAGAGCATCCATCCACTCTCAGGAAGCTAATTTCAGCCGCTTGTAGAGGGCAACCCTCTTGAAGTCCAACATGTACTGGGAACAGGTCTGACTTACTCCCGGCAATGCAAACATATCTCCTGCTACGGTTATTCAGAGACTGGACAGCCATCAGCAAGGCTCCCCGGACCCTCCACAGGACATCACAGGGACACGGTCAAACGCCTTCTCCAAATCCACAAAACACACATGGACTTGATAAGCGAACGCCCACGAACCCTCCAGCACCCTGAGAGGGTGTAGAGCTGGTCCACTGTTCCACAACCAGGACGGAAACTCCACTGTTGTTCTTGGATCTGAGATTCAACTATCAGCCAAAATGTGACAAAGAGAAGTCAAAACAGTGACTGTTTTGACAAGAAAAAAGAATTCACATAATGTTTGTTTGAACTTTTTAGGATCAAGACCATTAACTGTATATAAGCATTGGACTGAGTGAGAGTGATGTCACCCATAGAAATGAAATGAAGTCAGTTCAGTCGTTATTTTTAATGATACGGACGTTGCCATGTTGGAACCAGATTTCAGCAGTAAGCAGTGATTGATTCAAACTCTGTCAATCAAACGTTTTAAACATTTCATACTTCCTGTTCGGAATGTGAGGGGGGAGGAGACACTCGGTCCAGTTTTCATATACAGTCAATGGTCCAGGTGATTGGCATTACCCTAGAGCACAGTAGTGCGATCTCCAGGCAACAATCTACAGTGTAATTCAGCTTGAACTCTGCTTAATGGCAACAAATAAAAAGCCTCCTCACTCATAGTGTTTCTGTTGTAAAGGAAGGAGAAAACACAACGACTTTACTGAAAACACAATGCTGCTTTATCTGCAGCAATACATGCACTCAGGGAGGTGCATTAAAAATGTGTGTCCTGGAAGAACCTCTTCACACTGTAAACGGCCTCAAAATCCTCTTTCCCCTGGATACCCACTTTACCTTAGCATGAAGCAACACCTGGGTAACATCCCTGATCATCTCCCTATTAACGAGTACACAAAATACCAGAGTATTCATTGAGCTTGACATAATAAAGCTGACACTTTTTTCAGCACAGTCCTACATCATCAGGCATTTTCACTGCCAGCGCCTAAACAAATAGCTCCTCTTTATTAGGTTTGTTGAGCTATTTTTGTTGGAAACTGCTATTTTGACTTAGATTGCTTCATGTAATGACTGTGAAAGACTAATCTGCAAGCCTCTTATAGACACGTTAGATTACCATAGAAAATGGCAAAGGATTAGCTCACGGCGAGCCTACTCAAAGGATGTTTAACCGTGAGGAGGTGGATAAACTAAACACAACATGTGAGCTGCCTTCAGTCCAAAACAGAGTGACTGATTCAGAGGAACACAGAGACCTGTCAGAAGCATCAGCACCACATGCCACAGTAACACTTTTTAGTATTATATTTGTCCAAGAAACATTTGTTTAAGGATTCACTTCACCAAGATAAAAACTCAGTCGTTAACAGCTTAACACTGGTGCTCCACTGTTTATGTTCTTTGATTTGCTGTCATTTTTTTTTATTTTTAACACGATCAACGTAATTCCAGTAGATTCTAAAGGAGAAAAGCAGTGTGAGCTACAGTGGAGCTCACTAGCTCGCTACAGCAGAGATTGCTAGCTTGATACGGCAGAGCTCACTAGCTCGCTACAGCAGAGATTGCTAGCTCGCTACAGCGGAGCTTGCTAGCTTGATACAGCAGAGCTCACTAGCTCGCTACAGCGGAGATTGCTAGCTTGATACGGTGGAGCTTGCTAGCTCGCTACAGCAGAGATTGCTAGCTCGCTACAGCAGAGCTCACTAGCTTGCTACAGCGGAAATTGCTAGCTTGATACAGTGGAGCTTGCTACGTCGCTACAGCAGAGATTGCTAGCTTGATACAGTGGAGCTTGCTAGCTTGATACAGTGGAGCTTGCTACGTCGCTACAGCAGAGATTGCTAGCTTGCTACAGCGGAAATTGCTAGCTTGATACAGTGGAGCTTGCTACGTCGCTACAGCAGAGATTGCTAGCTTGATACAGCAGAGATTGCTAGCTCGCTACAGCAGAGATTGCTAGCTTGATACAGTGGAGTTTGCTAGCTCGCTACAGCAGAGATTGCTAGCTTGATACGGTGGAGCTTGCTAGCTTGCTACAGCGGAACTCACTAGCTCAATACAGCAGAGCTCACTAGCTCGCTACAGCGGAGCTCACTAGCTCGCTACAGCAGAGATTGCTAGCTCGCTATAGCGTATAAAGTTACCGTATGTTAAAGATTTTGTGTTTAAGGACCACCAACAAGCCTCAGGGGTCAAAGGTTAAATGTAACAGAACACATGTTTATGATTATGATTTGTTGGCATCTTTTCTTCTCCGTTTCATGGAAATGTGGCAAACCTTTCTGACGTTCATTCTTTATCATTTGGTAATGTTTCCAATTCTCACAAGTTAAAAAATTATAGGATTTTGGTTTTCCCTGTTGGAATTCAGATATCTGCAAAACTAGACAAAAGCAAACCACTTGTTACAATTACCGTTAATTTAAATGCTTGGCTGTGTGCTTCTATCAACAGATATTTACTGAAACTTTTGGACAATCTGTTGTTAATGTGTGTGTGATGGGAGCGGGGAGTGTTCATATCAAACCCTTTTTTTTTCAATAATATATACCGTATTTTTCGGACTATAAGTCGCAGGGGCCAAAAAATGCATAATGAAGAAGAAAAAACCATACATAAGTCGCACTGGAGTATAAGTCGCATTTTTTCAAGTAATTTATTTTACAAACTGGTTGAAAAAAACGATATTACATCATCCTGGAAGGGAAGTTATAACATTCATAAGTGAATAGAAAACAGGCTGAATATGTGTCAACACATATTCACATATTAGCATCATGAAAAAAACGAAAAGGTGTAGCATTTATATAACATAACAGTTTTATTTAACTATAGCCTCAAGAACTCATCAACTTTGTATCTTTACTGTAATTAATTGCACGCAATCTCACTCCATATCACTAAATCCGTTAAATTCTTCGTCCTCTGTGTCACGTCTGAATAACTAAAGTAAATAAAGTAATTGCATAGATCACCATAAGAGGGCACTCTAGACTTACGGTCCATATCTCATCATTAAAAATTCGTATATAAGTCGCACTGGAGTATAAGTCGCAGGGACATTCAATCTATGAAAAAAACCGCGACTTATAGTCCGGAAAATACGGTATATATTAAAAAATGACTTTTTGTTGTTCTATTTCTGCATTGTCATCTAATACAAAGAATTGGAAAGTGATGTATGAATACACAGAATACAATTCTAAGACAAAGAATATAGTTTTTTATTATTTATATTTAATTTAGGGCTGCACGGTGGCGCAAGTGGTTAGCGCTCTTGCCTCACAGCGAGAAGGCCCCGGTTCGAATCCCGGCTGGGACCTTTCTGTGTGGAGTTTGCATGTTCTCCCCGTGCATGCGTGGGTTTTCACCGGGGACTCCGGCTTCCTCCCACCGTCCAAAAACATGCTTCATAGGTTAATTGGTGACTCTGAATTGCCCCTAGGTGTGAATGTGAGAGAATGTGTGTGTGATTGAGGCCCTGCGACGGACTGGCGACCTGTCCAGGTGAACCCCGCCTTCGCCCTTCAGTAGCCGGGATAGGCTCCGGCACCCCCGCGACCCCGAATGGGACAAAGCGGTCAAGAAGATGGATATTTAATTTACAGATATTTAAACAATTCTTAAAAAATTAAAAGTCCCTTCTAGCATTTTTATTATGAAAAGTACCAAACATTCAGTTTCAAAGTTAATTTTGGCTTCAACCTAGTTGTTTTTAGCTCCCCTTCAAAAGAAAAGTCTTTCAGTGTTAAATAGGTTTCAGATACACCAACAATTTCTGGTTTGGTTTTCACAAAAACCTCTTCTGTTATTTGTCTGAACATAAACCTAAAACATTTTTAACTACTATGGGGATCTGAGCGGGTTAAAGGAGCTGATCAAACCTGAAATTACCATCAGTTAAAAAAGGGGTCCCCAAACTTCGGCCCGCCCCCCCAAACACTATCAGAGACAATGATTTTTGTTTTTTTTCTCAATTTGGCCCATTGAAACCCACATAGAACGTGACTTTTTAATCCACCCTTCAGCAGTCTGAACTATAATGGGAGAGGATAGAATATTTATTGGTTTAATTAAAAAATAAATATTATTTTTTCTGTAAAGATAACAGAAATAACTTATTTAAAAGACATAAATGTTTAGGTTTAGGCCACATGTGTCAAAGTCAAGGCCCGAGGGCCGGATCTGGCCCTTTGGGTAATTCTATCCGGCCCTCCAGATCATTTTATTTTATTGTTATTAACGGCCCGATGTTATCTTGCTCTTATTTCTAACTTGTATACTTCTGAAAAAATATATTCTTATGGACAGTAAAATATTTAAGTTAGTAAAGGTTTAAATTGATTTGTTCTTGAATAATATTCCTGCCATTTTATTTTTTACAATTATGTTAAAAAGTTACGGCTTTAAAAGTTGGCATTCTGCTAGCTTTTTGGACTACTTTGGCATTGACTAAGATTTTTTAGGCTATTTTGGAGTTTAGCTGATATTACAGCTACATGCTAGCTGTTTTGGCTAATTTTTGCTTTTTTTAAAAAGTTTTTTTAGGCCATTTTGAAATTAGGCTAATATTTACACGCTAGCTGTTTTGGGTACATCAGGCTTTTTTTCTTTTTTAGCCAATTTTTTGAGTTTAGCTAATTTTTTGGCTACAGGCTAGCTTTTTAAAGTTTTGTTTTGCAGTTTTTAGGCTAATTTGGCTTATAGCTGATATTTTAGCTGGCTATCAGCTTCAGCGTTTTCAGCTATTACCTTCAGTGATTTCAACTTTCGACTTCTGCGTTTTTAGCTGTCAAATTTAGCATTTTCAGCTAGCAGCTTCAGCGTTTTTAGCTATCAATTTCATCATCTTCAACTATCAGCACTAGCATCTTCAGAGGCCAAATCCAGCTTACATCATTCACACTAACATTATCACAGGTAATGCTACATATCTAGTTCATCATTATGTTAAAAAGTTACGGTTTTCAAAAAAATGTTTTAGAGTGTTCAATAAATGTTTATCCTGTTCGGCCCGCGACCTAAGGTGTGTTTTGGATTTTGGCCCCTTGTGAGATTGAGTTTGACACCCCTGGTTTAGGCTGTGATTGTTACACTTTCTCTGTTAGCCCACAATCCGACCCCGGCCCCCTGTCAGAGAAGAAAACAGTTATGAGGCCCTCACAAGGAAATGTTTGGAAACCCCTGAGTTAAAATACCTTTAGGATAAAACCAATTCCAGTCATGTCTCTTAGCATTGTTCTATTTGTGTTATGGTGTCAGACTGTGTGAAATTAAACTAGCTGCATTGTTTGTGTTTAATTAATTTTAGCTGAACTTTAGCATAATGATCTGGATGAATCTGAAGTGATTCTGTTGGTGTTTTGAATGAAAAAATGGCTTCTTTATTTTTTTATTTGACATTGATTCTGTAAATGCACCTGTCAGTCAAAACGGCCATTTTCATCTGAAGTCCCATCAGCATCATCATCATCATCAGCAGCAGCAGCAGCAGCAGCAGCAGCAGCAGCAGCAGCAGCAGCAGCATCACCCTCTAAAAACGCTTTTGAATGTCAGAAAGGCTCGCCACCCAGAACCCCCTGAAGTGTCAGACCCCACAGACCCCTCAGCCTCCCTGCAGCTGCGAGGACGTCATGACGTCTGGACCCGTCGGTCCACCACAGCCCGTCTCCACCCAGACAGACAGAGACACGCAGACAGACGGACGGACGGACGGACGTTCACCTCTACAAAATAGAAGCAGGGCAGCAGCGTCACGCTGTCCTTCGTCTCCTTTACGCTCCGCAGCCGCTCCTTGGCGCGCGACATCCCGGGCGGCCGCTGGTCTCTCCCGTTGCCGGGAGACAGTGAGCTGTACCTGAATCCCGTCGTAATTTTGGCTGAGTCCAAATCCCCCCCTCTGCGTCCGACCAGCCCCCCCGCCTCCGCCCCCCAAAGGTGGACCTCAATCGTGGCGCGTGGAGGATGCGAGGCTCATGCCTGCTTTTGCACAGACTGCGCAGTGCGGGCAGCGTCTGCGCCGGACGTGACTGCGCCGCGTTCGATCATCAGGTGTCGGAGGCAGAGGAGAGGAGCGCCGCGGTCACGCTCTCCCGCGCTCGCTCGCGCGCACCTGTCCGCTCCGCGAGCCGCGCTGCCGCAGCAGAAGATGACAAACACAACAGAAAAACACGCTTCCTGCCCACGTTTCAAAATAAATGCCTTCTTCAGACGCGTTTCCTCGTTTCTGCTGTCTTCTAAATATAACATGCGATGTTTTTAGATTTTTCTCATGTTATGTTTATGTTTGTTGACTCATAAACGTGTAATTGGGTTTGTGGAAACGCTTTTATTCAAGGTTGTAGTTTTATTTTGGTGATAGACTCAGCTTCACAAACTGTTGAGAGTGACTTCCTTTGAAGATGGCTGGGCTCTCCATGAGCGCAGGGATCTGCATCAAAGACGTTCATTGATGTCCACAAAAGAGCAAACATAGTCAGAGTGTGTGTATATATATATAAATGATTAATCATATTTTATTCACATTTTTGCTTATTTGTACAAAAAAGCATAACCCAAAAAACACCAGGTGGTCTGAGTTAAAAACAAAAATGAAATAAATTAAAATGACCCATAACAAGTATTCCATTAGGGGCCCCACAAGTCAATAAAATATCTCCATTAGACCTAAACTTTGCACTGAGCCTTTCTATTGGCAAGAGTTTGAAGATTTCTCTGTTACAGTTGGAGGTTTCTCTTTAATCCAATAGATAATAAATAAAATACACTTCTGTGCTAAGTAATTAACATAATAATTTTGATATATTTGTAGCTGGTATTTTGTTTATGTGAGGCACCCCAATAGAAAATGTCGTGGATGTTTATACATTTTGAATTTCAAAATGGAACTAATTTCTATACACTGCCAGAATTTTGATATTTTCGGATATGTCCAAAGACAATTAAAGTATGAATGACATTTGAGACAAAGTGGTGATCTGTGTGGGTTTAACTTGTTTAAGAACTGTTGAGTCCTGTGTTGTCTGTAAAATCTTTTCTGCATTTCTTTGTATCTGTTGCTAATAAAAAGTGAGTAGATCGTATACACTAATTAGAATCATCATTAGTTTTCTAATATGTCTGTTATATTCTTTCAATCTGTTATTGTACTGTTTAATGAAGCGTTTCTTATTCTTAAGATTCATAATGATTTTCTCAATCAGTCCTGTAAAGTGTTCATTGATGCCCTAAAATATTTGAATTAATAAAGTGTCTACTTTGTACATAGACAAAAAATCTTTCTGAGGAAGCCCATATTTGTCTTGTAGTTGTGTAAATGATATATATAGATCATTTTTAAACAGGTCACCAACCACTATGCTGTACCATCTATGAAAAGTTGTACTTTCCTTTCCTGAGAGGAATTTCCTGTTATTCATGAGCGGTGTCACGTAAGAAAAGGCATGACAACTGCTTTGGTTTGTTTGTGCGGCTCTAATCTTGTGTATCAGCAACTTTTTTTAAATCAATAAACAACACAGACTTTTATTACAAAACATCGTCACTGTAGGGTCAATCAATGGTTGCAGCGTTCCAGCTCATCCTTGCCAGCAGGAGCTTTTCTGTCTCCAGTTTGCTTCTGTATTTAGCTTTGCCATCGTCACAGAGGTGAAACCAGACATTAGCCAGTGACAGAACGGGTTATTTCATGCACAAGAGCGAGGAAGAACAAATCGGCTGGGCGGCAGCAGCTGTGCTCCCAGCAACAATTAAAGGGTTATTTTAGCTTCAGCCTGATCAAAACTGTGGGGAGTTTCTGAGAAATGTCACAAAGACACAAGACAAACATGAAGACGATGTTTTACTTTGTTATTTTATTTGAATAGACCACATGTGTCAAAGTTATTATTACCCTTCGGGTAATTCTATCCGGCCCTCCAGATCGTTTTATTTCATTATTATTAATGATCTGATGTTATTTTGTGCTTATTTCTAACTTTTATCATTTTGACAAAATATATTTTTATGGAGAGTAAAAGTTATTTAAGGTTTTAAGTGGATTTATTGTGGAATAATATTACTGCCTTTTTATTTTATTTATGATTCTGTTAAAACGTTACGGTTTAAAAATTGGTATATGTCGGCTTTTTGGACTATTTTGGCATTTGCTGAGATTTATTAAGCTATTTTGGAGTTTAGTTAATATTTCAGCAACATGCTAGCTGTTTTGGCTAATTTAGTTTTTTTAGGCTATTTTTGAGTTTAGCTATTTTTTTAGCTATAGGCTATCTTTTTTGGCTAACTTACGTTTTTTCTTTTTAGTCCTTTTAGGCTACTTTGGCATTTAGCTGATATTTTAGCTGGCTATCAGCTTCAGTGTTTTCAGCTATCAGCTTCAGCCTTTTCAACTATCAAATTCAGCATTTTTAGCTATCAGCTTCATCGTTTTAAGCAATCGGCTTCAGCATTTTTCACTATCAACTTAAGTGTTTTCAGCTATCAGCCTTAACGTTTTTAGCTATCTATTTCAGCGTTTTAGCTATCAGCACTAGCATCTTCAGAGGCCAAATTCAGCTTACAGCATTCACACTGAGTATTATTATAGGTGATGTTATGTATCTTGTTCATAATTATGTTGAAAAGTAACTGTTTTAAAGTTTTAAACGTTTAGTTATAGAGTGTTCAATAAATGTTTATCCTGTTCAGCCCGCGTCCTAAGATGTGTTTTGGATTTCTGCCCCCTGTGTGATTGAGATTGACCCCTCTACTCTACACAGTAGTAGTGATGTCACATGAAAAGGATCTATCAGGACAATACGTATTCATTGTTTAGAATAGCTAAAACATAAAGATACCAGAAATACCAGAATAGCTAAATTACATCTGTTGTCTTAAGGAAGATAAAAAAAAACAGATATTGCAAACAATGACAAAGAGAAAAGGATGGAGCTTAAACAACATACAACAGCAAAGAGTAGACATGACAATAAGACTTGAAATTTGCCAATAAAAATACCTCTGGATTCAATGCACCTGCAGGATCATTTTAAGCATGAGCACGTTTGTTTTTAAAAGAGTCTTCAAACCAGCAGCCTTCTGGGGTGATTTGTAAAGCTAATGTGTTTTCTGAAATCAGAAGTGTGCTAAAAACCTAGTTTCAGCAGAGCAGCCTGACTGAGTGGTGGTGAGATGTAGGATATGGCCCTCAGGACATGGGGGGGGGGTTCTGCCTCAGGACAAGACTACAATCTGCTGACAGACCACTACCACTGCTGATGAGTGCAGACAGCACCGAGACAGAAAGAAAAATCTGCTGTAATGTTTTTAAAGCAACGTAAAATAAAAGAAATCAAAGACAAAGACCCCAACAAACTGATGCTGCTAAATAGACTATTACACATGCTCAGGGCAAATGTCATCTCCCAGTTTCAGAAATGTACCTTTGTGGAAATAAAATATTTTAAACAATTTTTCAATGTACAAAGCATTTAAAAACACTAATGAAACCCGGATGGAAAGATTTCTCAATGCAATTGATAAAATGAATCCAAAAATTAAGAAGAAAACCAGCTGAAATAAAGTGAGATAAGACACAAATCTCTAATTTCAGTAGTAAAAATGTAAGCCGAGCTAAAGATTTTAAGTATTCAGACTGGACAAACTCTTTAAAAAGGCTGGTTCTGTTGTTGGTTCCAGCTTAGAGGAAGTGGCGAGAGACAGAATGTTGGCTAAACTGCTGATCATCATGAACAATCCCTCCCAGCCTCTCTGTGAAACTGTGGACACACAGAGAAGCAGCTTCAGCTTCTGACTCCTGCAGCTCTAAGGAGAGGTACAGGAAGTCATTCCTGCCATCTGCCATCAGACTATTTAACTCCTCTGTAACTGACAGGTGAAAGAAAACCACTCTGATGCTTTTTCTTAGGCTTTTTTACTCTTTTTTTTCTTTTAACAACCTTTATCATATGTGTATATGTACAATGTCTTTCCTCTGCTGCTATGTGTGCACATGTGTGTGTAAAAGTTTATCTCTGCAGCTACGTGTACGTATTTTTATAAGAGTTTTGATTCCTGGTATTTTTGGACATTATTATGGCGCTTCTACAACAAAATTTCCCTGTGGGGATAAATAAAGTTGATCTTGAATATCGATTATAATTTCCAGAAATGATTTGATTCGATTCATGAGATCCATAATCAATTCAATTCGGATTTTTTCAATTCTTCAACTCAATTCAATTTTGAGTTTACACATGTTTACATATTTCTTTAGAAATACATTAATAATCTGTTGTATAATTCGAGTATATTTACATTAATCTTATACAGTTCACACACTGTAAATTGTGTTAGTCAATTAATGAGATTGTTAATATCATACAGTGTTACATGGTTTCTCTAAAGGAGAAGTTCAAATAAAAATGTTCAGATTATTAACATTGTAAACATTGTTCTGCTTCTCCTGGAGGGAGTTTCTGTTTGGCCACTAGGTGGCGATTGTTTTACAGCATTACAAAATATTTCCGTAACAGAGTTCGGAAAGTCCATGCCTGTGAGTTTATAAAAATGTTCATTTAGTCAGCAAGTTTGTTTGGGTCGACTGAGCGTTAGCATTAGCCATCCTATGGGGAATTCCAATAAACATTAGCATCAAGCTAGCGGACTTCAGCATTATGTGCGAAATCAATTTACATTTTTTTAATTGATTATTGATGTATTAATCTTGAATCAATTAATCGATTTTATCAACCCAGCCCTATACACACAAATGTATATGTGTG
>NC_050528.1:17230357-17251156 GCF_002922805.2 Oryzias melastigma
CTCCCACCGTCCAAAAACATGCTTCATAGGTTAATTGGTGACTCTAAATTGTCCCTAGGTGTGAATGTGAGAGTGACTGGGTGTGTGAATGAGGCCCTGCGACAGACTGGCGACCTGTCCAGGGTGTACCCCGCCTTTGCCCTTCAGTAGCCGGGATAGGCTCCGGCGCCCCGCGACCCCGAAAGGGAAGAAGCGGTCAAGAAAATGGATGGATGTTCAGATTATTAACATTGTAAACATTGTTCTGCTTCTCCTGGAGGGTGTTTCTGTTTGGCCACTAGGTGGCGATTGTGCTACAGCATTACAAAATATTTCCGTAACAGAGTTCGGAAAGTCCATGCCTGTGAGTTTATAAAAATGTTCATTTAGTCAGCAAGTTTGTTTGGGTCGACAGAGCGTTAGCATTAGCCATCCTATGGGGAATTCCAATACACATTAGCATCAAGCTAGCGGACTTCAGCATTATGTGCGAAATCAATTTACATTTCTTTAATTGATTATTGATGTATTAATCTTGAATCAATTAATCAATTTTATCAACCCAGCCCTATACACACAAATTTATATGTGTGTGTGTGTATGTATATATATATATATATATATATATATATATATATATATATATATATATATATATATATATATATATATATATAAAATGTCCATGTGGATGTCTCCTCACTAAATTAGGGTGGGATGGGACCTTATTCTTTTTTTGCTACCTTTTCTGCATATTTGCATTTTCCTACTTTTGATTTCTTTATTTTCAGCATTGAAAACACTCAAAAACAGTAAGTACAGTAGAGGTTCTTGTTCTCTCCTTACTCATTCCGCTCCGCTAGGTGGCGGTAGTGACTCCGTTAGAGACTCAGAAGAAGAAGCTCCTGCCAGTGTTTTGGTTTGAGACGTGAACCTCCGCTGCACGCGGGGTCCAGAGCACATCTATGGCTGTTTCCATGGAAACCTTTGCTCGGTGGAAGAAGACGACTCTGAGAAAAATGGATCAAAGCCGGAAGGGGAGCGTGGACGAGCGCGCGCGACATGTGGTGTGTCTCCTGAACTCGCAGGAACGCTTTTTCACCACGAGCTCGTGCTCCGGCAGGATCGTGCTCGTGGATGGGGTGAGAGCGCGCACGCGGGTGCACGAGAACAGTGTCATGCTTTGTGTTGAGTTGCAGTGTTCACAACCTGACAAAAGAATAAAGGGAACACTGCAAAACATCCTGAACGAATGAAATAGTCATTAAATGTTTATTCTTTACATAGTTACATGTGCTGACAACACAACCACACACGTAAATAATGGAAGTTAAATGTTTTAGTCTCTGGATGTGGAATCATCCTCAGAATAAAGAGGAAAACACTCAGGATGATCAGTGGAAGGTCTTTGGACACGTCAGGATGAGGCTCATGAGTGGGCGTGGCCTGCACGTATGACTTCCTACAACACCTGGGTCTCCTGGGGATCTCCTCCCACACCTGGACCAAAGCATCCGCCAACTAGTAAAATATTGAAAGTCATTTAAGGTTCGAGTAGATTTATTCTGGAATAATATTCCTGCTTTTTTATTATTATTCACAATTATGTTTAAAAGTTAAGGTTTTTAAAAATGGGAATTCTTATTCTGACAGCTTTTGGACTATTTTGACATTTACTAAATGTTTTTAGGCTATTTTTGAGTTTAGCTATTACTTCAAGGTAAATGCTACTGTTTTGGCTAATTTAACCCATTTTGAGGAAAAAAGTTTATTTTTAGGTTATTTTGGAGTTAAACTAATAATTAAATGCTAGCTGTTTTGGCTAATTTATGGTTTTTAAAGTTTGTTTTGGCAGTTTTGGAATTTAGCTAAGATTCCAGCTACATGCTAGCTTTTTTGGCCAATTTAGGCTTTTTATAAAAATTTTTAGGCTGTTTTGAAGATTGTCTAATATTTAGATGCTAGCTGTTTTTGGGTAATTTGGGCTTTTTTCCGTTTTTAGGCTATTTTGGAGTTCTGCTAATTTTTCAGCTACAGGCTTGCTTTTTTGGTTTACTGAAGTTTTTTGTTGTTGTTGTTTTTACGCTAATTTAGCTTATATTTTAGGTGGCTATCAGCTTCAGCATTTTCAGCTATTAGCCTCAGTGATTTCAGCTTCAGTGTTTTTAGCTATCAATTTCAGCATCTTCAAGCTGGATAGAAAAAATTGTAATCCTCATTTTTGTTGCATTTTTGTTGAGGATGTGAGGGGCTGTAAGCTAGCAGGAGTGTAAACAGAAGGCTCTCAGTTATGGGTGGCAGGAAGGGGGGGCGGGGTTCCTCGACGAGCCGCTTTTCTCCTTCAGAGTCAACTGGAATTATGGTGTTAACGGTTGAAAAGTTTCAGTAAATCAAAGAACATAAACACTGGAGCTCAAGTGTTAAAGGGTTAAAGTGTGCCACCATGTGTTGTCCTTCCACTCTGCAGCCTCCAGAGGGCACCATTGTGCAGAAGAAGGCCTGTGAGTGGCTCTTCGTCTCCCATGACCCTTGCTCGTCTGAAGACCTGGTGAGCCCACCTTCCTCTGTTACCCCTCCTCATCATCATCCTGCCGCTTCCTCACGACTGCGTGGTTCTGTTCCAGGTGTCCGCTCTGAGCAGGTCCAGCAGGGAGGCTGTGCTGAAGTTTGAGGCCTTCGTCCTCCATGTTCAGTGCCACAGGTTAGAGGACGCACAGCTGCTGGTGAGAGCTGCACGTGGTGTCTTCATCAACCTGCAGATGATGTTTATATGTGGATGAGAACTTTTATTGGTAGGAAGGAACCTGGTAAAATGTTACCAGTCAATTTAGTTTTTTTCAGATGTGTTAATAAAGGGTGAGGTCATGTGACCCACAAGTAACTTTTACAAGGTTAGCTTTTGAAGACCTGATGAGAAACGTCTTGTTTGTCCTGCAGCACTCGGTGGCCATCAACTCCGGCTTCAGGAACTCTGGGCTCACCGTCAGCAGAACTGGGAAGATCATCACGGTACGCTGGGATCGATCGTCACCGTAGCAACAAAGAAAGACAGATGGGATAAACAGATTATCTGGGCAGCTTCTTCCTCATAGACCATTTCAAAGACACACCTTAAACTACATTTTAAAATAATTATGAACTAGATACGTATATAGCATTGCTTATGATAATGCTAATGTGAATGCTATACGCTGAATATGGCCGCTTAGGATGCTAGTGCTGATAGCTGAAGATGCTGAAATTAATAGCTAAAAACACTGAAGCTGAAAATCCTGAAGGTAATAGCTGAGATCGCTGAAGCTGATTGCCAGCTAAAATATTAGGTAAATACCAAATTAGCCTAAAAAACAACTAAGCTAAAGCAGCAAAAATGTAGCTGAAAAAATAGCTAAACTTTAAAATATCCTTAACAATAAAGAAAAAAAGCCTAAATTAGCCAAAGCAGCTAGCATGTAGCTGAAATATTAGCTACACTTAAAAAAAAAAAATCTTAGTAAATGCCAAAAAAATAAAAAAAATAGTCCAAAAAGCTAGAAGAACGCCAATTTTTATAACATTAAAATTGTCACTTTTTAACATAATTATGACTAATAAAAAGGCAGGAATATTATTCCAGAATAAATCAACTTAAACCTTAAATAACTTTCAATATTTTACTCTCCATAAAAATATATTTTGTCAAAATTATACAAGTTAGAAATGAGAGCAAGATAATATGAGGCCATTAATAAGAATAAAATAAAATGATCTGAAGGGCCGGATCCGGCCCCTGGGCCTTGACTTTGACACGTGTCTTACACATTTCAAAATTTTAAGCAATTTTTTTTAAATAAATTCTTCACATTATTTGTGCACTCTGCAAATTCTGCAAGTTTGGTATCAAAACTTTCAGAAATTTCTGGACATTCATGATTGTACTTTTGGTATTTTACCTTTTAAACATTTTACAAATTGACAGAATGTTGGCATTTTTCAAGATATTCTTCAGATTCTGTGTGCATTTTTTGACACTTTAAGTCCATTAGCAACTTTAGCAATGTGCAAAAGCTTTAGCTTTATAAGCATTTTCAGCAAATGTCCTCACCCATTACAGTGAAGTTCTTCAGCATCTTCAGCGACCACACTCAGCATAAAATCATTCACACTTCCACAATCGCAGGTAATGCAACTTTTCTGGTTGTCTGCTGTGCAGGCGGTCCGCAGCACGCACGGCTTGGAGGTTCCTCTGAGCCACAGCGGGAAGCTCCTGGTTGGAGCAGAGTACATCCACTTCCTGACACAAAAGGCCAATCAGAAGATGGAGGAGAACTTCAGACGCATGCACAGGTCAGTGAGGTGTCCACCTGCAGGTCGTTTTCAGAACTGGACAGGTTCTGAAACTCTGCGTTCAGATTCTTCCAGAATCTCCAGGCAGCTCTGACAGCAGAAACCATGGACCTGCAGGGAGTAGAAGATCCGGCCGTCGTACCGGGAGAGGACGACAAGCAGACGGCCGTGTACAAACGCAGGAGGAAGAGGCAGCAGCATCCGTCTGACGCTGCGCGGGATGAAGAGGACGGCTGCTCGCTGGACGACTGTCTGGACCTGTTCTCATGAACAACCACCAGAACGGGACTGAACATTCGAGTCTTGCTCTTTAGCTCCGGCAGGACGCTCAGGCACAGCTGCAGGTCATGTGACCACTGCTGTGGTGGTCCAGCATGTCACACGGTCCTTCCTGGAAGTGTCTGTTTTAAAGTTCATCTGAAGAAAGCCGGGCTCAAAGGGTTTACTTCAACAGATCCAGATCCAAACCGCTGCAGCAGGACGCCAGCGTGGGACGCGCAGCAGCACGCCTGTGGCGTCGTCGCCAAAGAAGCGGCAGCATCAAAGGGTCAGACAGAAACTCTCTGGCACAAACAGAACTTCTGCTGCCAGGTGTTTGATGTTTTAAATACGTCAAAGAAAAAAACCTCAACAGAAATGTCAAACACAAAGAAGACTCTGAATAAAATCTGGATTGAACTGTTTATTGTGAGACACATTTACTTTAAGAGGAAACAAAACTGATAAATCAGGAAAACAGACAAAACTGAGCAGTTATAAAATCATGTTCATAAAAATAAACACGGTTTCACAGAAACATTGAACAAAATAAATAGCCATGATATGGAAAACTTGGGCTGAATAGTGAAGTTTTCAGGACAGAGCTGAAAATCTGACATTTGGTCCAGAACCTTCTGCCAGGAGGACGGTCCTGCTGCTGTTTAAACCTCTGCATCCGTCCAGCTGAAGCAGAAATGCAGCAAACTCCACAGCGCGCTGGTGGGCGGAGTCAGCGATTGTTCCTCCACAGAAACAAACGTCTCAATGAGGTCAGTTTCTGAGTGAAGCTCCCAACAATGACCTGAAGCCAGCGTGGCCTCAGAGGAGGTGGTGAATTTGGGAATCTTCCCTTAGAAATGTCAGAGGAACAATTTTTCTGAACTTTACAACTTGTGTGGAAATAAGTGATGAGCTGTCAGCTCACGGGAACGCAGCAAACACCAAAAGCACGACCAGCTTCTCTGAGAGGACAGGGGAAGTCCAGTCTTCTGCATGGATCGGAGCAGACGTTCCTCCTGTCGTCCACGCTCACGCCGTCATGTCAAAGTCGTCCCTCTGCAGGAGGAACACAGCAGGAACGTCAGTGAGGAGAGAACACGGAATGCCACACATCCATGTTAAAAACTCCAAAAACAGGATTTTCATTGGAGGAGGACTGAGATGTTCTGCAGCAGCATCTCCGGGTGAGACCATCTGTTCACCTGCAGCAGGTTTGTACAGAACAATGTCTCCAATCTGCCACCCACCTCATCGTTGTAGTTCATGACGTGCTGCCTGATCTTGGAGGAGTCCACCCATGTGACAAAATCCTCCATGTTTCTAATCAGAGGTCACATCGTCATCATCTCAAATGCTTTTAGGACTTAGGGAAAGCTGGAGGAGGGTGAAACCTCACCTTGTAACCAGGAAGGCGGGGTCTGTGACGACGTCTGGCCCCACGCGCACGTCTGCTTCACAGTCAAGAACAACACGCTCTCATGCATGAGCAAAAAGGCCTTTCTGCAGAGACGCAGCAGTCAAGGATACGTCCCTGCTCGATGAAGGTAATGGCCGTCTTCAGGTTCTGAGCCATCCGCAGGTTCAGCATGATGGAGGGCAGCCTCCTCCTGCAGGAGCACAGCGGTCAGCTTCAGGCCGCCGAGGAGCACAGCATATATCAGCGAGGAGGCGCGTTACCTGCAGAAAGACGAGGCCGTGACCTTCTCCGTCAGGGACAGGTTCTGTCTGGTGGGGATGAGGCCGACGCTGTACCTGCAGGGAGCAGACGGAGGAGTCATGCAGCAGCAGCTGCAGGGTGACGGTGAAGATGGGAACTTACAGTTTCTCCAGCAGCCGGTGGGAGCTCTGGGCCCTGAAACCATCCTTCTCATCCAAGTCCCGGATTTTCTGCGCCAGATCTCTGATGTTTCGACTCAGCTTGTTGTACCTGAGAGACACAACACCTGGGCTTTACAGAACTGTTCTGTGCCGTTTTCATGTTTTTATTGAACATTTGAAAGATATAATACAAAATATAACATAAAAAAACAAGAATATAACAGAATTCTGAATAAAAGTCACAGATATTCCTTCATGGTTTTGAAATTCTTAGCTGTTGAAAACAAGAACATATTGTACATTTTTAACAGGCAGTAAATAAAGTATAACCAAATCAAAAATTCACAGATAAAAAAAAAGTAAAAATGCGAGAGTTAAATTAAGTAACTAGTCCTAAGCAGAGAGATTTCATCTAACAAATATACAATTTTTAAAAGTCATATTCTCCTTCTCCTTGGACCTGAAACCTCGCGAGATTCACTTGATATAAAAAAAAAATCATAGATAAAGAGAACAAATAAAAAATGCGGTATTTAAATAAAGTAGCTAGTCCAAAGCAAGGACAAATTCAGTCTTTTTTTTTAGTCCTATTTTGCTCATCCTCGGACCTGAAGTCTCGCGAGACTCTTTTAGTATCAAAATTTACAGAAAAAAAAGAAAATAACTTAAGAAAACGCTTAAAAATGCAAAAGTCAAATTAAATAACTAGTCCGAGCAAAGACATTTACCCTAATATATCTGCTCTTTTTCTACAATCATACTCTATTCCTCCTCGCACCTGAAGTGTCGCGAGACTCACTTGGTGTAATCCTCTCTCTTCTCGATGCGGAACCGCCGCAGAACCTTCACCTCGTGCAGGTTGTTGTCCACCTCCCAGTTGATGAAGTCCACCTTCTTCAGGAGCTTCTCCTCGTGGAATTTCAGTTTACGGACCATCCTGACCACGTTGATGACCCACCGAACTAACACGCTCTGAACCCCGCGTGCCGCCGGGGAAAACAAGAAATGCGCATGCGCATTCACTGTCTATGGTTCTTCTTCGAAGACATTAAAATTGTGAGTCGTCTTTACAACCGCGCCGCCTTGCGTTAGGCTGTGAGTCCTACAGCTTCTTTAAAGAAACTTTTTTTTCCAATCGAAGTTGTGTTGACGTTAAAGAAAACATGAAATAAAAAATAATGAAAACAAGATAATAATAAATTGAAGCAATTTAAAAGGATTTAAATTTTAAAATATTCAAACTACGGCTTGTTTTGAAGACACGTTCTTCAACTAGTAATATCTCAGACTGTTAAGACCTTCCTTTTAACTTTACTGCAGTGCTGCATATGTCATATATATAACCTGTTTTTATGACACATCATCCACAAACCTATTCATCATTCTATTGACTCAATTCATCACAGAGAGCTGGAATCAGCTGATGCTTTGTTTTTTTTCCCCACAATTTATTATGTTCTTAAAAAGTTCAAGACAGTATTGAACTGATTATTTGTGCTGTCACAATAATCAAATAATTTTCAGCAAATCAGTTCAAGTATTTAAACTCTTACTCGGATGTGTCAGAAAATTCTTTTGTATCATTTGGTAAAAAGAAAATCATTTCAGTTAAATATCTAGAAGTCCTTTAGGAACATCAAACCATATATCAATATTACCTTCTTTTGTTAAAATATATATTTTTCTCTATCTAATGACTTGAGGAGGATTCAGTCAAACAGGTGTTGTGCTAAGGTACGTACCCCCTGCCAAAATGTGTGTCCCCAATCTCAGACAGCGTTGATTTGTTTTATTACAGTCATCGTTTGTCTCAAACATTGTAAGAAGAAGGTGGATGATGACAGACTAACTTATTCTGAGCCTTTTGGGAGTTTATTGTCATGTTTTAATTTATTCTACGTAAAACAGGAGGGGGCACAGATTTTGTCTGGCTGCTGCTTATCCAGCCAGATTATGTTCCCTCCAATCATTAGCAGTAGAAAATTCAAATATTTAATAACTGTCCATACATGCTTCCATCACAAAGTAACTTTCATAGATTGCTTTCTTTTCCTAAATCCCCCAAACAAAGGTATTTTTTCCTTTATTAACAGAAGAAGCCATCATTGCTTTTTTACATCAGGGGTGTCAAACTCAATCCCACAACAGGCCAAAATCCAAAACACACCTTAGGTCGCGGGCTGAACAGGATAAACATTTATTAAACACTCTAGAACTACATTTTTAAAACTTTACAACTGTAATTATCTAAAACAATTATGAACTATATATAGCATTACCTGCAATAGTGCTAGTGTGAATGCTGTAAGCTGAAGATGCTAGTGCTGATAGCTGAAGATGCTGAAATTCATAGCTAAAAACACTGAAGCTGATAGCTAAAAATGCTGAAGCTGATGCCCGAAAACGCTGAAGTTGATAGCTGAAACCAATAAAGGTAAGAGTTGAAAACGCTGAAGTTGATACCCAGCTAAAATATTAGCTAAAGGCCATATTAGCCAATAAAACTTTAAAAAAAAAAAAAACTTAAGTTACCCAAAAAAAGCTAGCCTGTAGCTGAAAAATTTGTTAAACTCCAAAATAACCTAAAAATTTGAAAAAAAAAAAAAACTAAATTAGCCAAAACAAGCTAGAGTATAAATACTAGCCTAACTACAAAACAGACTAAAAAAACTTTTATTAAGGCCTAAATGAATCAGTGTCAGACTGTACTGGAGTTTTCTATGTGAATCAGGTGCGTTCAGGTCCATCACTGATGTGTTCCATTAACACATGGGCAGCTTGATGGAATGAAGATCATTGGACTGGAGCCCCTAACACACGTGTGCCAAAGTCAACTTGTTGATTTATTCTGGAATAATATTCCTGCCTTTTTTATTATTCATAATTATTTAAAAAAAATTCGGTTCAACTATTTTGGCATTTACTAAGATTTTTTAGGCTATTTTGGAGTTAAGCTAACATTTCAGCTACATGCTAGCTGTTTTGGCTAATTTTTAGGTTTTATTTGTACGTTTTTTACGCTGATTCGGAGTTAGGTAACATTTACAACCTAGCGGTTTTAAATCATTTGTGCCTTTTTTTTTTTAGATTTTAGGCTGTTATGGTTGTAGCTAATATTTCAACTACATGCCAGCGGGTTTGGCTAATTTATGCTTTTTTTGTATTTTTTTATGCTGATTCAGAGTTTAGCTAATATTTACAAGCTAGCTGTTTTGGCTAATTTATGCTTTTTTTATTCATTTTTTTAGGCTGTTTTGGAGTTTAGCTAATATTTACAAGCTAGCTGTTTTGGCGGATTTAGGCTTTTTTCAGTTTTTTAGGCTATTTTGTAGTTTAGCTAATTTTTAGCTACATGCTAGCTTTTTTGGCTAACTTGAGTTTTTTTTTTGTTTGTTTTTGTTTTTTAGGATAATTTGGCATTTAGCGAATATTTTAACTGGATCAGCATTTTCAGCTATTACCTTTCAGCTATCAACTTCAGACTTTTTAGCTATCAGCACTAGCATCTTCAGCGGCCATATTCAGCTTACAGCATTCACACTAGCACAGTTCATAATTGTGTTAAAGAGTAATGCTTTTAAAGCTTTAAACATTTAGTTTCAGTGTGTTCAATAAATGTTTATCCTGTTCGACCTGAGGTGTGTTTTGTATTTTGGCCCCTTGTGTGATTGAGTTTGACACTCCTGTCCTAGCATTTTCTTGAGAAAACAGGATTGTTATTTTCATGTCAACCATGACATTTTCTAACGTCTAAAAAGTCAGAAATAGTTGATTGACTGTTCTCTTTCATTGCTTTCATTTCACAGCTGACGCTGAAGATGAGAGAAAAGGTCAACATTCATACAGGTGGATGTTCACATGAGAATCTGAGCTGAGTGGACATGGTCACAGTAGATCTTATTCTCGCCTCCAAACCGAGTAAGTGAGACGTGGATCCGTCGTTTCTCTATCTGAGTTGTCCTCTGGGTGTGTGTTTGTGTGCTGAGTGTCACAAAGAAAACTGGCTCTTCGGGTTTGCGGGAGCTGCGCGCGTGCTCCTCTCAGGTAACATTCTGCTCGGCAGGTGTCAGCAGACTCCCGGGCTCATGGACCCACTCTCAGACCCGCAGAGTGTCGGTGACGCTGGAGGCTCGTGTCCGCGTGTGTGAATGTCGATCCACGGCTGAAAGAGGCGCGTAAAGACGCAGGTCAGACCGGATCTCTGCTCCCTCTGGGCTTTTCGTCTGTCGGCTCTCAGGGAAGTTTTCCTCGAGCTCGGAGATCACGTTCAGCATTGAAACTGATGCTGCTCTGAGAAGTTCAACCTTCCTGGTGATTGTTCCAGACTGATGACGACCAGCTCCTCGGAGCTCCGGTGTTTGCTCCAAAAGGCTGCAGGGCTTCTATCAGGTTTGTTTTCTGAGACCCTCAGAGACACAAGAGAGAAAATATCTTCAGACTTAAACTTATTTGTTTTTTTAAAGCTCTCTAATGATAAAAATGAGTCTATTTGAAAGCTTTTAGTAACAATGATGGTACAGTGACATTTATGGGGTGCTGTTTGTAAATCTGCAAAGTAAAATTTTAACATAAATGTTTTTGGATATTTAGCTTGTTTTAGGAAGAAAAGCAGATCTTGATTTTCAAATGAATATTTTCACATTTTAAATTAATGTATTTAAAAATGTTATATTTACCTAAATATTTAGTCAGCAAGATAAAGATGTACTTTTAGACTAAATATTTACTTTAAAATTATATATTTAGCTTAAGAACTACAGACGTGGACAAAAGTGTTCATACCCCTCAGTTAAAGAAGGACAAACCCACAATTCTCACTGAAATCACTTGAAACTTACAAAAGTAACAATAAATAAAACACCTGTGATGTCAATTAAAGGACACACCTGAGTTAATCATGTCACTCTGGTCAAATAGTTTTCAATCTTTTATTGAGGTACCATCATTTTTGTCCAGGCCTGTTTCATTAGTTTGTTTTTTAAATAATTATGTTAATCAACAATTCAAAATTGATGGCTGACTTTGATTGTTTAATTTTCATTTTTTTTTTTAATTTATTTATTGTTACTTTTGTAAGTTTCAAGTGATTTCAGTGAGAATTGTGGGTTTGTCCTTCTTTAACTGAGGGGTACCAACACTTTTGTCCACCACTGTAAATATTTAATTTTAAGAAATTAAATACTTAGTTTACAAATTAGATATTTAGATCTAATCTAGATATTTATATTCCAAACTAAACTTTTTTTTACTTGTTTTTAACTATTTTGCTCTAAATATTTAGCTAAAAATTGAATATTTATTTTTTTACGAAACATTTACGTTTACCCATTTACTTAGATCCATTCTAAATTTTTGGTTAAAATCTAAATATATAGCTAAAAACTAAATATTTAGAATGGATCTAAATTTATAGTTTAAATCTAAATATTTAGTTTTATGCTAAATACTTAGTTAAAAACTAAATTAAAAAAAACTATTTAGTTAAAAACTAAATATTTAGAAAACTAAATATTTAGTAAGCAATCTAAAGATTTAGCTCCAAATGAAATATTTCATTAACAAACTTAAATATTTAGTTTGGAAAATAATTATTGATCTAAATATCTAATGTACAAAAACAAAATATTTAATTTCCTAAAATTAAATATTTGGTATGTAAGCTAAGTATATAATTAATAAAAATAATTAGCTTAAAATTAAATATTTAGCTTGCTCACTAAATATTTAGTTAGTAAATATGTCATTTATAAATTCATACATTTAAAGGTGAAAATATACATTTTAAAATGAGGCCTGTTTTTTTTCCTAAAACATGCTAAATATCCGAAAATATTGACGTTAAAATTTTACTTTAAACAGATTTACATGAGGCACTCCATAAACATTTTATTCTAAAATCAATTAGATTTTTGGTTTTCTGTCTTGATTCCGACTTCCTGCATCATGGTCCAAAAAACCTCTGGTGCTTTTTCTAAATGGATTCATTGACTTCTGTCATGTTGCTTTTCTGGTTCCACTAAATCCGTTTCTGCATCATTTAAGACGGGCCCAAACCTGCTGACATCCTGCTGCATTCTAGACCTTCTGGTTCCCTCAGTCCAGTAATGCATCTAGGGGGTTTTCTGGCTACAGTAAAGAATCTTTTAAACGTTAGTGCGTCAGCATCGTGAAGACCATGACAAGTGTGTTTTTTATAATGTTCTTGTAGCATTTTACTGATGATCGAGGATGTAAAGAAAATTGAGATTAAAACTGTATTTCTAAGTTTATTCAGATTGCTGTGAATCAAATATAGACAAAGAAATATGATAATGCTAGTGCGAATGCTGTAAGCTGAATGTGGCTGAAGATACTAGTGCTGATAGCTGAAAACGCTAAAGCTGATAGTTGGCTAAAATATTAACTAAATTCCAAATTAGCCTAAAATACAAAAAATAATTTAGATTAGCTATAACAGCTAGCATATAGCTGAAAAATAGCTAAACTTCAAAATAGCCTAAATTACGGAAAAAAGCCTAAATTAGCCAAAACAGCTAGCATGTATCTGAAATATTAGCCTAACTCTAAAATAGCCTGCATAAAAATATATTTTGTCAAAATTATACCAGTTGAAAATAAGCATAAGATAACATCGGACCATTAATAACAATAAAATAAAATGATCTGGAGGGCCGCATCCGGCCCCCAGACCTTGACTTTGACACATGCTTTAGGAAATGTCTTCACTGAAAGAATCCTTTCTGAAGGAAAACCTCCCCTCTACTCAGCCTCACTTTTCCTTCAGCTGCTGAATTTTTCCAGGAAGATTTTGCTCCTATTTATATCCGTCCAGACGGCTGCAGAGAAGTAGGAATCCTGCCTTCTTCAAAAGAAACTTTGTTTTTGTTTTTTGACCTGATGAATCCAGCACTGGCTCCCACAGGAGGAGGACTGCAGGAGGTGCTGACCCAGATCAGGTCACCCCAAAAACACACTCCTGCTCTCATCAGGACCCAGGATGCAGGAGACTGCTGGCAGAAGCTTCAGCTTTAATGAAAATACGCAGACGAGGAACGCAAACGAGATGATGTGACTGAAGGACAGAGACAACTGTGGAGGATTGACAACCTCAACCTGCTGTGAGGGACTGACCTACAGGGAAACGAGGGCAGTTCTTCCTGGAGGACAGCGTCCACGTGGACGGACCCCCGATAGAAACAAAGCTGCTCTGTGCAGGATCCCCCCTCCCAGCAGCACAGCCACATAAAGAGCTCAGTGTGAACCCCCCAGCGGCCAGCAGCTTACACTGCGCAGGTCTGACTGCGCACGCGTGTGAACATGAAGTGACAGAACCTGCGGGGAGTGTCCTCAGGAGGGAGGGGGGCTGAGGCTCCTCCCACTACCGCGCGGGCAGGACCGAGAGGCTTTCCCGTCACCTCTGTGCGCGGAAAGGTCTGAAAAGTGCGGGAGGGGGGCGATGACAGACGCACAGCATCGAGGACGGTCTGCCGCCAAACCTCCGGGATGCCGGATGTTCCGGTAAGACGGTGATTGGAGGGGAGCGCCGCGCGCGCCGGTCCGGCTCCCGGCTGAAGCTCAAACTTTCTGCTGCCGCTTCCTGCTGCGATCAAAGAGCTCGGAGAAACGGACGGTTGTCATGGAAACGAAATCGAATCCAAACGTGTTCGATGAAGGAAGGGATTGATCTTTAGCATAAACACCAGCATCTAAACATGCAAATGTAAACAGACCATAATAATCTGAGAGCAAAATTCACCTGTAGTCCAGGTGTCCCCAGACCTGTTCTTGTGAGAGCCACAAACTGTTTTCTTCTGGGGTGTGTAGGCTAAAGGATGAAGTGTAGCAATCACAGCCTAAATGTAAACATTTATGGTTTTCCAGGAAGAAACACATAGACAAATTTAAGCAAATTAATTAGATGTTTTTTCTCCAGTTTTCTTGCATCTTTCTGATATTTGGTTGTACTTGGACTCTTTATTTTACCTCAACAAAATTCCTTTTGCTTTTATACCAAAAAGAATATTTGTTTTTTCATGTGGAGCAAGGTGAGCCTGAAAACAAAGAGATGATGACTTTGAAGTTTGACTTTAGGACTGACTGAATTGGTGGAAATGACCTCTTTCGGTGGATGTGTGTCTGACCGTCCCGATCATCTTTTAATCTATAGTAAAATCATTCCCCGTGGTCTTTTTTAATTATGATGATGCCATTTTTAGCCCAAATAAAAAAAGAATCCTTTGTCGTTTTCTAAGACATAGTTTCTGCAGAGCGGTAGGCGTTCATTAGAAACTCCTCTGAGTTGTGGGCGGGACTTTTAGCGTGGAGCAAGCCTGCTCTGACTTTGGAGCTTGTGCCACAGGCTTTATCAAATGATGTTGTTTTATATGTTCCTGATTCAAAACAAAATAAAAAAAACTCAGAAATTCAGTTTAAGATTATTTTTCTCTATATATACCCTCCATCCTGAGAAAAATAGTAGAACAGATTAAAAACACTTTTTTCATTGAAGCAGGTCTTGAAGGAAAACAGGATTCTGGTTGACATTGATGTCTGGAGAACGCGGATGAACGTGATGTTTGCTTTCTGTGGGACAGAAGACTGTAGTGGGTTACGCCTCCTGGAAAAACCCTGTAGTCCTCACAGCTGCCAGCTCAAGGGAGGTGCTGTCTGACATTTAGCCAGACCCTTGGATCAGTTTCAGGGAAGCAGGGAGGAGGTTAGTATTTATGTATGTATTGACACATATTGCACTCATTTGTTTTCTGCGTTTGCAAAGCGATTAAAGATAATGTTAGGTTTGTTTTGGAGCAGAGGGACCTCAGGCTGTTGGGCGGCGTCTGACCCCCTCCTGGAGGTGGACAGTGACAGTCTCTCCCTCCTTCTGCATGTAGCTCAGAATGCATCACCGATGAATGTTTATTATATATTCCACTAAAGAGTTATGATAGCAACAGCAACAGCAAGACAAACATGATGAAGGTAATGTTGGATTTCAGTGCAGGTAGATGTATCTGAGGCCTTCAGATCTCATTCATTTGAAGTGTCTCCCAGCCAGCGAGGCCTGGTGGGCCCATATACGGTTTAAAAGTGGCAGAAAATGTGGCTCCTGATTGGGTTTGTCTGCCGTTTCACATTAGCTTAACTGGGCACTCAGTGGGTTGGCTCACTAAGCTAGCCAGCCGCCGGTGGACAGCGTAGTGTGCTTGGGAGCTCCGCTGTAGCAAGCTCTGCTGTATGGAGCTAGCGAATGCCATTGTAGTGTTACGGCTGTGGCCGTATTTGGGTTTTGTTTGTTCTTTTTGGTTCTGTGGATTTTATTTAGAGTGGGGTGTGGTGCTGGAGGCGTGGCTCCCCATTGGTCCAACCTGAAGGATGGAGACTTCAAAAGCACCATTTGGACCTCCAGACCATGAGAAGGGAGCTGGGCTGCAACAGTCTTCACTGCAGCTCAGTGATCTTCTCAACCTGTTTTACTTTGTGCGCACTTTGTAGTTTCTTTGTGGTTTGGTTTAGGTCCCACTCTGTTTAGTGTTACTTTAAGTGAAGCTGAAGGGGTGAACTGCCATTTTGTTTAGTAAATGTTTTCTCCTGTTTATGTTAGTCCAGGGAGGTTAGTGTTTGTCATTATTTCCCTGTTTTCTTTTGCAGGTAAGCTCCCTGAGTTGAGTTAGTCGGGATTTTGTTTGTTATTTTGGCCTTGGTTCACCCTGAAGCCTTTTGCTTCACATTTAGTTACATTTTGGTAATTTTGTCATGTAAATCATTTGTTACTTTTTTATGGAGACAGTTGGTGAGTTTTGTTACAGTTCTTATTTAATTTACCTTTATGTTAGGCCCCGGACCCCTAGACCAAATGGGGCGTAACAGTAGCATGATATCTTAGCAGTAGTGAGCTAGCAAGTTCTGCTGTAGCATGCTAGGTAGCTCTGCTGTATCAAGCTAGCGAATGCCATTGTAGCCTGCTAGGAAGCTTCACTGTTGCAAAGTAGCATGTCAGGTAGCTTTGCTGTAGCATGCTAGGTAGTTCCGCTGTATCAAGCTAGTGAGCTCTGCTGTATTGAGCTAGTGAGCTCCACTGTAGCAAGCTCTGCTGTATCAAGCTAGCGAGCTCAGCTGAATATGCTAAAATTGATCGGTAAAAATGCTGAAAATGACAGCTGAAATCACTGAAGCGAACAGCTGAAAACACTGAAGCTAATAGCTAAAAATGCTGTAGCTGATAGCCAGCTAAAATATTAGCTTAATGCCAAATAAGCCTAAAAACCGAAAAAAAGTAGGTTAGCTAAAACAGCTGGCATGTAGTTGAAATAGTTGCTAAACTTCAAAAAGGCTAAAAAAACTTTTTTTAAAGCCAAAATTAACCAAAAAAAAGCTGGCATGTGGCTGAAATATTAGCTAAATTCCAAATTAGCCTACATATCTGAAAAAAGCCTAAATTAGCCAAAACAGCTAGCATGTAGCTCAAATATATGCTATGCTACAAATTAGCCTAAAAACTGAAAAAAGCTTAATTTAGCCAAAACAGCTAGCGTGTAGCTGAAATATTAACTAAATTCCAAATTAGCTAAAAAAAAAAAGGAAAAAAATCTAAATTAGCTAAAACAGCCCAAACAGCTAGCATAAAAAGATCTGAATATTTTATTAGCTGAATGAGCTAAATAGCTGAATGTGCTGAAGAAATAATCTACGAAACAAAAATGTACAGAAGAAAAATAATAAAGAAAAAGTGAATCACTAAAGTGATTAATGTTCTATCCTCTCCTGTCATAGTTCTGACTGCAGAAGGTTGGAATAAAAAGTCACGTTCTATGTGGGTCTCCATCGGTGTTCATGATAGTGTGGGGGGGACTGGGCCAAATGTGGAGGCGGTTCAGATCCAGGCCGTGGGCCGTAGTTTGGGGACCCCTGGTCTAATTCAGTCTGCCTCCTTGTCTTAAAGGCTCCTTAATCTGACATCTCACGAAAAGACTCCTCCACGATGCTGGCGGCTCCAGTGAGCCCCGCCCACCTCAAGTATGTGTCTCTGGGGGTGCTGGTGCTGCAGACCACCTCGCTGGTTCTCACCATGCGCTACTCCCGCACCCTGAAGGAGGACGGCCCCCGTTACCTGGCCTCGTCTGCAGTGGTGTCAGCAGAGGTGCTGAAGATGTTTGCCTGCACCGTCCTAGTTCTCGTGGAGAGCAGTGAGTGGCCCTCGCGACCTCCGCTTCCTCTTCTGCCTGCGGAGCGGTTGTCACACTACAACCTTATGCAAATACTCTGCTGTCTCTGAACACAGGGAAGGGCCTCAGGCCGATTCATTCACAGCCCTCTCTAATGTCCGTGTCAGATTACAGTTTGCAGGAAATGCAGCAGCTGCTGAAAGAGCAGATCGTGAAGAAGCCGGTGGAGACCATGAAGCTGGCCGTGCCTGCAGGGATCTACACTCTGCAGAACAACCTGCTCTACGTCGCCCTGTCCAACCTGGATGCAGCCACCTATCAGGTAACGTGAGCATCCTGTTCAGCTTCTCCATGACCTCACCTTTACAGCCCTGGAACGTCAGTGTTTGACCTCAGCAAACACTTCTACAGCGCTCTCCTGTTCTGAAATGCAAGCATGAGCTGTCAATCATCCGGATGGCAGTTAATGTTTGCACAGCGACTAGTACTGAGTTTACTTTTCTTCACCCGCATCACCAGAAATGTTGTAATGTCCAAATGACAAATCAGACTTTGACTTCAATTGTTTATGAATAAGTTTAATAAAGTTAACGTAGTTAAATAAATACCTTTCTGATGGTTTTGCTTGATCTGGAACATGGTCCGAACTAATGAAAAATATTGTATTTTTCTTTAACCCTTTAACACCTGAGGCACCGACGCCAAAACAAAATGCTTAACATACTGCGAATGTGTCAAAGTCAAGGCCCGAGGGCCGGATCCGGCCCTCCAGATCATTTTATTTTATTGTTATTAAAGGTTCGATGTTATCTTGCATTCATTTCTAACTTGTATAGTTTTGACAAAATATATGTTTATGAAGAGTAAAATAATGAAAGTTATTTGAGGTTTAAGTTGATTTATTCTGGAATAATATTCAGGTTTGTTTATTATTCATAATTATGTTAAAAAGTTACAGTTTCAAATTTTTAAAAATTGGCTTTATGCTAACTTTATGGGCTATTTTGGCATTATTTAAGATTTTTTTAAGCTATTTTGGAGTTAAGCTAATATTTCAGCTACATGCTAGCTGTTTTGGCTAATTTAGGCTTTTTTCTTTTTTTTTGGCTGTTTTGGGGTTTAGCTAATATTTACATCCTAGCCTTTTTGGCTAATTTGGACTCTTTTTTTTTAATTTGTTAGGCTAATTTGAAGTTTAGCTATTTTTTTCAGCTATATGCTAGCTGTAATGGCTAACCTAAGTTTTTTTTGTTTGTTTTTTTAGGCTAATTTGGCATTTAGCTAGTATATTAGCTTGCTATCAGCTTCAGCATTTTCAGCTATTAGCTTCAGTGTTTTTAGCTATCAATTTCAGGATCTTCAGTGGACAAATTCAGCTTACAGCATTCACACTAGCATTATCACAGGTAATGCTATATATTTAATTCACAATTATGTTAAAAAGTTACGGTTTTAAAGTTCTAAAAACTCAATTTTAGAGTGTTCGATAAATGTTTATCCTGTTCGGTCAAAGGTGTGTTTTAGATTCTGGCCCCCTGTGCGATTGTGTTTGACATGCCTGACAGACTGTAACTTTTCAATTGTGTTTACGGTTGAAAGTTGAAAAGCTGCTTTTCTCCTTCACAATCTACAGGAATTATGTTGATCGTTCTCACAGTTGAAAAGTTACAGTAAATCACAGAACAGAAACACCGCAGCCCAGTCTCAGTAAAATGCTTACATATGCCACGATTTGGGAAATACCGTGTATAATATACACCAAAACCGGTTTTTGCGTGCATATAATACGCACGGTCCTAAACGTGTTAAAATGTGTTTTCCACGATTGACACGTCCCCTGGTGGAGCCATGAGCATCATAGACAGCCCCACAAACGAACAATTTGCTTTTCTAACCGTAATCCTAACCTTAACCAGGAACGACGTCATTTAGAAAAGAGCCGGAGGATTTCTGACCACGTGATCAAAACAAAACCTAAAAAGTCGTGTATATTGTACGCTGGCGCAACCCATTCACTACCATTGCGTATCATATGCACGCAAAAACTGTGTTTGGCGTATATTATACACGGTATTTCAGAGTGCAAAGTCGTGAAATATGTACACATTTTACTGCGACCGTGTTGAACAACGGTGCTCCTGTGTTAAAGGGTTAACCAAAGGCCCACAAAGAAGGGTCTAAGAGCCCCATGTGGCTCTGGACCCCCCCAGACTAGACTGACCCCATTGACTCACAAACCCTTCATGAAAGCTCAAAGCTTCTCTGTTCTGATTCTGAGTTCCAACTCGCTGCACTGTGAGACGTGAAGTGAAAGTGTTCAGAAGTGTGTGTGAGATGGTTACAGTCGTGCATGAGCAGCACAGACTCAGTCTTTGTGATGGATGCAGGTGACATATCAGCTGAAGATCCTCACCACGGCGCTCTTCTCCGTCTCTATGCTGGGGAAGCGGCTCAGCCTCTTCCAGTGGCTGTCTCTGCTGCTGCTCATGGCCGGAGTCACTCTGGTGCAGGTACCTGACCCCACTCACCCCGCACTCCGCTCTGGCTGCTGACAGCACGCAGGCACTAATGCTTCAGCTCTCATGCAGTGGCCCACAGATTCAGAGGGGCACACCGAGGAGCAGAAGGTGCTGACAGCTGGCTCTCAGTTCGTGGGTGTCATGGCTGTGCTGATGGCCTGTATCTCCAGTGGTTTCGCTGGAGTTTACTTTGAGAAGATCCTGAAGGAGACGAAGCAGAGCGTGTGGGTTCGCAACATCCAGCTGGGTGAGTGAGGTCGAAGGAAACGGCTAGCATGGGAAAATGGAGAAGATTTTTTTTTAATCCAATTAAGTCCTTAGATCGGAACAGTTTTTCCCTCCAACATTCTATGGAAAAATGAAGCTAATTTAGTTCTTACTGTCTCTGTTTCTATTAGGTTTAATAATCTCTTCTTGTGATTTCTGCAGTGATAGCAGACGCATTCCCTCCATGAAAATGTGGATTAATGAATGACAGGACGGTTCTTTCAATTAAAGTCCCCCAATGACAACTTTTTTTATTTTAAAAAAATCGTTCCCATTAGTGTTTTAAAATAATTATGATGTTTTTAACCAAAACCCTGCAACCTAAATGTCTTAAAAAGCTGTTTTTCATGTTGATCTGAAGCCTCTGTTTCCAAAATCTCCTCTGAGGGGGCGTGGCTTTTGGAGCTCCACCCCTGATTATGATATGTGTCTTGCTAGCATAAATCTTCACCGCTGCTACATTAAAACAT
>NC_050528.1:17251690-17254521 GCF_002922805.2 Oryzias melastigma
TTAAAAGGAGAAATACTCAGAAAACAAAATGATTTCTTATTACATTTGTTCTCTTTCATCAGAAAAATGCCACATATACATGTTAAAAACTCAAAAAACAGGATTTAAGGACTTTAAGATAAAATCACTGTAGCATGAATTAGAAAGAAAAGGCGTGAAAATAAAAAGTCAAACTAAGCTTCTGTGTATAATATCTGACAAGTTCAAATTTAGTATTTTTAGATGCGTTTCCTTGAAGCTCCTTTGACCTCCATTGTTCTTTTTTGTGTTGCTTCTACAGCTTTTCTGTGAAGTACAAAAGAAAGAAACTGGTTTTTCAAGCTTGACAGACCTGTGTAAATGTGGAATTTCCAACAGTTCCTCTCAGCCTTCACTCACTTCAGCTGTTTCAGAAACACAACTGTTGAGAGCAGAAGGAGCTCAGACTTTCCTTCTGCTCGTGGAGCAGACATGTCAGTCAGACGGTGAACAGGTGAGAGCGGCGAGGGAACCCGCTTAGGTGTCTTCACGTTAGCAGGAGTGGCCTGGAAGGCAGAGAAAGAATGAGGTTGTTTGTCCTGTGAGGCCGCGTCAGCATCATTCGAGGTTGTTGGTGTGGATCAAAGCCGTCATCCGGCCCTTCTCTGTCTTTCAGGTTTGTTCAGCTTTGTGTTCGGCTTCGTGGGCATGTTGGTGTACGACCGCCACAGCCTGAGACAGGCCGGGATGTTTCAAGGCTACAACTCTGTCACCTGTGCTGTGGTTGTCCTGCAGGTAGGGTCCCTGCTCCCCCCTCCCCCGACTGCTTCTCAGTTTGAACTAAAATGTGAGCAGATCAACCCCAAACCTCTGTCTGCAGGCTGTGGGCGGGCTGGTTGTTGCCGTGGTGATAAAATATGCTGACAACATCCTCAAAGGATTCGCCACCTCACTGTCAATAATTGCATCCACGCTTATTTCCTATTTCCTGCTGGAGGACTTTCACCCTACAGGGTAATCCTGCCGAGTGCTGAGGCTGCAGCCTCCCGCTGACCTCCCTCTGAACCTCTGTCCTGCTTCTTTCAGGGTTTTTTTCCTGGGCGCGCTGCTGGTCATTGCTGCCACCTTTCTTTACGGCTACGAGAGAAAACCTGCCAGCATCGGCGCCATCAAAGCATGAGCAGCCCCGCTCAGCGCAGGACTCTGGCACCAGGACATTTCAGGAAAAGTTGAACCGACTGCAGGGAGTGAATGAGCCTCTGTGCTGAAAGGACAGTGTGGGGCTGGATGTGACTCCTGAAACATGGACGCCGCAGAGATGTGCTCTGTGTTCACGTCTCTGCAGGAAAACGGACACTTGGAGAAACAGCAGGAGCTCCACATTAAACTGGTTTATCAGGTACTCGCGTTGAATTAAATGGAAACTGGGAATGAAGCTATAGGAAGAGGGGGGTGTAGGTCATGCTGACAATGTCAGAAAGGAGAGCGCAGCTTCCATCTAGTGGTGGAATGGGGAGCAGGACTGCTGCAAGGAGGAGGAGTTTACTTTGATGCACAATCTTTTTGTTTTTTAATTGAAATATGAGATCAAAACGCCCTGAAAGGGATGCTGGGACCTTGCTGCTCTTTGATCAGGGTCTCCAAAGACTATTTTCATGGTATTTATATGCTAAATAAAGCTCTTTAATAAATGAGTGAATGAAAGTGTCTTTCATGCTGAGCTTGTCCTTGATCCTCTTTCACATCAGTGTTTGCACGTGAGTGTGCACGTTCACTATGCTCACACAGGAGTATTTTGAACTTATTTCTCAGCACCAGTTCCATCGCTCTATGGAAAACCAAAGCCGTCTCCACGGCAACAGATGTCTTAGTGTAGGGGTGTCAAACTCAATCACACAAGGGGCCAAAATCCAAAACACACCTTAAGTCACGGGCCGAACAGGATAAACATTTATTGAACACTCTAAAACTACATTTTTAAAACTTTAAAATTGTTATTTTTTAACATAATTATGAACTAGATATATAGAATTATATGTGATAATGCTAGTGTGAATGCTTTAAGCTGAATTTGGCCGCTGAAGATGATTTTTATCTGGTTAAATAAAGGTTACTACTACATAGCTGAAAATGCTGAAGCTGATAACCAGGAAAAATTTTAGCTAAATGCCAAATTAGCCTAACATAAAAAAAGTTTAGTCAAAACAGCTAGCATGTAGCTAAAAAAATAGCTAAGCTTCAAAAAAGTCTAAAAAAAACTTAAGAAAGCCTAAATTAGCAAAACCAGCCTTCATTAGCTGAAGTATTTTCTCAACTTCAAAAATGTCTAAAAAACTTTAAAAAAGCCTAAATTAGCCAAAACAGCTAGCATGTAGCTGAAATATTAGCTAAACTCCAAAAAAGCCTAAAAATCTTAGTAAATGTCAAAATAATCCATGAAACTAGCAGAATGCAAATTTTTAAAACTTCAAAACTTTAACTTTTTAACATAATTATGAATAATAAAAAGTCAGGAATATTATTCTAGAATAAATCAACTTAAACATTAAATAACTTTCAATATTTTACTCTTTATAAAAATATATTTTGTCAAAATGATACAAGTTAGAAATTAGCGCAAGATAGCATCGGGTCATTATTAACAATAAAAAAAATAATCTGGAGGGCCGGATAGAATTACCCGGAGGGCCTTGACTTTGACACGTGTCAAGCAAACTTGGCTCTGATGGTTTGAAGCATTTCTCAATACAACTGTTTTCATCTACGACTGAAGACAGAGAAACTTTACGGAGAGTGTCTCCTGCAGAGAGACGCAGATGGAGCGTGAGTCATGGCTGCCCGTTGGGTGGAGGGCAAGACGGGAAGACAAAAAA
>NC_050528.1:17254545-17298811 GCF_002922805.2 Oryzias melastigma
AAAGCATTCTCTGTGTTTATCTGCAGGAAATCAGCAGGGATTAACAGAAGACCTCCTGATCACTTCGGTTTAGGAAGATTGATGCAACTTTATTGGCAAAGTGAACTGAATAGTGCCACATCAGAAATACACTTGGCCTCAGAACAGTTCCAGCTGTGACCGCACCGCCTCATTTAAACTGCACCTATAGAAAACATGTCTAACATGAATGAACTGATGCAGTAATGATGCTTCTCTGACACTTCCTGATGCACCAGCTCCTGGGAGCGGACTGCAGGTCGGTGTTTCAGCAAAACTAAAGCGCTTTTCTCTGTCAACATAAACTGAGTGGAGAATAACTTCAGTCTAAAGAGAAGCAAACACTACTTTAGCTTCTAGCGAAGACGTCCTTTCATCACTGCTGATGCTGAAGGCCATTGTAGGCGCAGACGAGGCTAAACCAGCTCGACTCTTTAGGTACAAACTTATACAAAACAAATGCTAACCTTAAAGTTCTCATGGGAGCATCTGTTAGTCTCATTCTTACTGTCATGCAATAAGGTCTACGTAAGGATGCAGGATGCAGTTCTTGTTGCGGGCTAATACTGCTAAAAACTGTTGGTGGACCTTGGCCTCCAGTCCCAAGTGTGTCAGTGTCACTCAGATCCTTCAACAGTTGGCGGTAGACTGAATTTCTGTGGTGCTGCAGCGTATGCTCAGTGTTGTGTTTGATCTCCTCTTGAATCTCTCAGAGATTCAGAGATGATATTATTCATCCTCATATTCTGTCACTTGCAACAGTTCTCTCATTTTGGCGGTATGACCACCAGCGGCGCTCCTCTCCGAGGCCTCCACATCAATACTTGGGCATCGTTGGCGTTGGGTCTCCCCAGAGCGTTTGGCGGGATGGGCTCTTGGTAGTTGAGGATGTGCGGCTGCTCCTGGTAGGGACGACCGACCAACGACGCTCGGGAGCCCAGAGGCATGTCCGGCTCCACGGCGATGTCCACCCGCATGCGCCACCGTACCGTCTGCAGCACAATGCGCTCCTGCAGGAGGAGGAAGGCGTGTTTTTAGAGTGCGCCTGCTAATGCAGTTCCTTTAAGCCTCTAACACTGGAGCTATTAGCTACCCAGCCAGCAAGGCCAGATGAGCCCCACATGGTTTAAAAGAGGGCAAAAAATGTGGCCCCTGGTTGGGTTTGTCCACATTAGCTTAAGTGAGCACTCAGTGGGTTGGCTTGCTACGCTAGCCAGCCTGTGGACGGCATAGCATGCTAGCAAGCTCCACTGTAGTGAGCTAGCAAGTTTCACTCTATCAAGCTTGCAAACGTCACTTTTTTGAGCTAGTAAGCTCTGCTGTAGCGAGCTAGCAAGCTAACAAGCTCCGCTGTATCGAGCTAGCAAGCTCTGCTATAACGAGCAAGTGAGCTCTGCTATAATGAGCTAGCAAGCTCAGCTATAGTGAGCTAGCAAGCTCTGCTGTATTGAGCTAGCAAGCTCTGCTGTATTGAGCTCCGCTGTATTGAGCTAGCGAGTTCCTGTGATTCAAACGAGGGAGCTCCGCTGTAGCAAGCTAGCGAGCTAGTGATCTCAGCTGTATCGAGCAAGCAAACCCCGCTGTAGCGAGCTAGCGATCTCTGCTGTAGTGAGCTAGCGAGCTCTGCTGTATTGAGCTAGCAAGCTTCTTTCATATGGAGATGCTATAGCGAGCTAAGCTGTATTGAGCTAGCAGGCTCCGCTGTTGCAATTTAGCGAGCTTTGTTGTCCACCGGGCGCCTGGCTAGCGTAGCAAGCTACACACTGAGTCTCTACTTAAATCAATGTGAGCAAACACAGGTGGAGCTATCACAGAAACTGCAGACAAACCCATTCTGGACCCACATTTCCTGCCACTTTTAAACCATATGTGTCCACCTGGGCCTGCTGGTTGGGTATTCACACACTTTTCTCCTTCACAATCTACATTGATCGTGTTAACAGATTCCGGTGATCAGTGAGGGGTACAAACCCTCGGGTGATAGATCTATGGTACCACAGTTGTCTGGAGCTGCATCCAGAGACGAGGTCATCTGTGACCTCAACCCAAAAGGAGCCGTGTAGGAACAACAGATTGTCACAATCAGCTAACCTTAAAGATGGAAGTGACAAACATTACCTTGGTGACAGAGTTCATGGCCACCAGCCAGGTGATGAAACTCTGGTCCCTGGTGATGTGGGTCAGCATGGGGGTGTTGCTGTTGCTGATGGGAACCGCCCAGGTCACGCTGGGGTAGAAGTTGTCGTTCATGCTGACGGTCAGCCGGGACGGTTTGGACGTGGGGCCGGTCAGAGTGACCGTCTCTGTTGTGTTCCCGTACCAGGGGTAGCTGACGCCATCGGAGTCGCTGATGGCCTTGACCCGACCCTCTCGCAGCTCTGGAAGTTCCCAGCTTGACCTTTAGGAGGGGAGGAAGCACAAGACATGGATGGGTGCTGGTGTGAGCGACCAAGCCCATGAAGACTTCTGTTGGACTTACATGCCAATATCACCATAGGTGTTATAAAACTCCATCTGTGTGCAAGCCTGGATCCATCCCACCACCCAGGTTTCATTGCGGGGCACCGGGGGCATCACCACTCCTGCTGAGGCCCTGAAGTAGGGCGTTTTGTAACGCAGCACGATTGGAGAGTTCTCTTCAATGATGGTGGGGCACTGGTCTATGGAGGCCGAGACCTCATACACCACAATGTTCTCCCGCCTGATACGCGGCTTGCAGGCAATGCTCTGAATACAGCCCATTCTGCAGACCACGAGCACGATGAGCGAAAGCAAGGAGGGAGGGGGGCAGTGGTATCTGCTCATCTGTCCCCTCGGGGTTCCACCCTTGCCTGAAGAGCAGATCTAATTGCACAGAACCCGGGGTTTATGGGAGGAGGAAGAAGAAAGACGACAGGAGACCGCTGTCCCTGCTCAAGCATGCACCATCCTGTTCTGTGGGGGGGCCAGGAGAGTCGCTTCTGGGGGAAGCAGATCACAGACCTCCGCAGCCTCCTCCCCCCGGACTGTCTGCTGACTGCCGCACTGCCCTTGGCGCTCGTCCCCAGAAACTGCAATCCGGCCTCTCCCGGGCTGCTGCCTGTCCGCCGAGCCCCCGCGGGCGGTCGAGTCCGCGCGTCCGGCTGCACGTCGCTGCCCCCTGATCCTGCTGCTCTGCTGCCCGCTCTGCGCTGTCATGTCAGGAGGCGGCAGGTGCGTCAGAGGAGGGGGGCTGGATCCCTTTTGTGTCGCTGCCTCGCCTCCAGAAGCCCCCGTTTCCGCGCTCAGAGGACAGCAGTGGGGCTCTCCATCCCTGTGACCTACATGAAGCGCCGCAGCGAAGCCCGCCGCTCCATTCCGCTCTATTTTAGTGGCGTCCTCGCGGCGAGCTTCCGCTCCCGTGGATGCATGATGAATGGCTCGTCTTGAATGGAAGCAGCGGAGCGGCAGGAGAGTGACGGAGGCAGAGCAGCCGTTTCCCGCGTCAGCCGGAGCATGGCGGGCCGCGGAGCATCCTCTTCCCGGAGCGGGTCGCCTGCCTTCCGTTCGGAGGTGCTGATGCTGTGGAGGCAGGGGAGGGGCGTCACCCGACCTCTGCATTGAAAAAAACACAGCAAGTGTGCGGGGCGTGGCCACGGGCCTGCGTCACGCAGCCCTGAAATCCTATTGGTCGCCGCTGCCGAAGGCGGAAGTGGCTTCGGCGTCTTGGCCCAACGACCGCCGGCGCTGGTTTATGTTCGGCCGCTGGGTCGCTGACGTGTCGCGGAAGGTACCGAGCTTGTTGAAGCGGGTCTCGCTGGAGATGAAGCCGCAGGTCGTGTTCGTGTTGGGCGGGCCCGGTGCCGGGAAAGGGACCCAGTGCTCCAGGATCGTGGAGGTAAGGAGGCAGGCAAAGACACGGAGGACAGGGTCCAGCCAGGCGGCGTGAAAACCGCGTCCAGCCAAAATCCGAACTCCTTTCCTCCCGGTGATTATTGTTTGTAATGGTTGGATGGCGGTACTTCATTCATTTCCGGTTGTCCTTAAGCTGAGTGTGGGTGCTAGTCAGCGAGCTAGCTGTTAGCCTGTCGGGATGGAGCTCATTCTTCTCTCTCTGGAAGTTTGCTGTCCTGACCCAACACGGCTTCCGTTGGTGTCACTGACAGTCTAAACTGCACGAGAGTTCTGTTCCACTCACCAAAAGAGTAAATAAAAATAATTAAAAAGTAATAATAAAAAAAGTTCTGTTCCACTTCCTGTCACGCACGCGCGCACACATCCACTGTGCACGGCAGCAAACAGATCCTGGTTCCTGGTCAAACATGTTTGACATGGTTCCAATCTCTAAGCTGGAAAGGTTCAGACTTCCTGAGCCAGACTTTGGACTCTCACCTGACGCAGGAATCCCGTCCAGGTGCTCTGGTTCAGCCTGGCTGTGTGAGCTGAAAGGTGGCTGGTGTTTTCTGCTGCTCTGGTTAACCTGTAGCCTGTTGGGTTGGTTTTCAGAACTACAGCTACACTCACCTGTCAGCCGGGGACTTGCTGAGGGAAGAGCGGGCCAGAGAGGGCTCCGAGTTCGGACAGCTCATCGACAACCACATCAAGGAAGGCCAAATCGTTCCGGTGCAGATCACCATCAACTTACTTAAAAAGGTAAGCTGAGCCAGAGCACTGCAGGGGGTCTTGATCACCTGTCACAGGTGAGACGCCTGACACCTGTGCAGGTGAATCACAGATGTCTTCTGATGGATCATTATTGTCCTGCAATAACAGTTTTTGTACATCTGAGGTCTTGTCACCACATTCATCCATCACTCTGAGGCTGCTATAGTCTTTATGTGACACATGCAGCTAATAGCTGAAAGAGATGCACAAAAGTTTCTTTGAGGCCTCAGGCTACTCCGTGTCAAGGTAGTTACGCCTTTATTTTTACATCCAAGAAGCTATTTATCTTTCACAATGACTTTCTATTCATTTTTTTAAATCTAGAGATCAACTGAAACTAGAAAAATTGCATTACCTGTGAAAATGCTAGTGTGAATGCTTTTTGAAAGTAGTTGCTGAAGATTCTGAAGCTTTTTGCTGAAAATTGTTACGCAGTTTACTTTAATTGCTGAAGGGATTTGCTAAAAATGCAAAAGCTTTTTGCAAAATGTTCAATTTGCTAAAATACTAAAACTGTTGTCAAATAACTTAGAAAAAGTGCTGAAGTTGACCTATATTTCTGATCAATTCGTAGTAAAATTGCTTAGAAATTATTAATAAATGCCAATTGTACAAAAATATTTAGTGTAATTAAATATGAACTAAACTCCAAATTAGCCAAAAAAAGCTAGCTCATTGCTCAAATACTAGCTAAACTCCAAAGTAGTCTAAAATTCCTCAGTAAACTTAATTATTAAAGCAAAGTTAGCCTGGTGCTAAATTAGAAGCTAAACTCTAAATTAGCCTATCAAACCTTAGTAGATAAGAAATTTACCAAGAACATTAGCATGCTGCTAAAATATTACCCAAACTCCAAATTAGCATAAAAACCCCAGCAGATGCCAAATTAGTAAAAAAAAGAAGAAGAAGCTAACACATTCCTTACATACTAGCTAAACTTCAAAACTGCCTAAAACTTCTCAGTAAACTAATTTAGCCAAAAACGTTAGCATGTTGCTAAATATTAGCTAAACTTCAATTTTTTTTTATTAAAATTACTATAAAAGATAAAAACATAGCCCATGAATAAATTTAAAGGCTTTGTGCTAATCTACTTGAAATGTAGAAATTTGAAGACTTTCTCATTCATTTCCAAAGGGGCATATGTTTCTCAACGGTTAAAACGATAAATGTTTTGATACCAAGATTGCTGAAAGTGTGATTGAGTTTTTACGTGCTGAAAAACGTTCAGAAAAGAGCAGAAGAATCACTATACTAAGCATTTACACAATGAAACCACATGTTTTATTCTAGAATGTTGTAGAACAGCAGCAGGTGTGCATCGATGTGCAGTATATTCCATCCTTTTTCTTCACTTAAATAAGAGTTTTTATTTACAGAACTCACAGTTCTCAGTGTGAACAGATGGAGACGTGCTTCCTGAACTGAAGCAGGGAGTTGGTTAGCCTGACAGCTAGAGCCTCGCCTTTCTGTTCAAGTTTAAGTTCTAGAAACACCTGCAAATCCGGCAGAGTGGAGAATTCTGAATCTATTCTGCTTTTAAAAGGCAGATCAGTCAGAAAGAACGCAGTCTATTCTACTGATTCTCGTTGAACTTGTTTCTCTGCATCACTCTGAAGCTGCGTTCACACTAGTTCTGGGCGATAAGCAAGAAATTGTATATCACAATATGAATTGTTTTATATCACAATAACTATATTTATCACGATAGACCAAAATAAAGAATATTTTCAATTACTCTCTGATAAAAATTGATAAAATGTTATTACTTACTTTTCTCTGACTTTATTTTTTCAAGCAACTGAATTATCACAAAAGAGAAAAAATGTCTAAAGGATAACCAAACAATAAATCCTCTTTTTTTAATCTGTTTTTCTCTATAAATGGAGCTTTTAAAGTGATATCTGTTGGTCATTGTCAATTTTTTAGACAAGTTAAAATAAACATCTAATTCCTGAAAATATACTCTAAAACGTCTGTCTGCTACCCCCTACAGGTTCGATTGAGGTATTACAGTTGGATTTTCTGATTGGTTAACTGGTGTAAGTCCCAGAAGTCCCAAGTATAAAAGCCCCGCCCATCTTTGATTCTATAACGATCGTTTGTTGTGTTAGCTTTAGCATGGCTCAAAAAATCCTCAACCTCCTCAGAAAGGTCTGTGGAGAAACCTGCATCACTTATCTTAGTACCACTCTCCATATTGAAGACATTACATTACATAAAGCTAACCTAACTGTCAATCATAGATCAAAGCCACACCTCTGCTACTCAGACCACCTCCATTAGCCCCGCCCCCCTTTTTTTTGGCATTTTTCTAATCTGGGCTGAGAATGGAGTCAACATCCAACTGCCCTGTTTGGTTACCCATTATAATACACAACAGTTTCCCGTTTCTTAGTAAGAAAACATATTTTTACACGACAGTTTAGCAATAAAAATAAACCAATAAAAATGAGAGCAGAGACATGTCGAGATATACACTTTTCTATCGCCCACACGATATGTATGGTCAAGGACAAGTCCACACCCCCTCAGCGATGCTCGTTTAGTGACCACTTCCAATGAAAAGTCTATGCAAACACGCTTAAATGTGTGTTTTAGACTCCAAACTCTCACGTTCACGTGTAGCTACGCACGTTTCATTCGTTTGCAGACTCTACGTACTAGTGCTGCCACAAGCGATTATTTTAATAGTCGACTAATCACCAATTATTTTTTTTGATTAGTCGACTAATTGGGTCATGGGCAAACTGTATGTAAAGCACTCATCTTGACCATAATTAGCTTTAAACTAACTAAAAACTAGATGTATACCATCACCTGTGATGATGCTAGTGTGAATGCTGTAAGCTGAATTTGACCGCTGAAGATGCTGAAGCTGATAACCAGCTAAAATATTAGCTAAATGCCAAAGTAGCCTAAAAACAAAAACAGCCTAAATTAACCATAATAGCTCGCATGAGGCTGAAATATTAGCCAAAGTCCAAAATAGCATGTTAAAGGGTTAAGAAACACCAGTTTCTATCATGAGTTCATTGAAACATTTTATCTTTGCTCCATGCAGTTTGATTGAACTGCTGCTGCCCACTCCACAGTAAACTCAAAGATCTCTTGTTTTTTTTAAATGTGTATTCGTAGGCCATGGAAGACACTATGCAGAAGGACGAGACAAAATTCCGTTTCCTGATTGACGGTTTTCCCCGGAACGAGGACAACCTCCAGGGCTGGAACACCGTCATGGACGGAAAAGCGGACGTCAAGTTTGTGCTCTTCTTTGACTGCGACAATAAGGTGCGTCCTGGAGCCGAGGCGGTCTGCGGCTGAACTCCCGCCGTGCTCGGCGCTGAGCCGTCTGTTTGTGCACAGGTCTGCATCCAAAGGTGTCTAGAGAGAGGGAAGAGCAGCGGGCGCACCGACGACAACAGGGAGAGTCTGGAGAAGAGGTGAGGAGGCTCCGACGATCCCCGTCCATCAGAGCAGCTGCTGCTGTCTGACCTCATTTGTGTCTTCTTTGAGCCATAACCAGCAGAACGCCTCTTGTGTGCAGAATCCAAACCTACCTTCAGTCCACGCGACCAATTATCCAGCTGTATGAGAAGCTCGGCAAGGTGCGGACGGTGGACGCGTCTCGTTCTGTGGACGAGGTGAGGGACGGCGCAAAGCCACATGTGTCAGATTCACAAGGAAATGATGAAAAATATGTTCATATGTAAGATTTAGTAAGTTAAAGTTTAGTAAAAGTGAAAGGGGTGCAGCATTTGAACAGAGAAGCCTTCTTCAGTAGAAATGTTCAGTTTTTACTTGAGTTGCCAGATAAATCCAGGAACTTCTTGAGAAATGTAACCCGTTTGTTGTGTGCAGACAGGAAAAGATGCTCAGGTCCCATATACAACGTTGTATATGGTGATGTTGTGTTTTCCTAGTGCATGTGTCACAATATTTTTAATGTGAAGTTTAGTTAATAATCAACATTTTTTAGGTTGTTTTCCAAAAAGTATATCTTAAACATTGCAACTTTTGTCACAACTTTTGACAAAAACTGCAACAAAATCAGGCATTTTAGGCCGCAACAATCCTAAAAATCTGCCGCTAAATCCTGGAGGGTCGTTCTGTTGGTCAGAACCGCTGACCTGCAGGAAGGAAAGAGTCGAAAAGCAGGAACTTTACAGCTTGGAATGATTATTGAGGGGCTGCAGGTCAAGATGAAGTCAGCTTCTGCAGACAGCGTAGCTGCTGGTGTTCAACTGAGGAGGTCAGGAAAAGTTAGCTCTGGTGCGTCTTTGGCCTCTATTTGTAGATGCTGATGCTCCGTCTAAAGCATTTTAATGAAGAAAGTCTGATTCCTGGGAGCTGACTGTCCTGTTCTTCTCCTCCAGGTGTTTGCTGAAGTCAAGGCCATCTTGGACAAAGAGGGTTGATCGCCTCCGTCCAGAAGCATCATTTATGTTTTACTTCTCTTTTTATTACATGTAATTATATGGTCATTCTTACTGGATGTTCTGTTTGGTTTCTTCTGTCTTCTGTAAATGCCTGTGATGAGGAACCATGTTCAGTAGCTGCTGCTGGGCCCTTTCTGTCTCTGTGGTCTCAATCCTCTGCAGAGGAACTGAGAGCGTCTGAGGAGGATCTGTGGAGCTTCATCCTCTCATCATCTACTGCATCTCATCCAGCTGCTGAGGCGGACTCGGTCCTCTGATCTCACAAACCTTTGTGGACCTGAACAAACATCTACCGAGTCCCGTCAAACGAAGACTTTCGCGGCGCTTTGGCATTTAGAAATTCGGCTGTGTCACCGTGATGGATATGAAACTGGCTGACCAAATCTTCTGATTATTTATGATCTTTAGATCTAAAATATGCATTTGGATGAAATGTTTGTTTTGAAACTGTCAATTTCCCATCAAGTCTGTTTTATTTTCTTTTATGAATCGAACCAACATAAAAATCCACAATAGAAACAATAAATGTTCCAAATACTGACATTTTCTGCTGTGAAGTGTTGCTTCATAAAGACCCTGATCTAAACGGAGCTGAACATGCAATTCATGAAATGCAGACATGAGAAAGAAAGCAGCTTGTTCTGGAATAACTGCTATGAATAAACCGGCCAAATGAAGATCAGAGAGCCGTACTCGACCACAAACTACATCGATGCAAACAGAACGACTGCTGGGACAACTCGCCCCCTCTTCTAATTGCTGAAAGGATTTTCTAAAAATGTAAAAGCTATTTGCAAAATGTTAAATTTGCTAAATGACTGAAAAATTCGTTAAAGAACTATGAAAGAGCCCTGAAGTTGATCTAAATTTTTTAAAAATTTGTAATAAAATAGCTTAAAAATCCTTAATACATGAAAATTTGGCAAACAATTTGTGTTATTAGCTAATATTAGCTAAACTGCAAGTTAGCACAAAAAGCTTAGTAGATGCCAAAAAAGCTAGCACCTTGCCTAAATACAACCTAAATAGTCTAAAATTCCTCGGTAGATGCCAAGATAGTCAAAAATGTTAGCCTGTTGCTAACGTGCTAATCTCTAAATTAGCCTAAAAACCCCAGTAGATGCCAAATTATCCAAATAAGCTAGCTCAATGCTTAACTACTAGCTAAACTCCAAAATAGCCTAAAATTCCTCAGAAAATTACATTTGTTAAAAACGTTAACATGTTCCTAACATGCTAAACTCTAAATTAGCCTAAAACCCTAGTAGTTAACAAATTAGCCAAAACATTAGCATGTTGCTAAATATTAGCTAAACTCCAAACTTTTTTTGATAATTACTTTAAAAGATTAAAACACAGCCCATGAATAAAGGCTTGTTGCTAATCCAGTTAAAATTTTGCAAATTGAAGACTTTATAATTTATTTCCTTTAGGCCTTTAGGGCATATTTTGCTCAATATTTAAAAAAACTAAAACGTTTATGAAAACCAAAAATACAAACAATAATGTCCTGAACAAGATGAACGTTTTGATATCAAGATTGCTGAAATCTCTGAAAGTTTGAGTTTTTACGTGCTGAAAAAAATTTAAGTCATAAAGAGATTTACCTAAAAACCCAACAAGTTATAATTGTATATCAGGTTTGTGTGTTTCCATTTCTGCTATAAAAAATACAATTTTTGTTATAAAGACAAAAGTTTCCTGAATCCTTTTAACCACCTTTAGTTAATGCAGATATTTAAATGAAAAACTAGGGGAGGGGTTGAAAATGGAGACGTTTACATATTTGGGTGCTATGAGATAAAATCATCCTTTGCAGAACCTGTTTTGAAAAAAACGATAATTCTGGAGTTCCAGTAGAAACAAAAACAGCTAAACCTGCTAATCAGGACGACGCAGCTTCAGTCAAACGTCTGGAGGTGTTTGGGCTTCATGTTTTTCAATAACAACTCTCTTGCTCTTATGGTGCATTCACACCAAATGAGTCTTTATGGATGAACTGTGAGCATAATCCATCTATTTATTCAGCCTCTAACTGTCACAGCTGTCAATCTGTCACATGAATGCTGCTGCCATATTAAATACACATTTAAACAAAACAAATGTGTGTGCACTGAACTCTTTGAGGATCACTTCATAGATTTATCTGGATTTGATCACTTATTAAAGGTCTTATTCATCCATCCTGATTCTTGCTTTTCTTGAGTGAAGACCTTGTGGCTCCTACTGGGTTTTGGTTGGTGAGGAATCGTTCCGAGTGGCTGTTTAAGTTGAAGGTTGCAGACCCCTGGTGTAACTGAAGGGAAGGTCATTGGGTCTTTTTTTTTTTGTTGGTTCCTTCAGGTAAAACAATACCAGCCACAGGGAGGCGCTCCAGACCATCACTGAATCCTGTTGACTGTCAGGGTTTTTGTTTTGAAGTAACTGTAAAGTAGAACTCTCCTATACCAAATATGTGACTCAGTGGAAGCTGTTTTGCTGTGGTGGCCCCTGGGAGGAAATACAGTAAAACAGGGGTCCCTACGGCCCGCGGGCCGGATCAGGCCCGCCTCCACATTTGGCCCGGCCCCCCATACACACTGATGGAAACCCACATAGAACAGAACTTTTGATTCCATCCTTCTGCTGTCTTCTGGAGAGGATAGAATATTAATTATAGTGATTCACTTTCCTTTATTTCTTTATTATTATTGTTTTTCTTCCGTACGTTTTTTTTGCCGTCCATAGCTCTTCAGCTCCTTCAGTTATTCAGCTCACGCAGCTATTAAAATATTCAGCTGTTTTTATGCTAACTTTCTGGACTGTTTTTTTGCAGAAAATCCATTTGAGGTCAGCAAGCAAAACCAGAATTTATACCTTCAGCTCACTGGATTATGAGGCAGATTTTTTTATTTTTTTTTTTGAACAAATTTCAGGATTTTAAATGTGCACTTTATGATCACTTATTAGCTCTGAATTAATTTTGGTTTGAAGATTGATGAATTTCTGGGTATAAATTTGGATATAATTTACCCTAACAACTAGCATGTAGCTGAAATATTTGTTAAACTCAAAATTAGCTTAAAAAATCTTAATAAATGCCAAAATAGTTCAAAAAGCTAGCAGAATGTCAATTTTTAAAACTTTAAAACTGTAAATTTTAAACATAATTATAAATAATAAAAAGGCAGGAATATTATTCCAGAATAAATCAACTTAAACCTTAAATAACTTTTTATATTTTATTCTCCATGAAAATATATTTTATCAAAATTATACAAGTTAGAAATAAGTGCAAGATAACAATAAAATGAAATTATTTGGAGGGCCGGATAGAATTACCAGAGGGCCGGATCCGGCCCCCGGGCCTTGACTTTGACACATGGGCTTTCGGGGTGGATCAGACTTTGTGCTCCTTCTAGGTTGTAGTCTAGAAATTGACCCAAACGGCTCAAAATGCTAAATATAATCCTATAAACCCCCAGGATTGGATTCTGATCTGAAGTTGGGTATTTCAAACCAAATTTGATTGTGAAGGTTGGGATTTGGTGATCCAATCCTGACTTTAATCTGTATCAAAGGCCTTTATTGGGTATTTCCCAACTTTGAATTGAATCCTGCATCATTTGATCCTGAAAATGAGGATTATTCTGATCTCACCTCAGAGCAGGATCTGAGTCTGATCCTGTTTATTTCTCCCCCCAATAAAGAAAACAGAAAAAATTTAGCAATTCCTCCTAAAATGAGATCCTCAATTTTAAATGTTTTTGTTGATCTTTTGTCAAACATGAGCATCGTTGTACTTTTTAACACAATACACTTTATTTTCTTGATATACATACATATATAAATATATTTCAAATATATACAATCTACTGTTACAAAGACCTTTGCTTACATGTGACTGAACATTCCTGAGTGTTTTTAGCTTTAGGCCTGGTGTTTGCATCTGAAGAGCTTCATTCTTCAGACTGAGCTTCAGTCTGAAGTAACGCACGCACGTGCACGTGCACTGACGAAGACGCACACGTCGCAGAGAAAGAGGATGACTGCAGTCATTTTCAGCTGGGAGAACGTAAGGCACCATCACTGTGCTGCTAATGACTGCAACATGAAAGCACGGGTTTCAACCTAGAAGCAGGTCGTCACTCCCACAGCACAACCAAAACAGTACCAGATGAACCGAACGAGTGCTGCTGGGAATGGAACTCAATGAGAACTTCAATACTTAGAACTATGAAGACGTTAGAAACAACAGCATTGTAAGTATGTGCAAAATATCAACATGATAGAGAAGAATATGTACATCAATGCTTCACATGATTGACAATCAGTACTTTTTACAGAGAGACCACAGCAGTGACACGAAAGCCCTTATGAGAGTGAAGCTGGAAAGTGCACGTCATGCATGTGAGAGAGCAGACAGCCGTCTGAAAATATATTATCTTTTATCAGCTGTACCAAAAAGGACTAAAGCCAAACTGTAACAGTATTTCTCACTGAATTCCACACATTCTCTACCAAACAGAAGTCTGTTCAGGTCTACATTCTGCCGCTTCACTTCCCACCTGAACTCAGAAGAAATGTGCACCATTTACAAGCTCAGAAAGGCAAACATATATTAACGTTTTCTGCTATATAAGAGAGTCTTTTTTTTCTTCCAAAAACGGATGAATTGACAGGAGCTGACTCAGCAGGAGCTCATGGCGGCCACGTTGCTGGAAGGCCGACGATACTGCGCCTTTGTGTTGGTGACGGCGCCGTGCTTCTGCCGCAGATGCAGCCGCAGCTGGCTCTTGTGTCTGAAGTGCAGGTCACATTTTTCACACTGCAGAGAAGAGCAAAGCCACAGGTTAGACGTTCAGCCTTTCCAGGTGCTTCTGTGAGGGACAGGGGGCGTGGCCTTACATGGTACGGCTTCTCCCCCGTGTGAATCCGCATGTGGCTCTTGAGCGTCTGAAGGTGGCGGAAATGCGTCCCGCAGATCTCACAGGGGTACGGCTTCTCTCCGGTGTGGATCAACACGTGAGCACGAAGGTGCGCCACCTGGAGGTGGAAAGGGGCAGAAATGCAAGCGTTTCAGAAACCTGCAGCGACTGGACAGTGGAGCTGCCACAAACGATTATTTTAACACTCGACTAATCACGATTATTTTTTCCGATTAGTCAACTAATCGGGTATTGTGTAAAGTGGATGAAAAGCTTTAAAATAACTAAAAACTAGATATATAGCATTACCTGGGATTATGCTAGTGTAAAAGGTTTTTGCTGAAAGTAGTCACTGAAGATGCTGAAGCTTTTTTGCTGTAAATGGTGATGCAATTACTTTAACTGCTGTGAAAATCCATTTACAAAATGGTAAATTTGCTTAAAGACTGGAAACTTCATTAAAGAACTATGAAAGAGAGCTGAAGTTTACCTAAATTTCTAAAAAAAATTATAGTGAAATTGCTTGAAAATCCCTACTACATGACAATTTTGCAAAAAATGTTTTTGTGTTGCTTAAATATGAGGTAAACTCCAAATTAATCCAAAAACCTTCACAGATGCCAAAATCTACAAAGGTCAGTAGATGCAAAATTAGCCAAAAAAAAGCTAGCTTGTTGCTTAAATACTAGCCAAAGTAGCCTAAAATTTCTCAGTAAACTAAATTAGTAAAAAAAGTTAAACACTAAATTAGCCTAAAAAACTTAAGTAGAAAAAAGTTTAGCCAAAAAAACGTTAGCATGTTGCTAAAATAGAAGCTAAACTCTAAATTAGCCTAAAAAAAAAAACCTCAGTAGATGCAAATTTAGCCAAAAGCATTAGCATGTTGCTTAAATACTAGCTCAACTCCAAAATAGCCTAAAATACCTTAGTAAACTAAATTAGTCAAAAACGTTAGCATGTTGCTAAAATAGAAGCTAAACTCTAAATTAGCCTAAAAAAAAACAAAGTAGAAAAAATTTAGCCAGAAAAAGAGTTAGCATGTTACTAAAATATTAGGTAAACTCCAATTTTTTTTAAATTTACTTTAAAACGATGAAAATATTGCCCATGAATACATTTAAGGCTCGACATCTGAAACAAGGAACTATTTTTCACTAAAGATAAATTAGTTTCACTGACTCAAATGTAAAAAAAAGTGCATTTCTTGGTGCTAAACACTCACAACAATAATACAAAGTAACGACTAATCAACTATTAAATTAGTCGTCAACTATTTTAAAAGTCGACTAATCGTGGCAGCCCTTGTGGACGGATGTCTGATGGTTCGTTTCTCCTCACCTGCACAAACCTGGAGCCGCACGTCTCACACTTGTAGGGCTTTTCTCCCGAGTGGATGCGGGTGTGCGTCTTCAGGTTGGCTGGTCTGTTGAACTGGGCGCCACAGATGTTGCAGTGGTACGGTTTTGCACCTGGAAGGGGAGCGGTGTGTTAGGGGGCGTGGCTGCAGGATGTGACCCGACGGCTCTGCGGGCGGGACATACCGGTGTGGACGGTCTTGTGGCTGGCCAGGTTGCCTTTGTAGCGGAATGCGGCCTGGCAGCAGTCGCACCTGTACGGCTTGTCGCTGTGGGCCTGAGCCATGTGCTCCTTCAGGTGCTCTTCCTCTGCAAATTTGGAGTCACAGCCGCTGGAGAAGTAATCATTGTCTGCGGGCAAAAGTGACACATTAGTGTGGCTCTCTACAGTGGGACAGCAGACGTTGCAGGTTCAGCTCACTAACCACAGCTGGAGGGAGAGAACTCTGAGTGCGGCTTGGCGTTTTCCTCCCTGCTGTACGAGTCGGGCGACAGCCGACTGCTCTCCACGCTGTGAGGACTGTCCCCGCCGTAGGTTGAGGACCTGTGGGGGTGTCAGTCTGGTTAGTGTTCTTCCCCTTTGCTCTGGGTACTGATTTCCCGTTTGCTCAGCATTACCTGATGCTGCTGCAGCTGCTGCTCCTGCAGCTGCGGATGCTCTGAGATAAGCCCTCGTCTTTCTGCTCAGTGGCACCCTCTTCAGTGGGTCCGGCAGCTGCACCGCTTCTGGAGGGACTCCGGGAGGGCGAGCCCACCCGCACGTCCGTGCTGCTGCCCCGAGCCTCCTTATCACCCTCATCTGTGGTTTGGTTCATGACGATGAACTTGTATTTCTTCCAGTTGCGCGCCTTGGCCTCTTTGGGGCAGTGTGGAGCCGAGTTCTGGTTCATGCTGGCATTTCTGCTGCTGCTCGACTCGGTTGGAGAGTTTGGCTGGCAGTCAGATCTCAGCGGGCTCTGAGGACTGCAAATGACCCCTCTGTTGTAGATGGGGGACAGTCTGAGGTAGCTGGCAGGAGGATGCTGGGGGCCGTCCTCCTCCATGGCAGTGGCGGGGGCTTGGCTGCTCCACAGAGCGGGGCGGTTGATGGCGCCGCTGGACTCGGGGTTCATGGCAGCTGGGCTGCGGCCTTGAAGGGATCTGGTCTCGTGAGAGTCCTCGAGCTTTTCGGCAGGGATGTAGAAATCTCCGTAGACGTGATAGGAGCCAGAGGTGTTGATCCCCCTAAAAACTGTGGGGATACAAGCCCTGCCGTCCTGCAGGAAGGACGTGCTGGAGGGCGACTTGTCTTGTTCTTTCACCGCTCTCACAGCTGGCGTTTCCTCTGGTGGGCTGATGGAGCCGCTTCGTTCTCCGTCCAGCTGCATGTTCAGACTCTGATGTCTGTAGAGACACGTTCAGAGGTCAAGTTTCTCTGGTTTTACAAAAACAATTAAAGAAAAAAAGTTTATTTTCTTCACCTGGACTTGATGAACCGGCGGCAGGTGTCAGCAACGTGCTCCATCTGAAGGTAGACCGCCGTGTTCAGGGTGGCCAGGACCAGGCTGTCGTTAAGGTTGAGGCAGGAGGTGTACATGAAGTCCAGCAGGAGGGAAAAGCATTCAGGGTCCACTTTGGGGTCCAAGCTGATGGCACTAAGGTTTGCATTCTCGGGATGCATAAACACCGAGTAGAAGAATCCACTGAAGGCGGAAGGAATGACAATGGTTACACGTCGCTCATGTGATGAAGATGCTTGAGAGGACGAGGACGCACCTGCAGGCCACCAGGATGGCCTTGTGCGCGTGAAAGTCCTGCCCGTCCACCTGCACGGTCACATCTGTCAGCATGCTCCGGCTGCGCAGGCGGTTGAAGTTGAGCAGGACGTCTCCTGCGTGGCGCGTGAACTGAAAGCAGCCATCTGCAGTCATGGCCATGCTGTCGCAGTCTGTATGCGCAGACGGGGCAGAGCATGCAGAGGATGGACATGAATGAAAACGGGAATATGAGGGAAACCACACAAATATGTAATGACAGTGTTGGAACAGAAGGTGGCAGCACCACAGCACAACAACACAGACGGGTTTATGAAACCAACAGAAACCTGTTTTTTTACTGTTTCTAAAAGCTCCCTGGTTTATTTTAAGAAAAAAAAAAAAACATCAATGGAAAGAGACTGAATGTGATCGACCATATCTGGGAACCAACTTTTGATGAAAGCGCGCGCGGACCAGCGCCAGCTCCGCGCGCGCGCTCGCTCTCTGGGCACATTCCGTCCTGCCCGCTCAGATTAACTCTCCAGAACACTGAGGTTTCCTGTTCCCCCAAATAAGTGGGACCCGCTTAACCCGTTAACGTGACCCCCCCACCCCCTTAACCAATCAGGTTCTGGAGCAGCTGGGTTGAGCGCACGCGGGCCGTTCTGCGTGACTTCAGCAGAGTTACGCCACAGGCGAGCTCCGGAACTCCTAAGAAAGAGTTCATACGAAAGTCCAAATAAAGTTTGTTCAAATTAACTGATTTAAGAAGATTTGCGCGAACGAAACCGGACCGAGCGGTCCCGCCGCGCCGCGCTCGAACTTAACCCAGAACGAGCAAAGTCCACAAACAACGCAGAACCATAAAAATGTGAACAAATACGTGGCAGTCAGCTAATATCAGCCGTCAAGGCCACATGTTATCACAGCAGAGGTTTGAGCTGGAGCCTCCGGCCCGGAGACGCTTCCGCCAGCAGCCGCGCGCCCCACCGCCGCGCGCCCGGCCGCTGTCAGCCGCGCGGAGGCTCCGTCAGCCCGACTCATGTTTGCACTAAACACCGACACACAAGCGTCCAAACACGGCGCCGCTGAGCCGCTGCCCGACCCAGACACGCGTGTGCGCGAACGCCGAACAGCTAGGAAGGAAGGAAGGAAGCAAGGGGGAAAAGTCACCTTGTAAAAGTTTCCTCGAAACTCTGAGCATCACCAGTTCTGAGAATCCAGTTCTAAGAAACCAAGCTGCTCAATTCTCGGAATTTCAACATAAGACCGTACCATCTGACGGGAGGCGCGGGGGTGCTCCGAGCCTGCCAACAGCTAAACAGCCGTTTCATCAGGAATTAGGTGGTGGAAACACTCAGATTCACCAGGATGAAAATATCGGTGTAATAATCACGAGTTTAAACAGTTATTACAGTAGTAATAGACGGGTTTGTTTCGAACAAACAAGTCTCCCCGTGAGATGGAAGAGTCCAAGTGCAAGGTCAGCTGACCGAGTTATAAATACTGAACCAAACAGGGCCGTGCTTGTCTCCGAAGAACCAAGCTTTTATTGAAATAAACCCTCGAATATTCTGACAATCAATTTTGTCTTCAGTTGCCTGTGTGCAGGTAATTTTAGTCAAACTTTAAACTTTATTCGTTTTCTTTGATCAGCCATGTCAGTTTGGTCAAAGTGCCCTTTGTTTTGGCACTAAAAGTATTTGTTTATTCTCTCAATTCATTCACAGATGAACTGTGTTTGTGCTTTTGCCTCTCCCTTGAACTTCCTGTAACACCAGCAAAACCATAAACTACCTAAAATAACTGATTCAATTACAACAACACAGTCAAAATAACTTCTGAAATAGCCAAGAACTCAGGAAGTGTGATGTGTCAGTGAGCAGCACGAAGTTCCTGTGTGCAGGCAGAGTCAGGTGTGCATGTGAACAAGAGGCCGATCATGTGGAACAGTCTGTTCTGGTAAACCACAGAACAAATACATTTGATGCTATAACGAGTTCTCCATTTTGTTTGTTATGCAAATTCTACACAAACTGTGAAGCTAAAAGCAAATTTACCACATCAGAGCTGAAAGAGAAGAGAGGAAACATCCTAAATATTATAGATAATCCACTGGATTGGGTTGATAAAATCGATTAATTGATTTGAATCGATTTAAACTTAACAGATCAATAATCGATTCATAAAAATAGAGATCGGTTTGGCACATAAAGCTAAAGTCCGCTAGCTTGATGCTAACGTTTAATGGAATTTTCCATAGGACAGCTAATGCTAATGCTTGGTCAATGTAAACACATATTCCTGACTAAATTAACATAAACTCACAGACATGAATTTTCCAAACTCTTTCAACAAAATAGTTTTTAAAGTTACCATTTGTGGTCTAAAACATTGTTTTTGGTTATACTTTCTTCTTCTTTAATAAGCTGTAATGCTATTGATCGATCGCCACCTAGTGGCCAAACTGAACTGCCCTCCAGGAGAAGCAGAACAATGTTTATAATGTTAATGATCTGAACATTTTTGCTAGTTTCTCCTTTTGAGAAACACTGTATGCTATTAACAATCTTATTATTTCACTGATACATTTTACAGTATGTGAACTAGATCAGATTAATATAAATATATTCAAATCATATAGTAGATTATTAATGTATTTCTAAACAAAAGTGAATTGAAGAATCTAAAAAAAAAAAAAAATCGGAATCGATTCAGGCTTTCTGGAAATTATAATCGATACCCAGCCTTATAATCAGTTAACCCTTTGACCCCTGAGGCGTTGTTGATGATGCTTAAACACAAAATCTTTAGCATAGAGTAACTTTTCAACCGTTAAGACTATAATTCTAGTAGATTCTGAAGTTGATCATGTGAACAACTAAAAAAATACCAGTAAATCAAAGAACATAAAACTGCTGCTGCTTCAGTTTTATGATTTATTCCTCGCTGCCATAGTGACCATTACACTTTCTGCAATGAGTCACGTTAGGAGGAATCCTAAACACAGAAAGAACATCAGGGAGGAAATGATGCAGAGTGAATTCAAACACAGATGGAAGAGTCTAGAACCCAAAGTTTGTTTAATCCTTTATCACTTTGCTGTTGTTCACTGTGAAACACAGATAAAGCACAAACTAGACCCAAAGTTTCAGTGTGAAAAACATGTGCAGTGCAGCTAAACAGGTCTAAATTACAGCAGTTCAGGTAGCCATGGCAACAAAGTGCTCTATTTGTAGTTGATGTTTTGAATGTAGATGTTTTTCCCCCTGCGGTTGTCTTCAGTGGCCCAAGTTTCTGTGGGTTTGTCATCTCCACATCCTCTGAAAGAAGCAAAAAAACCCTTCATCTGATTCTCATATGCACGCACTCGATGGTTCGCTCGCTTCTATCAGAGCTCTATCTGAACTACACATTAAGGTTTTGCTGAGGCGCAAATGCAGATAGCAGAGCAGAATGTTGCATGGAATTCATATCTGCACAAAAGATAACTGTATTGCTGCAAAAAACACGCTACTTGTTTGTGTTGGGTTTTAAAAGTGCTGTGTGCTCCATGACAGCGGAGTGCTGACTGCCGTCAAGGTGAGCTCCAGCAGCCGGAGCGGCTGTTTGGAGCTGCAGCTGAAAGCAGAGCCTCATCTTACAGGCTGCGTTCAGAAACAAGATTTTCTCCCAGGTTAGTCTAAGACACATGTGTTAAAGTCAAGGCCCGGGGGCCGGATCCGGCCCTCCGGGTAATTCTATCCGGCCCTCCAGATCATTTTTTTTATTGTTATTAATGACCTGATGTTATCTTACGATCATTTTAATATGCTACATGCAACATTTTGACTTTCTCTGGTGCCATGACAGATTAATTTATCCCTCTGGGATATGAATAAAGTTCAATTCAATTCAATTTCTAACTTGTACAATTTTGACAAAATATATTTTTATGGAGACTAAAATATTGAAAGTTATTTAAGGTTTAAGTTTATTTATTCTGCAATATAATCCTGCTTTTTTACTATTCATAATTATGTTAAAAAGTTACAGCTTTAAAGTTTAAAAAATTGTCATTCTGCTAGCTTTTTGGACTATTTTGGCATTTACTAAGATTTTTAGGCTATTTTGGAGTTTAGCTAATATTTCAGCTACATGCTAGCAGTTTTGGCTAATTTACTCTTTTTTTTAAAGTTTTTTTTACGCTGTTTTGGAGTTTAGCTAGTATTTACATGCTAGTTATTTTGGCCAATTTAGGCTATATTTTTTAATATTTAAACGCTACATGTTTTGGCTAATTTAGGGTTTTTTCAGTTTTTTTATGATATTTTGAAGTTTAGCTAGTTTTGTTCAACTACATGCTATCTGTTTTGGCTAATTTAGGCTTTTCTTTTTAATTTTTTTTTAGGCAGTTTTGAAGTTAAGCTTATGTTTCAGTTACAGCTAGCTGTTTTGGCTAATTTAGGCTTTTTTCAGTTTTTCGGATATTTTAAAGTTCAGCCATTTGGAATTTAGCTAATATTTTAGTTGGCTATCAGCTTCAGTGTTTTCAGCAATTTCAGCATCTTCAAATATCAGCACTATCATCTTAAGCAGCCAAATTCATCTTACAGCATTCACACTAGCATTATCACAGGTAATGCTATATATCTTGTTCATAATTATGTTAAAGTTTTAAAAATGTAGTTTTAGAGTATTTCATAAATGTTTATCCTGTTTGTCCTGTGACCTAAGGTGTGTTTTGGAGTTTGGCCTCCTGTGCGATAGAGTTTGACACCCCTGGTCTAACATAACCTCGCTGACATCCATTGGCTGACATCACTGTGGCATCACTGGATCTCTGTTGTGGAAGTTCAGTGTTTGCCCCTGACTGCCATCCTCATATCAGCAGCAGGGTGAAGCCGTCCTGAAACCCTCAGGAACACAAACATGAAACTTTGCTCCTAAAGGGGGTTGGATGTTGTTTGTCCTCTCGTAAGCAGTGGTGCCTTCCTGGTCCGTCTGCAGGGCCTGGCTGAATCCGCCTCGCATGTCATCAAAACAGCTCTTTTGGGTTTTTCCAGCTGGCTCTGGAAAGAATTTGTTGCAATCCTTCTCTGCTGCTCGGCCGGTTTCTCGGCTGCTCTGCGTGTCAACAAGTGCTCCCCACCCCCTCGCATGAACTCCCCTAACCTGGGGCCTAGACAACATGCCTGTCCCAAAACACGATCCAGGCACAGGGATCCCTGACAGGGATCAGAGGTCGCGCACGTAAAATATGACTCTGAAATCTTTGCCCCACTTTTCCTTTGAGGAGCAAAGAGGGAAGTGTTTGTGTCTGCTTGCACTTGAATTTGAGGAGCCGCATGCACCAGATAGGAAATCTTGCACCACTTATCTGTGGTTGCAGCGCACACACACAACACTGCTGACACACAGAACAAACACCACATACACAAGTCCAAACACACTGTCTTTAAGATTTATTCATTAATGGTCCAATCAGTGTGGTTGTTTTCAGCAGCTGTTAAACTGCAGTCCAATAAAAATCCTGAAAGTGAGTCAAATACAGTGAACTTTGAACGGTTTTTATACGCTGCTCAAGTTTGTGTGTTTAAAGCTGGACGGGAACCATTGAACCTCAGGTGACCCCCACCCAGGCATCAAGAATAGAGTGTCTAACAGCCAATAATGTTTGGTCCTGCACAGATAAGACGTCGTCACTGCTCAGCAACAGTCAATTCAGTTTTGAAAGAGGAGTTCTTTCACAGACGAGCTTGTCTCAAACGTCCTGAAGGAAAAACACAACCAGCGCCAGAAAAACCTCCAACGAAGCCAAAACTAAAGCCTCATAATCCAACTCATTCCATTAGATCAAAACTTATGTCAGCAATCAATAAATGAACTACTTTTCGGTCTTAAAAAGGTAAACCAAAGCAGACTTGTGCTGACTGAATCAGTCATCTGTTGATGTTTCTACAGTTTGCAGGCTGGAGTTGGTTCTTGAGAGCATCTAAAGCAGTGGTCTTAAACTGGCGGCCCGCGGGCCATTTGTGGCCTACTAAGCAATATCTTCTGCATGCCCACGCTTCTTTAATGTAGAGTTTGTACTTGCTTTGTGATGTTTTAGCTTGCTTTATTTATGTTTAAAACTTTGCATTTACTATTGTCATTGGATCAGACAAGTCCTTAGCAGCTAGCGTCTTTAGCTCCTGTCGTCTCACAGAAGATATTCATTAGTTGTACATAAACATGAACAAATGTTCAATAAACTTGATAATGGACCAAATACATAGACGAACGCTGAAACAACTGTTCTCCTCAGTGAATGTAAGTGAATGTAATCTTTTATTTGATCTTCTGTGGGTTTGAAACATGACAGAAGCATTGAGAGAGAATATTCCTAATACAGACGATCAGTGTAAAGACAAACTGCAGGCGAGGAGTTTAGGTAGTGTAACTACACCCATGCAGTGAAGATGTCGTGATAGCAGCTGCTGCAGAAGAACACTTCATCTACAGCGGAGGAGAGGGCAGTCAGACTCCACACTGAGGCGCTCCTACCACCACGTCTCCCTAGAAGTCCTGAAAAGTCTCTTTTTCCTCAAACCTTTGAAAGATTTCAGAAGCTTAACCTCACAGTGACGGTTGTTGATGAAAGCTTACATGCACAGGTGCTGTTATGAGGTTACACGTGAAATGACGGCCGTCTGAGGACACAAACTCCTGAGCGGCCCTCAGCTCAGCACAGGTCTTAGTTAAGGTAAAACATTTGCAAAAGTTATTTCGTTCTCAGAATAATTATCTTCTCTTTCAGCGTCTCTGCTGCTAACAGTCCTGTTTACAGCTGTGTTTGTCCTCGTTCAGGAGTAGATCCACCTGTTCCTGCACAGATTTACAACGTCTCGATCGGGCTGCCATAATGGAAACTGTTATCTGTGCGGCCTCTGAGCAGCCTGTCCAGGTCACAGATCATTTCAGATTAAAGCTCCCTGTGCATCAAACATTAACTCTGCTCTCCTCTGGGTTACATATTTGTGGTTCAATGCTGAGGAGAACGCTCAGGCCAGGATCCAGCTGCTGTGGCATAGAGACTTTCACATCTGCACATAAACATCGTCCTGTTGCTCACTTGATTGTTTTATATCATTATTCGTCAGTTTTAGCTCTGACGGTCACATTATGCGGTGCCTCTTCAAACACAGCAACAGCACTACACGTCAGCAAAGACCTTTGACCTTTGATTTTAACCATTTTGTAATACTTTCATTTTTTTATCAACTGTCCGAGCTCTGTGCAGTGTGAAGTCACACAAACTGGCCCCAATCCAAATTCTTCCCCCCCATTTGAAGGGGGAGTGTAAGTGTAAGCGTGTCAGGACATTTATTTTTTAAATCTGACCCTCCAAACGGAGGGGACAAAGTCCTCTGTCGGGAGAAGTGCTTTTCTTCACTTTGGTGCGCTCTGAAGCACAGAAGTCTACATTTAAATGTAACTAATGACTTTTAGTTGTAGCATGACCCTCTTAAAGTTATAAAGCCGCTGTTGTTATGTTTATTCAAGCGCTGGAAGCTCTGCTCTAAAGCTAGCGGAACGGCGATTATTGATGACGTCATCGATGAAAGTGACGTCTGAAATATGAGTCACTATTTTTTAAAACTCTAATATGAAGGAGAAGAGAGAAGGCAAGAATTCGGATCAGGCCGTGGACTCAAGTCATAAATTTGATAACTTGACTAAATCCAACTGGACTTTAACGGCGCTGACTTGTTGGACTTCAAGCTCTTGGCTAAAAAACTGTAAATTGTATTTTCTTTTTATTGACATTGATATTTTAAATGTTGCTTTTATTGATTGTTCTTAAGTTGACCATTTTAACATCTGTCCAGGGACAACAGATGAAAAACAGCCGCTGGGCTAATTCTGGCTCATTGCATACAATGCGTTTAATGTGCACTGTCCCTGAAAAATAAATCAATAAATAAATAAAATAAAAGACTTGCTACTTGTCCCAACACCCAAAGATTAAAAAGTATGTTGACATAAACGACTGTGTGTATGTGTGTGTATCTGTGTGCACAATCAAATTAGAACCAAGTTGTTTTTATCCAACACCATCTAATCATTCAATTCAAAGAAGACATTCAGTCAGACGAGACGCCAGTTTCTGTTCACAAAAAGGATTCTCAAAGTTATCAGGAATAAAAATTATAATGATAAAAACGATTTGCAGTTTGCAGAACACGAGGTTTAAAGTTAACAAATAGAGGCAACAACAACGCCCGGCTTTGTCCAACACTTAAAGGCCGTGTCACACCCCCGTTATGTACAATTAGACATATTGCACTCATGGAAACTGGTCATACGGAAAAAGTGAGAAAAGTTGTGGTCTTTGAAAATGTTCACAGATGTATCGTAAATGAACGACGTTAAAACCACAGAAGAACTTCTAATTCATCTTTACATAAAGGTGTCAGGCATGTGATGTGGGCCTGCAGCAGAATCCTCTAAAGCCGGGCCTGTTCAGCCAGAAGGAGGGCCTAAGACACATGTGTCAGAGTCAAGGCCCGGGGGCCGGATCCGGCCCTCCAGATCATTTTATTTTATTGTTATTAAGGCCTGATGTTATCTTGCGCTCATTTCTAATTTGTATAATTTTGACATCATATATTTTTACAAAGAGTAAAATATTAAAAGTTATTTAAGGTTTAAGTTGATTTATTCTGGAATAATAATAATATTCCAGACAGTTTTTTTCAATATACTGTTAAAAAGTTATGTTTTTAAAGTTTTAAAAATGTTGTTTTAGAATATTTAATAAATGTATTCTGTTCAGCCCACAATCTAAGGTGTGTTCGGGATTTTGGCCCCCTGTGTTTGACACCCCTGGTCTAAGGGCAGGAATAACCAGTTCAGCTTAGTCTGTTTAGTTTAGCAATAATTTTATTTTGAATTAGCTAAACTCCAAAACAGCTTAAAAAACTTTTCAAAAAGCCTAAATTAGCTAAACAGCTAGCATGTTAACTGAAATATTAGCTAAACTCCAAAATAGCCTAAAAAATCTTAGTAAATGCAATAATAACCCAAAAAGCTACCAGAATGCCATTTTTTAAAACTTTAAATCCTTAATTTTTTAACATTAATAATTATTAATAATAATTAGGAATTAATTATTAATTATGAATAACAAAAAGCCAGGAATATTATTCTAGAAAAAAATCAACTTAAACCTTAAATAACTTTCAATATTTTACTCTCCATAAAAATATATTTTGTCAAAATTATAAAATTTCAAAATAAGCACAAGATAACATCTGGTCTTTAATAATAAAAAAAAAGATCTGGAGGGCCGGATCTGGCCCCCGGGCCTTGACTTTGACACATGTGATCTAAACTGTCAGTCCAGGAGGTGACGTACCATCAGAATGAGTCTGAGGTTAGATGCTGAGAGAACCTCAGCACACGTCAGTCTACAACATCTCTGAGATGTTGTAGACTGACGTGTGTTTTCGGTGGGAATGGGACGGTGATTTCCTCTCTGGATGCGTAACACAGCGACGCAGCAGAGGCTTTCAATGATTGTTCTCCTGCTGGGAGACGTCACATGATTTTCAGAACTTCACAGCATCTAATCAGTGTTACATCAGTTGGTCCACAGAAGCCGGCCGTCCCGTCAGCCTGCTGCTCTGATCAGGGTTTTCAACAACAGGCTGGTGTTCCAACTTCTGACATCACAGCTGAAGATAAACCTATTTATGTGGATCGTCTCCAAACTCCAGGGTCACATGAGGACGGGGACTTGTGTTCTTGGGATCCAACCTCAAATTTAATGGCTGGGGAGTGGGGTGGGGGCGGGGGTTCATGAATAGTTGCTTTGTTGCGCTCAAACCAAAAGGTTTTCTGAGTTTACAGTGGTTAAATGTACTGAACATTGCTGGGAGTGAACTTTTCCCCCTGTACATCCACGGAATCAGAGGAGGCTCCACAGCAGGCCGTCCGTCCTGACGACCTGTGACCTTCCGCTCCAGGAGCTGGGATGAAGGTGAATGGAAAACTTCAGCTGACAGCAGTGGAGAGGCAGAACTTCAATAAAAGCAACATGAAGTGAATGTGAGGTCATAAAAGCAGCAGAGTCAACACCAACACTGAGCTCCTCTCTCTTATCTGTGGAAAAGTACTCAGGTGCGTGGTGACACCATGGCGGATTCCCCAGTTGTTTCACAGCGAGCCTTGGGGAGGAGGCGGGCAGGAGGAGGTCTGCCTGTTTGTGTTGGTCCCGTGTTTCTCTCAGGTGGAGCAGCATCGGAAAGTTACCCGGACAATTGAGCAGCTCGGAAAATTTGGATGAGGAAAATGAAGGCGGCAGGTGACAGGTCGGGCGGCGCTGTCCGTGCTGGCCGGGGATCCACAGAGAAACCAAAGGCTGTACCTGCCGCTCGCGTTTGAGCTTCAGTTTTCACCGAGCTTATCTGCCGCACGGCCAATCAGCTGCACATGAAATGTAAACCATCGAGTTCAGTTTGGGAAGATATGTAACAGGAAGGAGGCAGATAAAGAAAGCATTAAGCTTCCTCGTTCTGCCGCAGCTCTGAAGTCTGATTAAGTTCTTCACTTAACAGTCAGCTATTTCCTTTTTTTGCTTTCCCAACGTCCACAACCACTCCTTTGAACATCCAAAACCTGTTTGGTCTGTTTGTACAGTGAAAACCACTAAAACAAAACGAATCCAAACAGAAGTTCAAACAACCAAACCTCACAGAGAGGTTTCCTTCTGGAAGTTCAGGTGTGTAAACCTTCAAAAACACAACGTCCTCCTCCCTCACACAGCACAAAGGTGAACAATCGGAGGACGGTTTGTGTTACCTGCATGTTATTGAGATGTTTTTGTTGGAGCAACTCCCTGAGCTCTTCATCTGTGTGTAAATGAACACTCCCACATTTGTGTGGTGTGGGGGAGGCTCCTCTGAGACAAACTCATTTAAACCCTCTTCATTCTTGGGAAATATTTGCATGAGTTTGGCTGGAAAACTTCTTTGGCCAACCAATCAGAGGCTGATGTTCAGATTCTTCTATCGTGAGTCTGATAATTCTGCAGATTAGAAACAAGTCGAAGCAAAGAAGGACGAGTTGTTAGATCTGAGGCCTGGAGGAGAGGGCGCTGCAGGCGCTGCAGGCGCTGCAGGCCCTGCAGGCGCTGCAGGCGCTGCAGGCGCTGAGCTCCGCGCCAGCACAACCGAAGCATGGCGCTGACACAGTAACTTCATAAAAAACAACTCCAGCCCGCTCACAGGGCCAATGTGACCCCCGTCAGCAGACACAGGAGCAGGAAAACACCCAGGGAGGACCGAAGCGCTGCAGAGATCATTTGTGACGCTTCATAAGGTCCTTTCAGAGAACACCAAGTTCATGTTCTGCCCCAACAATGCCAGTTTGACTCAGAAATGTTGAACTAATCAAGAGAAGTTGTTTGTTACATAAGTGGAGGATGTCTTCATCCTGTCGAAAAACAGACATGGTACAGGAGATAAAGGAGCTAACTTGATTTTACAGTAACTCGGTTAAAGAAAAGCGTTTCAGTAAAGTGAAACAGCCTGATCTCATTTCCACGCCTGTGGATATGCATCCACCTCGGAGGTACGTCTGCGTGTCGGGCGGGGGTCTCATGATCTCACGTTAATCCAATCAGTTCATACGCAGTGAAGCATCAATATAAAGATCAATATTTGTTTGTATACAGTGACGCACTTCATTATTCCATATTTTTAATCTGTTTCTTAACCTTTTAACACCACAGATCCAATGTTTATGATCTTTGATTTACAATAATTGTTTACAAACTCAAGGTGCCAAAATCCAAAACACACTTTAGGTCGCGAGCCGAACAGGATAAACAGTTATTGAACACTCTAAAACTAACATTTTTAAAACTTTAAAACTGTAACTTTCTAACATAATTATGAATAATAAAAAGGCAGGAATATTATTCCAGAATAAATCAACTTAAATAACTTTCAATATTTTACTCTTCATAAAAATATATTTTGTCAAAATTATACAAGTTAGAAATGAGCGCAAGATAACATCAGTCCATTAATAACAGTAAAATAAAATGATCTGGAGGGCCGGATATTCAGCTCTCTGGGTAATTCTATCCGGCTCTTCAGATCATTTTATTTTAGACTTATCAATGACCCGATGTAATCTTGTACAATATTGACAAAATCTTTTTTATGGAGAGTAAAATATTGAGAGTTATTTAAAGTTTAAGTTGATTTATTCAGGAATAATATTCCTGCAGTTTTATTATTCATAATTATGTTTAAAAGTTACGGTTTTGAAATAAAAAAAATTGCATTCTGGTAGCTTTTTGGACTGTTTTGGCATTTACTTACATTTTTTAGGCTACTCTGGAGTTTATCTAATATTTCAGCTACATGCTAGCTGTTTTGGCTAACCTAAGTTTTTTTTTAAAGTTCTTTAGGCTAATTTAGCATTTGGCTAATATTTTTGCTGGCTATAACTTCAACGTTTTCAGCTATCAGCACTAGCATTTTCAGCAGCCAAATTCAGCTTACAGCAGTACAGGTTACATGTTTACAGAGTACAGGTCTTTAAAAGATGACTCAGAATAGATCAAAATGCCACCTTGGGGTTCTTTATTTCTTTATTTATTTACAGTTCTGGGTCATGACGAGCAGACGCCTGAATTTATTAATATTTGATATTAAGTCCTGAACCGGTTATTGATAATTCATGTATAGAAAATGGTGGAGTCGGGGTGGGATTATATAAGTTCGCTTCCTTCCACTCCCTCTCAAGCGATCTACTTGTGATTCATTAAGTGTTATGTTATTTCATGTATTATGAAATAATAAATGAATGAATGTATTTATAGTGAACAGTATAATATATTTGAAAGCTCCAAAAGTTGTTTTTTCATGTTATGTTCCCTTTAGTTACCGTGTAGTCACAGTCCCATTCACCCATCTACATCATTCACACTCAGGTGGATCCGGGTCTTGCCCGAGGACTCTTCAGCTCATGGGCAGGCAAAGCGGGAACCAAACCTTTGATCAGAGGTCACCCGCTCCACCTCTGCACCACAGCCTCTGCCACAGCTCTTCAGCGGTGCGCCCCCCAGCACAGACCCAGCTGCTCCAACAGATGACACATCTGCCGGGCTCACTCTCAGCCACGCCCCCTCTCGCCCCTCGGCTTTTTGTCCTCATTCGTGCTCCAAACTCAGCAGAGAGGAGTTGGGAGGTTCTGTAATCACCTGCATGAACATCCCCCTGCATTCCTGGGGATGCTGCTGGGCTCCAGCGCTTTAGGCTGCTCATTTTTGGAGACTTCTGCAGTTTCTTTGAAGGGAGAAATGCTCCATTTCTGCTCCAGGTTAGCCTCCTGTTCAGCTCAGCGTGAATTTCAGTTTTTTGATTTGTTCCTGAGCTGTGCACAAGCATGCTTCTCTGTGTCAACAACACATCCTCCACTGTGGGAGCTCATCCTAACAGCAGCATTCCCCTCAGTGCTGCTGCTCTTCTCCATTCATGTCTGGAGCTGAAGAACCTTTTACGTAGCGGTGTCTACCTTCTGTCCAGCCCCTCCTAAAACTAAAACCTGAGCAGCAGTATGTGTGTGAGGGGTGGAGGGACAGCTGAGGGGTCCTGGATTCTTCTCCTCTGCAGTTTGTCTGCTCATAATTCCCAGATGAAGCGTTAGGAATCAAACTGTTCCCCTCAGCACATCTGGTCTCTGTGTTCAGATAGAAGAAAAAACGTTTGCTTGTTGTCAGTCCAAGTATGCTACAAGTGAGGACATGCTTCAAGGTTGCTCTGACGCTTCATAGTTCTGCTGGGTTTTGTTTGAAACGTCACTTTGTAGAATTGAAATCTGAGCCCACAAACTTGAGCTCGTGCAGACCTCTCACATCCACGTTTAATGCGCCGCTGTGTTCACACAGGCATCCATGAAGAGCAAACAGCCATGGCCACACATTATGGCAAACATAACAGAGTTATGTAACATTCCAGCCATTCCTCTGTGAGCGAAGAGCTGTCGCCGTCACTTCATGTGAACTCTGACCGTCTTCTCTCAGAGGCACAACAAACGTGAGCTGCAGAGGAATCAGAAACCATCAAATCATTAACCGCCGTTTGAAGCCTCAGCGCCAGCATAAAGATGTTGGGTTTTTGAGAAAGAAATTCAAGTATGATGAAAGAACATACTTTACTTGAGTATTTTTAGCCACGCATGAATGGACTGGTTCACATAGAGACTTCACTTTGTCTCCAAGCAACAGAAGAAAGTCAGGAACAGCAAAAAGATGGACGCAAGACCCAGAAACACTTCATGGACAAGAGCGAGAGGTAGACTGTCACGTCTGCCAAGAACAGAAGAGAGAATAGAATGGTATAGAATAGAATAGAATAGAATAGAATAGAATAGAATAACAGCAGAATAGCATAGAACAGAGCAGAACAGAACGGAAAAGAATACAATAGCACAGAACATAACATAATAGAACAGAATAGAATAGAACAGAAGAAGAACAATAGAACAGAAGAAAATAGAATGGAATGGAATAGAATACAATGGAACATAACAGAATAGAAAAGAATATAACAGAACAAAGTAGAGTAGAATATAGTAGAATATAATAGAATAGAATAAAACATAGTAGAAAAGCATAGAATAGAGCAGAACAGAATAAAAAAGAATAGAACAGAACAGAATGGAAAATAATAGAATAGAATACAACAGAGTACAATAGAACAGAACAAAATAGAATAGAATGGAACATAACAGAATAAAAAAGAATATAACAGAACAGAGTAGAATAGAATATAGTAGAATACAACAGAATGGAATAAAATATAGTAGAAAAGCATAGAATAGAGCAAAACAGAACAGAATAGAATAGAAAAGAATAGAACAGAACTGAACAGAACAGAACATAATGGAATAAAATAGAATAGAATACAATAGAATAGGGCATAGGAGAATAGAATAGATAGGAATAGAATAGAACATAACAGAAAAGAAAAGAACATAACAGAGTAGAGTAGAATATAAAAGAAAAGAATAAAGCAGAATAGAACAGAATAAAATAGAAATCTTTCCTTTTTCACTAACATGAAATCAGTGTCTCTACTCAAGATAGTGATTTGGAAACCAAACGTTCAAAGAAACTATTTCTATATGTATTCATCTCCGCTGGAGCCTCCAGAGCTAAAGGATTCAGGATGAATCTGGAGCCAAACACTGAATCAAACCTTCCTGTTGGCATGACTCCCGATGAAGACCTGTTGTATCTGTGCATTTACTCGGCATGATCTCTACTGTTCAAAAGTTTGGACTTATCCAGACAGATTCGTGTTTTTCAAAAAAAGTCACACTTTTATGAGTCGTGCAATGAATAGAATAGGCCTTGACTTTGACACACGTGCTTTAGGACATCGTCTCCCGCTCCTCAGCCTCACCTCCCCTCGTTCATGCGGAGGCTGTGCACCCCCTCCCCTGCCTGCAGGTAACGAGGAGGAGGGCGCATGTATTGATGCTGGATCCATCCTAGGACTGAGAACCAACATCAGGCTGGACAGTCACAGCTCCACAGCCATGGCTGTCACTGCTGCAGCTGGAGGGGGGGTTCATGTGAGTGCTGCTCATGGAGGGAGGGGAAGCTGTCCTCCAGCAGCTTCAGCATCACTCAGGAGAACAGAGATGACCTGCTGCCGAGCAAACAAACACAGCTTTCCTCCTCTTTCCTCGTCTGGATGTTTCAGAGGGAAGCGTTCGCTCTCACAAACATGTAAACACACACGAGGAGCTGAACGAGCTTCAACCCTCGCTGAGCTCACGCAGATGTGAGCAGCTGCAGCCGAGAAAACAGGAACATTTGGAGGATCTGCTGGTCTGACAGATGTGCTGCTGGCTTCAGGAATGCTTCCACGGGGAGAAGTCCATCCCTTCCCAGCTGAGGCTCATCATGTTCCAGTAACATACAAATCAAACTGTAAAGTTGTAAAAGCCTGAACATAAAACAAAGTGTATTAACTGGGCTGGATGATAACACCAACTTGTACAGGGGGAGTCTGAAGGCTCAGAGTTCAGTGTGGCTGTTACACAAGAGCTTTCTGAGAAGAATGAGTCACACAACTTGAGTTCTGCCTAAAAGCTTTTAAAAATGTCCCAACTTCTCCAGAATTGGATTTGTCATGAAATACGTATAAATGCGAAAGGTTTTATTCTGAACCAAAAGCTACTGGCTCAGATTCTTGTCACATTTCCAGCGTTTGACATCATCTTTTGTGCAGAGCTCCTGCTGGAAGTTTAATGACCCCGAGGAGCTCCATCCTCTTCTCCAGTCCTTTGAGTCACATTCTTCCTCTTAAACCTCTGGGTTTGATTGCAGCAGTGAGAGTAGATTCTGAACGGAAAAAAATTCCACCGTGTCCTCATGATTCACTACATGAAATGTAGTGACACCTCACACCTAAATGAGTTGGAAGAAAATCAACACTCAGAGGAAGAGGATCCCCAGACTAGAAACCTTCAATAGGCCAGAACCCAGAATCCTCTTTGACTGTAATTGTGTGAATGTTCAGTAATCATTCACACAATAGTGATCCTCCTGCTCCTTTCTGTACGTTTGTCGGCACATAAAAACTCAATCACACTTTCAACCATGTCAGCAATCTTGTATCAAAACATTCAGCTCGTTCAGGACATTACTGCTTGTATTTTTAGTATTCATAAACTCTATAGATTTTGAAATATTGAGCAAAATATGCCCAAAAGGAAATGAATGAGAAAGTCTTCAAATTTAAACATTTTAAGTAGATTAGCATCAAGCCTTTAAATATATGAATGTGCTATGTTTTCATTTTTTGTAGTAATTTTCCCAAAATTTGGAGTTCACCAAATATTTTAGCAACATGCTAACGTTTTTGGCTAATTTGTTATCTACTTTTTTGTTAATTTAGAGTATAGTTTTTCTTTTAGCAACACGCTAATGTTTTTGACTAATTTAGTTTACTGAGGAACTTGAGGCTATTTTGGAGTTTAGCTAGTATTTAAGCAATATGTTAGCTTTTGGGCTAATTTGGCTTCTACTGAGCTTTTTATGCTAATTTGGAGTTTAGCTAATATTTAGCAAAATTCCAATGTTTTTGATTAATAATCTACTGATATTTTTATTGGCTAATTTAGAGTTTAGCTATTATTTCAGCAACAGGCTAACATTTTTGACTAATGTAGTTTACTGAGGGAATGTTAGGCTATTTTGGAGTTTAGCTAGTATTTAGGGAACGAGCTAGCATTTTTTTGGCTAAGTTTGCATCTGCTGAGGTTTTTGGGGGTAGTTTGTTTGGAGCTTACGTAGCATTTAAGCAACACAGTAGATATTTTTGAACAATTGGCATGTATTAGGGGATTTTTGAGCAATTTTACGACACATTTTTCAGAAATTTAGGTCTAAAGGTCTAAATTTAGGTCTAAAGTACATTGCATCACCATTTTCAGCAAAAAGTTTCAGGATCACGACTACTTTCAGCAAAAAGCATTCACACCAGCATTATCGCAGGTAATGCAACTGTTCTAGTTAGAACAGTGTTTGATAACTTTACTGTGAGAAAATTCCTTTATTGTCATAAACATGAAAAAAAAAGATCGTAGACATCCTTAGAACCACTATTAGTCATAAAAACTGAACATCTCCTTTCACTTCCCATCGATCTTAGAAAATATGAGTCAGTGCAGCCTCAAACTGACATGGAGGAAAGCGTGTCCCTCTTCTCTGAGATGCACAGGAATGTTAATGCTTGTTCTGGTCCTCAGTTCTCCTCTCACAGCTCTGCTGTTTACAGCCTGGACGTCCCTGAAGGGCCGTCGTCTCGGAGACTCTCTGCAGATAAAGGTCTGTTTCATTGCTTCTCTGGAGGACATCATGTCCATTTCCTTTCATGAGACCCCAGAACTGATGTGCATGCTGGATCCTGTCTTTGTTGTGTTGGTCCGGCCCAGCTGAGTCCAGGACGTCATCTCTCTGGATGATCTTATAATATCAGTTTAACCCTTTAACACCGGAGCTCCAGTGTTTATGTTCTTGATTTACTGTAACATGATCAGTGTCATTCCAGTAGATTCTGAAGCCGCTTTACTTCTTCAGAATCTACTGGAATTATTGTTTAAGGGGGTCCTACCATGAAAATTCTATTTTTGGAGGTTTTAAATGCATTTACTGTCCATCATGCCGCCGTTCACATTTCCGTGGTCACATCAAGAAGCTCCGTGGAGTCTGGTGGAGATTTTCCAGCGTTCTCAGTCCTGCTACCGTAAGTATTGGATGAAACTCACACCAAAAATCCAGTGATGCTGATTTGACCACAGAAATGTGAACGGCGGCTCATTTGACTGCAGTCAATGTGAAGATACCATCTTCTCTTCTCCAGAACCTGAACTAGACACTAGGAACAGATGAGGGTTTAGTGCATGTGCAGCAGAGCTGTTGATGGAAAGAAGATCATTCATTCAGAGTCTGTCCAAGACAGTTTGATTGATTTAAAAGGAGAAATACTCAGAAAACAAAATTATTTCTTATTACATTTGTTCTCTTTCAGAAGAAAAAGGACACACAGAAATGTTAAAAACTAAAAAAGTAGAATTTTCATCAGAGGGGGACTTCAAGTCAGCCTGCTCTGCCTTCAAGTCAATCTTCCAGTCTGCTTGCCAAGTTACAGTTCTCACTTCACCCCTGGACGACAAGACTCCTCTAAACTAAAACTCTTAAACTTGTCCTCTGTTTTGGCACTTTTATTTGGAGTCCTATTAAAAACTTCTCCAGAAAGGGGCCAAAATCCCAAACACACCTTAGGTCACGGGCTGAACAGGATAAACATTTATTGAACACTCTAAAACTAAAACTTTAAAACTGTAACTTTTTAACATGATTATGAACTAGATACATGTCTTTAGCATTACCTGCAACAATGCTATTGTGAATGCTGTAAGCTGAATTTAACCGCTGAAGATGCAAGTGCTGATAGCTGAAAACACTGAAACTGAAAGCCAGATAAAATATTGTCTAAATGCCAAATTAGCCGACAAAAACAAAACAAATTGTGTTAGTCAAAACAGCTAGCATTCAGTTGAAATATTATTTAAACTCCAAAAATAGCCTAAAAAATCTTAGTAAAAGCCAAAATAGTCCAAAAAGCTAACAGAATGCCAATTTTAAAACTTTAAAACTGTAACTTTTTAACATAATTATGAATAATACAAAGGGAGGAATGTTATTCCAGGATATATCAACTTAAACCTTAAATAATTTTCAATATTTTACTCTCCATAAAGAATATATTTTGTCAAAATTATACAAGTTCGAAATAAGTGCAGGATAACATCAGGTCAATAATAACAATAAAATAAAATGATCCCGGCTTTAACTTTGACAGGTTGGCTCTAATACATAGCAAACACTGATATACCGTTAACTGTGCATGTTTTTAAAAAAAAAAAAATCAGTTGAACTGTTAGTTTCTGAACTTGTGAGAAAGTCCTTGTGCTCTCTAATCTGAGGAGAAGTTTGAGCTTTTTTCCGCAGAAATATTGATGCAGCTTTTGTGTTTTTTGCATGTAAAGTGGGACAGCTGAGGTGTGGGCTCAGCCTCCATGCGGAGCCCGTGGATTGATTTACAGCAGAGCTTTCTTTGGTTTCAGGAGAACCTCCAGTGAAACCTGAAGCTGGTAAACAGAACCTCCACAGGAGCCGGTGTTAGGTGTGAAAGGGGGCCGTGTTGAACACTCAGCTTTTCATCGGGGTTGTTTGAGCCGGCTGTCTCTCCTCTGCATCTGATACCTGGAGGTGACAGACCTCCAGCAGCTCTGGTGTCCGCCGCTTGTGTCAGTTTGCATGGAGACACAGTCATCCGTACAAAAGACTTAATGCTGCTGGAGAACTGAGCCTGGCTGTAATCCACACTGCTGTTTGTCCAGCAAACCTGAGATAACTACAGTTTTCAATTTCCTAAAACTGGACTGGCCACACATGCAGCTCTGCAGGACTCCACCGCTACCGGCTGGAAAGAAGTGCGTCAGTCTGTCTCCTGAATGTGGGAGCTGATGATCGTTGCAGGTAAAGCAGTTCATGAACAGTTTACAGTTAAATCCACAGGAGATCCGGGTGGATTGAGAGATCACATTCCTGTGTGAGGAAGAGGGAAAACGTGGCTCCAAACATCTGAAGAGTGTTTACACTGAGTCTGTGCAGCGTGGCCCTCACTGAGCAAAAACAAGAAGTTATTCTGACTGGAAAGTTGAAACACCAACTGGACAAATTTGAATCAGATTTAAAGGGACCATACCATCATTTTCTCAAGTCTTTCAAGATAAACTATATTAATATATAAATGATCGTAAACTATTAGGGCTGGTTTGAAAAAAAAAACATCAATCGATTTGAATCAATTTAAGCTTAATAGATCAATAATCGATTAATAAAAATATAAATCGATCTAGCACATATAGCTTGATGCTAACATTTAATGGAATTTCCCATAGGACGGCTAATGCTAACGCCCAGTCGACATAGAAATACATTGATGACTAAATGAACATCTTTATAAACTCACAGACATTACATTTTCAAACTCTTTAAGGAAATGCTTTTTAAAGAAACCATTTGTGGTCTAATGTGGTCAATTTTTCTCATACTTTCTTCTTCTTCTGGATTAAGGTGTAATGCTATAGCGCAACCGCCACCTAGTGGCCAAACTGAAACGTCCTCCAGGAGAAGCAGAACAATGTTTATAATGTTAAAGATCTGAACATTTTTGTTAGAATTCTCCTTTTGATAAACACTGTATGCTATTAACAATCTCGTTATTTCACTGATACATTTTACAGTATGTGAACTGGATCAGATTAATATAAATATATTCAAAACATATAGTAGATTTTTAATTTAATTCTAAATAAATGTTTCTAAACGTGTAAACTCAAAATTGAGTTAAAGAATCAAAATAATCAAGAAAAAAAAAAATCAGAATCTGTCTCACTCTGTGACATCAGCACATGAGGACCCGCTCATTTTCGTGGGTATTGGAGGGGCTGCCGGAGATCCAGTGTTTATGTTCTTTATATTACTCAAACTTTTCAACTGCTAACACTCGTTGAGAACATGAGTGTTGGCGGGTTAAGGTCAGGGCGGAAGACCTCAGAGGAAATACACAGGCTTTCTGTTTTCCATCAGCAGGATGAACTGGGACAACGAGGAAAGATGAGGTTCCTTCTTCTTTGTGCTTTTCCCCTTCAGGTTTAAGACTCACATGACAACGTTTTTTAGGCTGTTTTGGAGTTAGGCCAACATTTACACGCTAGCTGTTTTGGCTAATTTAGACATTTTTTTCTTTTACATTTTTTACGTTGATTTGGAGTTTAGCTTATAGTTACATGCTAGCTATTTTGGTTAATTAAGGCTTTTTAAAGTTTTTTTTGTCTGTTTTGGAGTTAAGTTAATATCTACACACTAGTTGTTTGGGGTAATTTAGGCCCTTTTTCCCATTTATTTAGGCTGTTTTGGAGTTTAGCTAATGTTAGAGCTACAGGCTAGCTTTTATGGCTAAATTATTATTTTTTTTAAGCTACTTTGGCATTTAGCGAATATTTAACCTGGCTATCAGCTTCAGCGTTTCCAGATATTAACTTCAGTGATTTTAGCTGTTAGTGTCAGCGTTTTCAGCTATTAGCTTCACTGATTTCAGCTGTCACCGTTTTCAGCTATTAGCTTCAGCATTTTCAACTATCAGCACTAGCATCTTCAGCAGCCAAATTCAGCTTACAACATTCACACTAGCATCATCACAGGTAATACTATATATCTAGTTCATAATTATGTTAAAAAGTTACGATTTTAAAGTTTTAAAAAGGTTATTTTTAGAGTATTCAATAAATGTTTTGTTCGTCCCGTGACCTAAGGTGTGTTTTGGTTTTTGGCCCCTTGTGCGATAGAATTTGACACCTCTGGGTTAGAGTGTTCTGAGCAACGTGGTCCTCAATTGAGCATCATCTTGGTGATTATTTTCAGGTGATGTGATCCAGTTCAGTCTCTGGTTCTCTGCAGAGAGTGCAGTAAGTGACAGGAAACCAAATCAAATGAAAAAGTCGACCCTTTCAGGGAAGTATGCAGATCCAGCATGAGACCAAACCTGAAACACAAGGATGGACTGTTAGGAACCAGAGAACAGCTGTGTGATCACAAACTGGGCCAACTCAGAACTGAAGGAGCAGGACAGAACCTAAACAACTGGACCAACTTATCTCAGTACATGTTATTAGCTAATCAGAAAAACAACAACAAAAATCAAACCAAGAGAAGTGAATTGAGGGGAGTGAACTGTCATGCAGCGCAGACTGGAGCACTGAAGGAATTCATGATGTCAACTCCTCTGGACTCGTCTGTGGCAGGTTCAGACATATTCTGACACATTTGTTGAAGATGATCATAAATTGATTTTACAAAATTAATGAGCACAAAAACATTTAAAGGAAAACTTTTATGGGAGTGATAGTTTCTGCACTCAGTTTTTCAGAAAAGTCTGTGATTATATACAAAGAAGATCCAATAAATTCAAATCTCAGTCATATGAACTTAACCACAAACTGAAGCTCAGAGAGAACGGGTCTGAAAGTCACACCGTGGGAAAATCCTGTTTATCGCACAACCAGGCCTGAAGCTTGACGCTCTGTCCTCACTTCACAGCATCTGTTTATCTTTAGTTCTGAGGAAAAAGATCAGGATTGAAATGAAAACTTCAGTCAAATCAAAAGGTTTTATCTTCCAATTAAATTCTGGTTATAACAAGTAGTTTTACACAACAAAGGGAAATTTATGTTTACAGAGAGTTTTTTTACTCACAATTTGTTTAATTTTAACCATCTAACTTCATGTTATCATTAGAATATTATTAAATGGTTTAAATTAACCAAAGCATTTAAACAATAATTTTGTTTCTAAGAAAAATATTTTTTTGGATGGAAGGAAGCTTTTGATGGTTCTTTGCCTCAAACTGAGTTTCTGTAAATCTGAAAAATGTTAAAACTCTCTAAAAAACGGCTTTAAAATTGGTTATAAAGAATTTATAAACATAAGGAGAAAGAAATATTTTTAATGACTGACTGAGCAGGAGTATGTAATGTAACTGGGCCTGAGCATCAATAATTTAATTTTTTAATTCTTCTGATTTGTTTAGAAATATATTAATAATCTACTATATGTTTTGAATATATTTATATTAATCTGATCCAGTTCACATATTTTAAATGTATCAGTGAAATAATCAGATTGTCAATATCATACAGTGTTACATGGATTCTCTAAAGGAGAAGTTCTAACAAAAATGTTCAGATCATTAACATTGGAAACATTGTTCTGCTTCTCCTGGAGGACGTTTTAGTTTGGCCACTAGGTGGCGATCGTGTTATAGCATTACACTTTTTTCAAGAAGAAGAAGCAAAATATGAGCAAAAATGGTGCTTTATATCAGAAATGGGTTTTTACTTTTATTTTTCCTTAATAGAGTTTGGAAAGTTCATGTCTGTGAGTTTACAAAGATGTTCATCCAGTCAGAATGTACGTTTAGGTCGACCGATTTTGTGTTGTGAAGCGATCATCACATTTCTGCAGAACAGACTGGATCAAACACTTCATATTTACATAAAACAAACTCATATTCCAAGAACTACTTTTTCACAATGTCAAGTGTCTGCAGATGTTGAAGGCCCACTCCTGGCAGAAATTGTTTCAGTGGTGTATATTCACACCTTGTTCTTCTACCTTCATTAAGGCCCAAAGAAGGAAAAATGTGTTGTTTTATATTTGAAATAGCATCAGATCTGTGAGGTCAGCAGGAAGGTTCCTCTGCGTTTACATCGTGGAACATTTCTCATCAAGTGCTCAGGCTTTGGGGCCACCTTCTACCAAAAAGCCCCCTGACACAGCCTCTTTGTTTGTTGGTTTCCGTGGCAACAGCGTCTGGGCCTTTTCCTTCCATGTCAGCCGCATGTTGTTCTCTGTGTGTTTGTTTCTCACATCTGCATGGGTTCATGTGGTCACAGAGCTGATTGTCAGACCTGCGCACACTTTCATTTACAGCAACGTCCACAAAACGTCACGTTTAGACAGAAAATCCCTTTTAAAAAATGTATTATTTTAGCAGATTGAAATGTAGAACTGCCATCTGTTGGTTCATGGCGCCATCTCCAAAGCACAGATCACTGAACTAAACACCAGACCTTGTGGATCTGTGCCGGAGTAGGTCTGCTGGGAGGAGTTCCTCGTATGACAGATGCAGGATCTCCTCTGACGGTGCAGCAGCAGAGGCTGCAAAACAGAGCACACAGTTTCCCAAACAAACTGAAATCTTTACATCTCTGTAAACAGAACAACTGAGTAAAATATTGAGTTTTTCGGTTCACAGACGACGTACACAGGATCTGCAAAAAGCAAGAAGATCTGAGGGTCACAGAGAGTCTTCCTCCTCAGCAGAATCCATCTATATGAGCTGCAGCAGTTTGAAGGACAGATGTTTACTGCCTCTGTCTGAGAAAGAGCTGTGCGAACGGATCAAAGATTCACTAAACCTGCTATTATTTCCAGATGTGTCTCTGTGCTGGACTCTGAATGTGTTGGGCCTCACGATAAAGTTCAAAGAAGACACGTGTGGTGGACTCCGATCATTAATCCATCATATTTCTGTTCCAGATGTGATCTATATTCAGTTCAGAGAATTCAAAAGGCAATCAATTATTCCAGTTCAAAGTAGGCCAGCTCAGGTCAGTCCAGTATTTAACCGACTGCATTAGTCCATTATTCACCCCCCCTCTTTGCAGTGTGTGCCTTCTGTTGGCGTTCTCTCCCTACATGGGCTGTGTGGACGGACACAGACGGGAACGCTGTCTGCAGAGGGATCAGCTGCTATCAGTCAGTTTGAGGAGTAAAAGGAATTTTTTATGAATGGTTTTAGATTGTTGATTTTGTCACACATTTGAGAATTCAATCATTTTTCTCATCCTCACATTGAGACACAAATAGAAAAAAACTCAAATATTTAGAGTGTAAATTATTTTTTTTTAAATTACTTTCATTATAAACATGGAAGCTAAATTTAAAGGGACCACACTATGAAAAAACAACTGTTGGAGCTTTTAAGTCAGAGATGTCAAAATCAATCACACAAGGGGACAAAATCCAAAACAGGCCTCATGTCGCGGGTCGAACAGGATAAACATTTATTGAACAATGAAACTACATTTTTAAAACTTTTAAACTGTAACTTTTTAACATAATTATGAACTAAATATATAGCATTACCTGCATTAATGCTAATGTGAATGATGGAAGCTGAATTTGGCTGCTGAAGATGCTAGTGCTGATAGCTGAAGATGCTGAAATTGATAGCTAAAAATGCTGAAGCTAACAGCTGGAAACGCTGAAGCTGACAATCAGCTAAAATATTAGCTAAATGCCAAATCACCCTTAAAAAAACTTAGGTTAACCAAAACAGCTAGCATGTTGCTGAAAAAAATAGCTAAACATCAAAATAACCTAAAAAACTGAAAATTAAAACCTAAATTAGCGAAAACAGCAGTGTAAATTTTAGCCTAGCTCCAAAATAGCCTAAAAAACTGAAAATAAATGGCTAAATTAGCCAGAATAGCTAGCATATAGCTGAAATATTAGCTAAACTCCAAAATAGTCTAAAACATCTTAGTAAATGTCAAAATAGTCCAAAAAGCTAGCATAATACCAACTTTTAAAACTTAAAAACCATAATTTCTTAACATAAGTATGAATAATAAAAAGGCAGGAATATTAATCCAGAATAAATCAATTTAAATCTTAAATAACTTTCACTATTTTATTCTCTATAAAAATATATTTTGTCAAAATTATACAAGTCAGAAATCAGTGCAAGATTACATCGGGTCATTAATAACAGTGAGATTAAATGACCTGGAGGGCTGGATCCGGGCCTCACGAGCAAGTTCTCACAATCTGACATCACAGCCTCCAGGAAGAGTCTGCTCCACCCACAGGCTAACACAAACAAAGCTAGCAGCTCGAGCTAGAGGTGAGCTAGCTTTGCGAGCACTGGAATTTGATTTTTCTGATTTAAACTGAAGCTGGAGAGAGATGTTATACAGCAGCAAGAAACAGAAATAGCCAGCGTGTGATTTCTACAGAGCACACTCCTCCATCAGGGGGCGCTCTAGCAGAGGAAGACTCAACCTGTTGAGAACAGTCCCGCTCCGAAAGACTAACTAGACAAATATCAGAACATTTGTAGTTCACTGAACCTTCTGGTTAGTTAAGGCTGTTGTGAGGTGGTGGTATTGGGTCACAGTCTCCAGTGTTCTACAACCAATCATCTTCCTCCATCTAACCCTCTCCAACACCAACACCCCCATTCTCCTTCTCTACATCCATAAACCCACTTTTTGTTAGCCAAGATTTTCCTCTAAGCAAACTTCTGAACCTCTGTATTAAACCACTAAGTCTACTTGTTATAAGACTAATTAGGACGACTCAAACCCAGGATTAAACTATATCCATTTATGTAGATATCTCACGATTGGTCTGAGAAAACAGGAGTCGCACTGAAGAACGAGGGCTATGGACAGATGAAGACGTCACATGACGGGGAACCCCAAGCTTCCACTGTGGATTAGCTGAGGCAGACCGAAAAGTGGCATCGGAAATCCAGAGTCAGGGAAGGCAAAAGTTCAAACCCCACAATCCAAGAGAGGAGGCAAACAAATCCCAAACCCTTGATCCCAAAGCAAACAGACTAAAAGGAAACCAAGAACAGAAACATGTCAGAAACAGAAGGTCTGCACTATGATCGCTAGGAACTGCTGGACAAAAGCACAAAGAACTGGAAGAAAAGGTTGAGGAGCGGAGAGGAACAAACACACAATCTGGTAACACCATCGATGTCATTCCAGCAGATTATACTTTTACTCCATCCATCCTTCTATAAATCCATCCATCCGTCCATTAATCCATCCATCCATCCATTCGTCCGTCCATCTATCTATAATTCCATCCATCCATCCATCCATCCATCCATTCGTCCGTCCATCTATCTATAATTCCATCCATCCATCCATCCATCCATCCATCCATCTGTCGGTCCGTCCATCCATAAATCCATCTGTCCATCCTTCCA
>NC_050528.1:17298832-17332544 GCF_002922805.2 Oryzias melastigma
ATCCATCCAACCATCCATCCATCCATAAATCCATCCATCCATCCATCCAACCATCCAACCATAAATCCATAATTCCATCCATCCATCCAACCATAAATCCATAATTCCATCCATCCATCCAACCATAAATCCATCCATAAATCCATCCATCCATCCAACCATAAATCCATCCATAAATCCATCCATCCATCCAACCATAAATCCATCCATAAATCCATCCATCCAACCATAAATCCATAATTCCATCCATCCATCCAACCATAAATCCATCCATAAATCCATCCATCCATCCATCCAACCATAAATCCATCCATAAATCCATCCATCCATCCATCTATAATTCCATCCATCCATGTATCTCCAGAACCCACTAGATCCCTTTTGTGGTCATGTGTTTGGTGGGGCCAATCCAGCTGCTGGGTGAATGTGAGGTACATCCTGAATAGGTTGTCAATCTGTTTTTAGGCAACACACTCACACCCCCCTTTGGGCAAAGACAGCAATAAACTTGTGAAGCATTTTTGGACTGTGGGAAGAACCACACAGAACATGTAAACCTCACACAGAAAGGTCCCTGCTGAGAGGAAACCAGAGCCTTCTCACTGGGAGGTGAGAGCTTTGAGGCTCATGGACCACAGAGCAGATGAATGGAGTGGTTTGGTAATCCACCTCATTGGAGAAGGAAATAACATGGAATCTGGACAAAAACAAACTTCCACTTTGATTGAAAATTAATATATACATTTACAAACAGATAATTTTAGATTTTTTTGTTTAATTGTGTTTTTTAGTTTCGTTTTAGTGCCAGTTGTACCAACTGGTTGATGTCATCAAATAAAAAATACAAACTTTTGCTGCAGGCATGTGGTGTTTAATAGCTTAATGCACATGTCAAAGTCAAGGCCCGGGGGCCGGATCCGGCCCTCCAGATCATTTTATTTTATTGTTATAATGGCCCGATGTTATCTAATTTCTAACTTGTTTAATTTTGACAAAATATATTTTTATGGAGAGTAAAATATTGAAAGTTATTTAAGGTTTAAGTTGATTTATTCTGGAATAATATTCCTGCCTTTTTATTTTTCATTATCATGTTAAAAAGTTACAGTTTAAAAGCTTTAAAAATTGTCATTCTGCTAGTTTTTTGGATTATTTTGGCATTTTTTAAAACTTTAGCTAATATTTCAACTAACTTTCTTGCTAATTTAACCTTTTGTTTTTAACTTTTTAGGCTGTTTTGGAGTTTAGTTAACATTTTAGCTGCATGCTAGCTGTTTTGATTAATTTAGGCGTTTTTTTTGTTTTGTTTTTTAGGCCATTATAGAGCTTAGCTAATATTTCAGCTATATGCTAGCTTTTTTGGCTAACCTGAGGTTTTTTTGTTTGTTTGTTTTTTAGGCTAATTTGGTAATTAGCTAATATTTTAGCTAGTTATCGGCTTCAGCTTTTTTAGCAATCAGCTTCAGTGTTTTCTGCTATCAATTTCATCATCTTCAGCTATCAGCACTAGCATCTTCAGTGGCCAAATTCAGTTTACAGCATTCACACTAGCATTATCACCGATAGTTCTATATGTCGAGTTCATAAATATGCTACAAAGTTACGTTTTTGAAGTTTTAAAAATGTAGTTTTAGAGTATTCAATAAATGTTTACCATGTTCGGCCCGCGGCCAAAGGTGTGTTTCTGATCACAAGTTTGACACCCCTAGCTTCATGGGTCGTGTGTGGCCCCCCGGGTCATAGTCTGCCCGCCCCTGGGTTAATGTTATGTTGTAAGACAAGGCTTAGCCTCCAATCTTCCGTTGAACTCATCCTACAGGTGTGTAGCGGGTTCAGGTGAGGTCTTTGTGCAGGACAGTCAAGTTTGTCCTGAAAACTCACTCATGTATTTCTCTATGAGCCTTGCTTCATGCTCTGGTGTGAAGTCACCTTTCCACAGAGTCAGGAGAGTGGAATTTTCCCAGCTGCTCTTGAAGGTATTTCAATAACTAGTGTCGAGTGTTGTGTCATTACTATTGAAGACGGTATTTGCATCATGTCTGTAAACACACGTTGAGTTCAGGATAATAATGTGTGAAAACGATCTCTGGAGGGTTGCTGCTGTTTGTTTGAGGAAATACATGGGAGTTTGTTGGACGAGCTGCGTTCACAGGCCTCGTGTTTCAGTCCCTTTAAGCTCATTCTTCTAAAGTCTAATCTTTAACCTGTGTACATCCACCTCCTCTCTGTGTGGAGGTGATCCTGTTTCAGTCGTTGCCCTCACCCTCCTTGTCCCGCAGAACCAGTTGCAGCAGGAAGAGTTACACAACCGAAGAGGAGACTTAATCATTCCAACACGTGAAGAAGAGTCCAAAGCGTTTGCACAGACACACCCACTGGAGCTGCAGATCTGTGAGCAGACAGCTCCGACTCATGGTGTGCTGCTCCCTATCAGACGACATTCTGGAAACATCCAGAGCAAATAAAATACAGTCACAGCACCCAAAATATAAAAACAACACTTTCTTAAAAAGTACTTCTGTAGGTACACTGTAGTTTTTCTCTTTGTTTTCTAGAGATAAGAACAAAGCAGTGTCTTTTTTTTTGGAGTGAGACATTCCTACCTCCTGATCAGAACCATGTGTTTGCCACGTGGAGCTTCATGGATCTGTCCAGACTCCAGAGAAACATTTCAGAGGTTCCCTCAGGACAGAAGCTGCAGTCTGAGATCAGATCAGTCATATGTTGTGGAGTATTTTTTCTATTTATCAAACTGAAGTGTTTTCACAAATGAAACCTGGAATACTGAAGTTTTCTAAAGCAGGCCGAGTCTAATGAGGGAGGATTTGTTAGACCAGATGTTTTACATCGACTTCAACTATAATCCAAGAACAACAATTCCTTCATATCAGGGGTGACCTTTATCATGTGATTGATAACTGTTTTCTTCTGGGATCGGAAAGAAAAAGTGTAACAATCACAGCCTAAATGTAAACATTATAGTTTTTAACATTTTAAATGATTCATTTCTGTGATCTCCATAAAAAAATAATACTAAAACATTTTAAAAAACAGATATATAAAATGATCTCCGATAATGTTAGTGTGAATGCTGTAAGCTGAATGTGCTAGTGCTGATAGCTGAAGATGCTGAAATTGATAACTAAAAACATTGAAGCTAACAGCTGAAAACGCTGAAGTTGATAGCTGAAATGGCTGAAGTTGATAGCTGAAAACGCTGAAGCTGATAGCTGAAAACGCTGAAGCTGATAGCTGAAATGGCTGAAGTTGATAGCTGAAAATGCTGAAGTTTATAGCTGAAATGGCTGAAGTTGATAGCTGAAATGCGTGAAGCTGATAGCTGAAAACGCTGAAGCTTGCTAAAATATTAGTGAAATGCCAAATGAGCCTAAAAAAATATTTTAAAAATATCTAAATTAGCTGAAACTGCTAGCATGTGGTTGAAATATTAGCTAAATGCCAAATTAGCCAAAAAACACAAACGATGAAATGTGTAACTTAGCTGAAACAGCTAGCATAAAGCTAAAATATAGGCTAAGCTCCAAGTTAGCCTAAAAACTGAAAATATCCTAAATTAGCCAAAACAGTCCAAAAAGCTAGCATTAAAAAGAGCTGAATATTGTAATAGCTGAAAGAGCTGAAGATCTATGGAGGTCCAAAAAACGTACAGAAGAAAAATAATGATAATAAAGAAATAAAGAAAAAGTGAATCACTGAAGTGATTAATATTCTCTCCTCTCCTGTCATAGTTCAGACTGCAGAAGGTTGGAATAAAAAGTCACGTTCTATGTGGTTCTCCATCGGTGTTTATGATAGTGAGCGGGGGGCCAGGCCGAATGTGGATCCGGCCCGCGGGCCGTAGTCCGGGGACCCTGCTCTATATTTATGCTGAATGTTCGATTTTTGAAATGAAAGCAGTCAAAGCGGTAATGGGATCAGAATGTTTTGGAGAAGCTTCCACACCCAGCGGTGTGCTGTCCTCCCTCAGAGATGTCTCTCCGGCCGGGTGGGGGCTGGAAGAGCAGCAGGAGGTCCCGGCAGGAAGTGGATGCTGCCACACACGCCAGAGGCTGAAGGTTCTGGAGGTTCCTGCAACAGAGACGATGAAGCTATGATGAAGAGGAAACAGAGCTGGGCTGCAGTTTTCCAAAGGTGCAGATGATTCCAGCGCTGGCTAAAAACAGAACCGGTTGGTTCTGAGGATAAAAAGATTGGAGATGACGGTTCTTCATCTAGAGGAGATGCAGCTGTGAGCTGTTCTGTTCTGCCTTATGGAACACAAACACCAGGAGGCTCTTCATGAAAATCCATACCTGTTGTCAAGCAGATGGAGACAGGAGATGTTTGTCTTCTCAGGATGATGCTGACAGATCTGGGTTACCATGGAGACGCTCATCTGTTGCTCCAGAACACGGTCCAGGTGTTGAGGAGGTCAGAGGAGTTTCAGGATCGGCTGCTTGTCAGACAGATTCAATCAAGTTTACATGAGGCACTGATGCGTCTGTGTGCGTGCACACACTGACCGCTGTGCACGAGCTCACCCCCCCCCACACCCACACCCACATTATTGATTGAGACAGCCAGTCAAATGGAAAGAGAAGTCTCTGAATTAAGCAGAGCTCATTAGTTGGGCTTCAAGGATCAGCTGTAACTGAGCGCCTCTGTCCCTGTTTGCACTGCTGTGCATGAACATCCCTCCCCAGGAAGACGGAGAACTCTCAGGGCAGGGAGGGGCTACAGGGCCGTTAGCTGCATCCAGGAGCGGCATCTGGAGGGGGCCCTCCGCATGACAGCGGAGCTGCTCTAGGGGGTGTGGCCAAAGACTGAGGATGTTTTCTCAAAAACACTCCATGTGGAAAGCTGCAGGACAGAAGGATTTCTGCCTCTGAGCTGATGAGGAGGAGACGGCGGCACGCCGGCGCGCTCCGTCCTGCGGGTGTCACAGCACTGCAGTGATTGGATTAACAGATCAGGTTATTTTGATGCTCGGGTGCAGCTTTAGTGGATCCTGTTCAGGCAGAGAAAAGAGGACGGGACAAAAAACAAAAAAAAAAAGACTTGAATGAATCCACCTACATTTTGAACACATTTATTGATTTTCCGCTGTGCGGTGTGGAGAACCGGGATCTCCAGATCAGCCTCTGGACCGGCACGGAGGAGTTGAGAGTTTGAGCGGCTGCTCTCGTGTTTGATTGTTTACCGCTGAGGAGCAGATCAGATTAGAGCGCTGAAGGCAAACAGCAGCAGCTGAGGGAGGAAACAGGGTCTGAGCGCAGCGTGCCACCAGCATGAAGCTTTGTGGGGATGAAGTGGTCAGGGGTGAAAGGTCAGAAGTGAGAGCATTTTAAACCTGAAGGACTCTTGACAGCGTTTATGCTAAATGCCCCCCCCCCACTCCTAAGCTTATCAGAGAGCAAATAGAGCAGGTGAGTTTACCATCTGACTCAGATAAGAGTCTTATAGAGAGCTGCCCCCCCCACTGCCTTTAGTTCCTCACGTTGACATATTTCCTTGTTTCAGGTCAGAACACATTTTGCATCCACGCCCTCGTCGTGTCTGTTTCCACTCGTTTAACTTGTTTGCCCTCACGCACAGTCAAAAAAGGAAGCAGAGTCACTTATCCGCCTAAGCTCATTATCTAGCTTATGCTCCACACACCCACACACACACACACACACACACACACACTAACAAACACAAAATGAGGGTCCTGCAGTTCTCACCCAAATATCAGCTCAAATATTTGTATGTATTTGTGTATATTTGTATGTTTGTGTCTCTGGGATTCACAGTTCTCAACAGATGAAATCACTCGTGTTCTGCTGCCCTCTACAGGTCAACAAACAAACTTTATGTTTGGAAACGAGAAACAAACTCGTTCTCATGAGGTTTTTAACAGAACATAGTTTTGTTTTACATTTGTTGATTTCTTATATTCCATAAGATGTCATTAAAGTAACAACTTCTTAATTGCAGTAACTTAACTTTTTAACTTTTAGTACCAAACGCTTCCAGTCAAATATGTGGAGAAACCAGAGGGACTGTCTTTAACTAATGTTTATGGTGCAATAGTTTTATTAACTTTTGGAATTTTTTGTATACTGTTCTTAACTTGTGTATTCATGATATTTTGCTTCTTTTCAATGTAGTTTTATTGAATGGACTATAAGCCCGTAATAAACTCTATCTGCTGTATTTTCTGGACTATAAGCTGCTACTTTTTTCTAGGTTTTGAACCCTGCGGCTTATCCAAAGGTGTGGCTATTGTGTAGATTTTTCTTCCACCACTAGGGGCGTTCTAACCGGAATTAGAATCAAAAATAAGATAGACGAAATATCAACGCAAAGAAGAACAGCCTACGCTACTTTTTCTTTAGCAGATAGAGCACACAAGACAAATTACTAACTGGTAAAACTTTCAAATCCTCGCCTCTTCATCATGGAAACCACATGAAGAAGTTTGTATGATGGAAGTTTTAAGTTGAAGACCATTGAGATTGCAATCTAGGAAAGAAACCGCGCTGCTGCACGCAAACTTAGCGCCAATGAGTCTATGGTGAGACGATGGAGGCAGCAGGTACATATGTGTACATTTACAGTACAAAATTGTTCTGTACATGCAGTAAATTTCTAATTTATCAACAAATAGTCAAAAAGCTAGCAGAATTTTTAACACAATTATAAATGATGAAAAGGCAGGAATATTATTCCAGAATAAATTAATTTAAACCTTAAATAACTTTCAATATTTTATTCTCCATAAAAATATACCATATTTTCTGGACTATTGAGCGCACCTGTATAGCTGCAATTTAAAAAAAATGTAAGAAAAGAAATACAAGCTATAAGCCCCAGATAACGTGGAGTAATAACTTAATGTTATTATAGAAAATGTTGATTATTTAACATACATATTTATTTGAGCATTTACACAAACAAGATTTTAATCAAATTTTTAACTCTTTTCATAAACAACACAACAAATTGAGCAATAAAAAGACACATTGATGAGATCATATTTTTAGGAATTGACAGCAATCTAATAAAGATGAAACTATTTACAGGATGATATTGGTTTAAAGCTCCACTCCAATCACATTTCTGATCTCTTTTCCAAAGAATTCCCAGTGGACGTTTAATGATGAGTTTGCCTTCTGTAACTACAATCTAAAAACCTGCATCGTTTTCTAGGACATTTATAGTTTCTGCAGAAATTCACCTCTAGAAATTCACCTGTAAGTTTTTCTGGAAGAAAATGGCACAATGCTGCCATCTGGTGGACAACTAGAGGGACAACGGATGCCCACATGGACACAGTATTGTTCAAGATCACAATAGTTAAGGCAAACAGTTTTCTGATTTATCTTAAGACGTTTATCAGAATAAAATAATCATTTTTGACAGAAACATAGTTGTAATATGCTGTTTTATTTAACCTATTTGATTCACTTATCCACTAATGTGACTACAAACTCTGAAAAAGAAGCATTCAAGCTCTTAAAGTGTTTGTGGGTGGCTCCGTAGACAAATAATCTCTGACAACACCCTTTCACTTCCACAGTCCCCAAACTGAAGCCTAGGGCTGTGTCCTAATTCTGCGTCCTTCTGAGGCTGCAGCCTTCGCGGTCACTGATGGCCGGGTCCTAGACCAGAAGTTTAGTGCTGTGAATTTGGACGGTCTGACCTTGTTTTTTTTTTTTTTTTTTTTTAATGTAAGTAGGTCTAGCCTTACTGGCTAGTTTCCTGTAGCCTGGCCGCTGTGAGTTGAACGTGTCGTGAAGCAAGGAACTCGAAATGATTCAGTTATTTGATTCAACTTTTAATTTTGGAGGAGTTGGAGCAGGTGCATCGCCGTCACAGGCACTCGTTATTATTCAGCTGAGACAGAACGATATGCGAGTGCTGTGTACAAACACTCATATGTTTAATGCATATTTTTATTTAGCAACTGCATTACAGGTTGTTAAATATACACTTATGAATGTGTGGGTTTGTAGATTATCCAACTTTTGTTTATTTCACACAAGTTTTTGCAGTTAATGCAACTTAGTATAAGTACCTTCCTTTTTCTGAGCATAAAAAACATGTAAAAGATTAACTACAAAGTGTTTTTTGTATCAATCAGACAATTTTGTTAAATGTTCCTTTTTATCTTCTTACTTCTTTTATTGCAAAAATTAATTTAACAGTTTTACCCTACTCTTACTTTAAATCAGTAAAAGTAGTATTTAAGTATTTTGTTATTCTCATGTTCACCTGTATAATAATAACAAAATACTTAAAACCACATATTTTTTCATAAAAATGCATTTCTTTCTCATTCTCTCTTTCTCTCTCTCATTCCTGGAGCGGTTTATTAACAGTGAAGATCCAGGACCAGAACCAGAGTGAACAGGAACTCTCCTGCAGTCCTCCTGAACCTCCATTGGTGACGTCTGTGGGGTGATGTAACTGAGATCCTGGTGTTTCTCTTCTGGTTGGCGAGCGGAGCATCCTACAGGATGATCTCAAGAGTGTTTGGATCTCTCGTTCCACTGTCACTGCATCATCCACAGACTCACTGAGGAGGTGGTGGCCATTCGACAGAAGGTCATTCAGGTTCCAAAAACCCCTGAGGACCTGGAGGTGGAGTCCCGTGGGTTTGCAGGGCTGGCACGCCACATTGATGGATGTCACATCAGGATCAAACCTCCTGGTGGCCCTGATTGTCACTACAACAGAAACCTCTTCCCCTCCATCATCCTGCAGGCTGTGTCATCAGGGCTGCTTCATGAAACAGCTGAAAGTGTCCAGTGATTTTATGATGTCAGCTGACTCTGGGAATTGTACAGTAATGGTCCTGCTGGATCTAACCTCGGCCTTTGACACTGTTGACCATCAAATCCTCATTCAGGCTGCGTGATGTGGTTGGTCTGTCTGGACTGGTTCTAAAGTGGTTCTCCTCATATCTGTCTGGTAGGAGCTTCAGAGTGTCTGCAAACCACATCACATCTGATCCTAAAAATCTGATGTGGGGTACCTCAGGGGTCGGTCCTAGGGCCACTTTTGTTCCTATTGCATATGCTTCCGCTAGGCAAGATAATTCAGTAGTTCATTTATATTTCATACCACTACTTTCAGTTATTCTGTTCATTTAAGACCTCTGACACACACAGACTGAACTCCTTAACCAATCGCCTTTCTCAAATGAAACAGTGGCTAAGTGACAGCTGCCTTCAGCTAGACCCAGAAAAAACTAAAGCCCTGATTATTGCCCCAGACTGTGCCATCCCAACATCAAACAGGAACTAGGGGATCTGAGCCATTTGGTAAAACCTAGCCTCAGAAATCTTGGAGTCATCTTTAATGGAGGAATGTCCCCTGAGCGTCACTCTAAGCAGCCCCTAAAGAGCTGCTATTTCAACGACACAATACCTCTAAACTCAGATCAATGGATTCTACACGAGTTACAGATGATCATTCATGCATTTGTGTCCACACGCCTCGATTATTGCGACAGTCTGTTCACTTGTATGAACAAGACGGAGCTGAAGCATCTGCAGGTGGTCCAGAACTCTGCTGTTCGGTCTCTATCTCTTACAAATAAAAGAGCTCACATAACCCTTATATTAAAATGTATTCACTGGCTTCCAGAGTACAGTTTAAAATCCTGGTCCTGACCTTGAGCCCTACACAGACAAGCTCCTTCTCATCTCTCTGACCTCATCCAGCCTTACACCCCCTCCTGAAGGCTCAGATCTTCAGGGCAAACAGTATTAGATCAGCATATAAAACACTTCCTCCAAAATCTAAAAAGCTCTTTTCTCTATTTAAAGCTGAATGAAAACTTACCACATGGTGGCGCTTCGTCCAGTTCCAGCTGGGAGCAGACTGACAGCTGGTAACATCATGTGGATCTATAATAGCATCTGGATTCTTCTGGATGTTTTCCTGCTGAGACAGAGCCTGCACCTTTTTACTGTGGAACTAAGTTTGGGAGAAGTTCCTCTGGGGGGACGTGTCAGGACGTGTTCTCCTCTGCAGGCGTCAGGAATTTGTTCAGGAGTGATTTGACTTCCCTCAGGACATGTTTTTTATAAGCCGAAGTGAATCCTTCCTGTTCTTCATTCCATAACAAGAAGATCCCAAAAAACATTTCAGTTGTTTGACTTTTTTATTTCAATGAGTACATTTAAAAAAAAAAAATCTCTCAACATTATAAAATAAGAGAACTGACATGTTCAGAGGTAAAAGCACTAAGACAAGTGTAGAGAAAAAGAGGAGAGACCTTCTCAGAGATTGGTCTGCTATGTCACTGCGTCCCATCCATCAATCCATTTTCTAAACCGTCTTTGTGCTGATTGTGCTGGAGCCTATCCTAATAAACAATGAGGCCTACACTTGCAGTGAGCATTTACTGGACATGAGAACTGGACCAAGTGAGAGTGACGTCATTTACTTCCAGCTCCATCCAAACAAAGTTAAATCAGTCGCCCGAAACTGTCAGCAAGCACTGATTGGCCAGTCTGAGTCGTCGTTTCTATGGCAACCACTCTCACCACACAGAAGTGGGAAGTTGGACGTCATGGAAATCCACCATAAAACGTGAGGCCAAAAACTCTCATCTGATTGGTCAGTTTACAACCTGATAAACTACAAAAAAAAGATGAGGATTATTGAGACCTTTTTTATAAAAATGTATCAGATCAAAAACGGCTCTTCTGACCAATAGAATGACTGAGAAACAGCTGATCATTTCTCTATAGAAGTCTATGGGATTTTGGCTTCTTTGAATCACCAGGTACTTCCTGTTTGGAACAACAGGGGGAGGAGTCACTCAGTCCAGTTCTCTATATACAGTCAGTGCTGGTAAGGCTCTTACTCTTTCAAATCTTATTTTCAAATATAAAAGGCCAATATGGCTCCCAACCTTTGATTGTGTTTCATATCAGCATTTTTTAGAATCATAGCAGGTTCATATCAGACCGAGGAAGAAAGTCAAACTCCTAAAAAGGTACAACTCCTAAAAAGCATCAAGGTGTTACTAACTATGGCATAAACACAGTAAACAGGAAGGATACACGCCCTCTCACACTCAGAATTTGCACACTGGTCTAACCTTTGCTTGTACATGAAGTCCAAACGTCTTTCCTTCTGAGCTGAGACTTCAACGATAAGCACCCCGTATCTTCTTTTAGTTTTGGAAGTCTCTCAGTTTCATTGAAGTCATGTTTGTCAACCATTACTTATTTCTTCACGATTTGATATAAAGTCAAACTTTGTGACATTTTATGCTAATAATATCACATCTGATGTTTTTCCAGGCCTGTTTTAGCTGACTCAAGTGATTCTACATCCTGATTGACTGAACACACCTGATTTTGACAGTCAGTATCAAGCAGTGCTGGGTTGGTCAGCATGTTTTAGGTTTCATGACTATGGGAAGAAGCCGAAATACCTGCAGAAAACTCACAGAAGGAGAACGTTCAAACCCCACACAGAAAGGGCGCAGCTGGGATTTGAACCAGGGCCTTCTCACTTTGAGACAACCACTACACCATGCAGCCTTTCAACAGAGGCAATGTTTGCAACATCACATGTTCACCAAACCTTCTCCAGAATTATTTTCATCACTACTTGTACTAAAAATGTTCTTGTGAGTTTTACAGTTAAATGTGTGCATTTTTTTCAAAGATGGATGCACATGCAAAAAATCAGCCTTTAGTAGGTCTGGCCATCACTACACTGGTTCACAACACAAATACACTCGGCGTATGCACAACTGTGTCTGACCGGGGGGTGGGGGTGTCTTAAAGGAGCCTCACGTCTAAAGTAACAAACAACTGTTTGAAGACACAACTGGAAGATATTCAGTATTCTGCATCTAAAATGAAAGTTTTTTGCTGATCATCACTAGATCCATGCAGAAATTGGGTGTTGATGTTAGCGTGGGGGCGGAGCTGTCAGATCAGACACTTCCTGAAAGGGGCGGTTCTCAATCTGTGACATCAGCAAGTGATAACCTGCTCATTTTCATGGGTATGGGAGGGGCTGCTATTGAGAGTGCAGGTTTTTGGAGGATAAGTCAGAAATGTGTGAGCAGTTCAAAATACCACTTTGGGGTTCTTTATAGTGAGGAATGAACAATATAATATACCTATAGCTCAAAAAGTAGTTTTTTCATAGTATGGCCCATTTAAATTTTAAACATTTTTTTGCTAAATCATATATTCCTGTAGGCTGTTGTTAATATTTTTCTGGATATGTTGTCTGTTTGCCATGTTTATTAAAATATGCCACATGGTCCCTATTTAACCTAAGACATTTAAAAAGTTGTTTTCATTTTTTTTAAGTTTTTTTTCCTCACAAGCAGACTCCAGTAATAATCATTTGGATGTAAAAAGGCTGTGATTAATTCTGCAGAAAGCATCGTGAAACTATTAAAGAGATGAGCAGTAAGAAGCTGCAACAGTCGGCATTTGCTTAAACATGGCTCTTGCGTCCTGCTGGCCGCCCTGTGTCCTTTTTGGGGCAACTGCAACTCAAGAAGCCCCCTCCCATAAGGATCAGCATGGCGGCTGCCCATCCAATGTACAAGGCTTTCCCAAATTCATACCTGCAGAAGACATGATCATTCATGTTCACAAGTGTACACAGTTGGTAAATAGAGCTACTGTCACACATATGTAGAACAAGGTCTGGCTTTGAGTTTGAAGGGGGGCAGGAAGACCTCCTTACCTGGAGTTGGTGGGAGTGAAGGGGTTGTAAAACTCCTGGGTGATTCTGCTACCATACCAGGATGTTCCTACAAGAGCAAGCAGGCCTGGGGGAACAAGAAGAGTCCCTTTTAGTGCTTCGCTCCACAGATTCACACATGCCTCTCTACAAATTAAATCAAGCTCCTGCGTCAGACAGTCTAACCTGCAATGATGAAAATCACTCCTCCAACCAGAGCCACTTTTTCCTTCGCTGCAGACCCGTTCTCTATGCAATTCGTGCACTCCATCCCAAAGATAGCCACCATCATGGCGAAGAAACACAGCAGGATGGAGGTCACCATCAAACCTCTTGTGGCCTGAACCATCGCTGCAGACAAACGCACAAACCAGGACTTTTAATGATGCCGCTGCTCTCACACACCACTGCTTCAGTCAAACAGAGAGGAAGAAGCAGACAGAAATGTAGCTGTGAGAGTGAGAGTGCCTCTGCAATTCAGGAAAGGAACATGGTTTAAAACTAGGGATCTCAAACTAGGCCATTTGCGGCCCCCAAGTTGATAGAGAGCTACATTTTTAATGAGCAATTTCTTTGATGTTAGCTTTGCCTTTGCTTTTGTCGTTGGATCTGGTTGTCAGACAAGTCCTTAGCAACAGTTGCTAGCGTTGGTTGCTACTGTCGTTTTACAGTGTTGTTGGAAAAGTCCTTAGCAACAATTGCTAGCGTCATTAGCTCCTGTCATTCAGTGTTGTCAGACAAGTCCTCAGCAACAGTTGCTAGGGTTGTTAGCTCCTGTCGTTTAACATTGTTGTCAGACAAGTCCTTAGCAACAGGTGCTGACCTTGTTAGCACCTGCTAACAACTCTTTGTTAGCTCCTGTCATTCAGTGTTGTCAGACAAGTCCTTAGCAACAGTTGCTAGCTTCTTTAGCTCCTGTCATTCATTTTCGCTAGACAAGTCCTTAGCAACAGTTGCTAGCGTTGTTAGCTACTGTCGTTTTACAGTGTTGTTAAACAAGTCCTTAGCAACTGTTGCTAGCGTCGTTTGCTCCTGTCATTTAGTGTTGTTAAACAAGTCCTTAGCAACAGGTGCTAGCTTTGTTAGTTCCTGTCATTCAGTGTTGTCAGACAAGTCCTTAGCAACAGTTCCTATGGGTTGCTAGCTCCTGTTGTTTAACATTGTCGTCAGACAAGTCCTTAGCAACAGTTGCTAGCGTTGTTAGCTACTGTCGTTTTACAGTGTTGGCAGACAAGTCCTTAGCTCCTGTTGTTTCACAGCGTCCTCAGAAAAGTCCCTAGCAACAGTTGTTGGATTGCTAGCTCCTGTAGTTTCACAGAACATGCAGAAAATATTGCTTAGTAGTACATAAACATGAGCAATGTTCAATAAACTTGTTTAGTAGACATAGAAAATGGACCAAAGATATAGACAGCAGATGCAAAAAAACATTTTTTGCACAAATGGAACCCCATACGGCCCTGAAGCTCAGGTGTGACGCCACTAAGATTTCAAGCATTCCTTGACCCTTTAACACCTGAAGCGTCATTAGTGACGCATAAACACAAAATCTTTAACATACTGTAACTTTCCCATTGTTAATACGATCAACGTCATTCCAGTAGATTCTGAAGGAGAAATCGACTTAGGCCACATTCTAGTTTAGCTATTATTTCAGCTGCATGCTAACTGTTTTGGCCAATTTAGGGTTTTTTCAGTTTTTTAGGCTATTTTGCGATAGGCTTAGATGGAGGAAGCTGATTTAATGTGGCAACTCCTGAAGGGAAAAGCCGAAAGGCAACGAAGATGAAGGCTAGAAAGAACCCTGGTCCAGTACCCCCCGGCCCCGAAAGGGACAAAGAAGATGGATGGGTGGATAGGCTATTTTGGAGTTAGCTAATATTTTGGCTGCATGCTAGCTATTTTGGCTAATTGAGGATTTATTTATATTTTAAGGCTAATTTGGAGTTTCACCAATATTTCAGTTGCATACCAGCTATTTTGGCTAATTTATGCTTTTTTAGTGTTTAGGCTATTTTGAAGTTTAGCTTATGTTCCAGCTGACTTTCAGCTTCAGGCATTTTTAGCTATCAATTTCAGCATCTTCAGCGATCAATTTCAGCTTGAAGCATTCACACATTCACATATTGCTGATTGTGCTATATATGTAGTTTTTAGTTAGTTTTAAGCTAATGAAGGTTAAGATTTGTGCTTCACATCCAGTTTGAACATGAGACAATTAGTCTACTAATCAGAAAAAATAATCAGTGATTGGTCGACTATCAAATAGTCGTTTGTGGCACCACTTCATGCTAGCTAACAGATTTCTTTTTTCTGTTTTTTAGGCTAATTTGGAGTTTAGCTAGTATTTTAGCTAGTTGTCAGCAGTCATTAATGATTTATTGCAGGTAATTCTATATATCTAGTTTTTCAAATGCTTTTGTATATTTTCTATGAAGATATTTCAAATTTGGCTATGTGTGTATTTCTTAAAAACTGCTATGTGGCCTTAAGAAGAAAAACTTTGGGGACACCTCATTTACAGAGTTGAAGCTTGATTTTAATGGAAATTTGAACCTAAATATGATCACTTTAAATGTTTGGAGATTGAGTCCTGTGAAAAGGTGTCTTCTGAACAACAGATTTTTGATGCTTTAAATGGAAAAATTACTGAAGAAAAAATACAAGCTTGTGAATCTCAGTATAAGTGACTTGATGTTTTCAGCTTCAAGTCTTTGATCATCAGATAAAGAATAGGAGACAAAAAGCATAGGTGAAAAAAAAACACAAGTTTCCATTGAAGTTGGTGCAGGTGCCGGAATTTGGACGGCATGTCTCTACATGTTGGGGGGGTCTCTCGAGGAGAAATGAGCAGCTTTGCTGCAGTGGCTTTGGTCGTTTAGGGCCCAAGTTACAGACAAGTGTTACTCTAAGCTTCAAGTTCTACATCATGTATCTTCTGTCTGCTTCCCCACAGATCTAACTCCTGTGCTATCCTCTGATTGTCCGGATGAACTCTAGAATAGACATAACTTAAAGCCTAGACTGTAAAGGTGCTGATAAAAGCATACCTGGCAGCTGCAGGATGGAGTCAAAGACTTTGCATTGAATCTGTCCTGTGCTCTGTGACACGCAGCTCTGCCACAGCCCCTCATACATGGCCTGCGCCGTGATGATGTTGTCTCCTGCGTATGATGAAGCCTTCCACTCCACCATGATGGTGCACGCAATTGTGCCAATAAAGCCGAGCAAGGCCAAAGTAAAGCCGAGCAGTTGAAGTCCTGAATTTGCCATGGTTTTACCCGAATTAGAACAACCAGCTGTTCTGGGATCTCCACCAAGGGTTCTGTCCTTGATCAGGTCTCAGGTTGAGGCGTTTACCTGCATCTTTAAGGAAGCACCTGGGGGACTGGGAGGGTCTAGGGGCACACCTGAACATTCAAAAAAGAAAGAGAAAAACAAACCCAGCCTCCTTTTCTACGACCTCCCAGGAGGAATGAAGGTAGCACTAAAGGAGGTGTTCCTTTAGTGAGGAGGTCTTTGTGAAGCCGCATCTCAGACTGAGGTAGCAAGAGTACAACATCTGTAAAAAAAGAAAAACGGCCTGTTCCTCAGTGGACGTATTAACATCCAGACGAATAACAAAAACAGGAGTTTTTAGTGAAATCAGATTTTGTTTAGGGCTAGCTTCAGTATCACCAGTGTGACAGTGCGGAGAAGAGAAGATGGTATCTTCACATTGACTGCGGTCAAATGAGCCGCTGTTCTTGATGTGACCACGGAAATGTGAACGGCGGCTCATTTGACCGCAGTTGGAAAGGATTGTAAATCAATGAAAGAGCATTTTGATGTTAGCTTTGATTATTTTATCAAGAACTCTGAGAAACCAATGATTGAATGTATTGATCACAGTCAATAAACATTGGAGAATTAGCTAAAAGAGTCTTTGGTGAACTGGAAGGAGAAAGAATCAGGATTTTGGAGGAAGTTCTGTCCATGAAGATCTTCACTTCCTCGTCCAGCTGACATCCGGATCAGAACCATACGGCTGGACATTACTGATATTGATGGACGTTTTTATGTAGCAGCGGTGAAGATTTATGCTAGTGAGACACAGAGATATAATCAGACAGGAGGGGATCAAGGGCGGGGCTACTCAGCCACGCCCCCTCAGAGGAGATTTTGGAAACAGAGCCTTCAGATCAACATGAGAAATGTCTTTTAAGGGATTGAAAACTTCATAATTAAAACAGTAAAGGGAACTTTTTTTAATTTACAAAACTGTCATAGGGGAGATTTCTGAGGGGCAGAACTTTTGTTAGACTGTTGCGCAGAGAAAACGCCACTCTTCTAGTTCCATATGAAGAGATCATGCAGAGAAGATGGAAAGTTATGACAAAAAGACAGAGAAGAAAAGACATTCTACAGTTATGAAGATATGTTTTTTTTGGTGAATGCAGCCAGCGAGGCACGGGTTTTCATTTTTTGTTCATGTCATTTTTATGATGAAATTCGTTTTTGAGTTATCTATTTGAGTGTTAGTTTGACGGCGACTCTGTGGACAGAACAGAAGAATGAAGTCATCAGTGTAACAAACTGCGGTCCTATTTCTTCACCAGAGAGAGTGATAGTGGCTCCCGTCCTGTTGAGTTTATCTAACTACACAAACTTTGACAAAACACTCCAGTACTGAAGGAGCTGAGCGCTGTATCACACTGTGATCTTCATCTGCTGGTCTGTCATGAACATCCAACTGGATAGAGAGAAAACAGGGACACCTGCTGGATATCTTTATCTACTGCAACAAATAAAGCTGTACAACATTCAGTCTGACTTACATTTGTCTTAATTGTTAGATAAAAATAAAAAAATAAACAAACGTGTGTAAATCAAACATAATCTGTCTATTTTGGATGGACTTTTGATGGATCTCTGTTCACAAGCAGAGAAGAGGAATGAAGCACGACTGTGCTCACAGCAGTAAGACAAGTAAACAAGCAAACTGATTGACGCTTGAACTTATCACAGACACCCGTCCAAAGGTTTGGCTCTTTCTCAACCAGGGTTTGTTTGCTTTCTGCATGAGCTGAACATCCTGGCAGAGCTTCTCTTTAGAGCTGCAGGATCACTGTTACTGACTTCAGAGGAAATTTCATTGTGAGTTTACCTCGTGTTTTAACTTCTGCATGTTTTGTATGTTTCTGAGGCCATGCTTCTGGACCGGAGAAAGGTAGGAGTGCTCCTGCCTCAAGGGGTGGAGTTTAAATATCTTGGGATCTTGTTCACAAATGAGGGAAGATCGGAGCGTGAGATCCCCAGGCGGACTGGAGCGCCGTCTGCCGTTATGCGGTTGGTGCACTGGTCTGTTGTGGTGAAAAGAGAGCTCAGCCAGAAAGCAAAGCTCTCAATTTACCGGTCGATCTTCGTTCCAGTACTCACCTATGGTCATGAGCTCTGGGTCGTGACCGAAAGAACGAGATCCTGACTACAAGGGGCTGTCATGAGACATAGAGCCGCTTCGCCTCCGCATATATAAGACTCAGTTGAGCTGTCTCGGCCATCTGGTCCAGATCCCTCCAGGACGCCTCTCTGCAGAGATGTTCCGGACATGTCCCACTGGGCGGAGGCCCCGGGGAAGATCCAGGACACGCTGGAGAGACTATGTCTCTCGGCTGTTCTGGGAACACCTCGGGGTCCCCTAGAGGAGCTGGAGGAAGTGACCGGGGAGACTGCTGTCCCCACGACCCGATCCGGGCGAGCAGAAGAAGATAAATGTATAGCGCTTTTCTACCTTCCTTGAAGGCTCAAGGCGCTTTATAGTCACAGACCCATTCACACATTCATACCCACACCCGAAAAACCTTCCACCACAGGCAATTTGGAATTCAGTGTCTTGCCCAAGGACGCTTCAACACTTGGGCGGGTAAGGCGGGAATCAAACGCCCAATCTTATGCTCAGGAGTCTACCGCCCTACCGCTGAACCACGGATGGATGTTTTAAATGTGCTTCCATTGTGGTCTAACGTTGGTCCATCTGTTTCACAGTTCTGAATGGCTCAAGGATGGGTCCTGGCTCTGCTCCTGACGCTCCTCATTTATCAGGAAACCAGAGGCGAGCATCAGGCGTCGTGTCCAGGCCGATGTCAGTGCTTCACTCCGGCTCAAGTGCTGTGTGCTGATTCCAGGATGACAACTCTACCCAGAAATGTTTCTGCACAGGCCAAGGAGGTCATTGTGATGACGTCAGCGGTCAGCTACCTGTTCACCAACACTTTCCAGGACAGTCCCCACCTCACCAAGCTTGTTTTTCTGAATAATGAGCTGCTTAGTGTCCACTGCAGAGCTTTTGAGACTTTAACAGAGCTCCAGGAGCTGGAGATCAGTGGGAACCCCTTGCTGGAGTATTTACTTCCAGGAACTTTTTCAAAGCAGGAGAAGTTGCTGCATCTTCAGTTGAACTTCAACAGGTTTACCACAGTTCCTCCTGGTATGTTTGATTCTTTGAAGCAGCTGGAAACTTTGCAGATGAAGAGTAACATCATATCATCTCTGTCTCCATTTCTATTCCTGAACCTGAAAAATCTGCAGGTTCTTGACGTGTCTCATAATAATCTATCCAAAGTGACTAAAGACACGTTTGCTGGTCTGCTGAACCTGCAGATTCTGAAACTTAACAGCAACTTTTTGAGCAGTCTGACTGCTGACGTGTTCCACAACTTTTCCCAGCTCACCGAGCTGCACTTGGAGGGGAACAAGATCACAGAACTGAAAGACGGGACCTTCCAAGTGCTAACAAGACTGAATGTGCTGAACCTGCGGAGGAATCTCCTGTCAGCCTTCTCTGATGGAGTTTTCGGAGCTGAGCTGTCCAGTTTGACAGAGCTGAATCTGCAGGACAACATGCTGACAGAAGTATCTCCTCTGAGCCGCCTCTCCTCAATCTCAGACCTCACCTTGTCCCATAACCAGCTGACCAGCCTTCCGGACAACCTCCTTAGAAACAACACTGCACTAGAGACCCTGGACCTCTCTGGAAACCAGATAACAGCGGTGCCAGCAACCATCTTCAATGATCTGTTCAGCATCAGAACCCTCAGCTTTAATAAGAACAACCTAAGCAGGCTGGAGGCCTCTCTGTTCAGAGACCAGCAGTTCATCCAGAGACTTGACCTGTCGGAAAACCAGCTGGAGACTCTTCCTGTGGGTTTCTTTGATCACTTTTTCCCCCAGCACACAGTGAGGCTGCATGGAAACCCCTGGAAGTGTGACTGCCACATGTGGTACCTGCAAGAGCAGCTGCTGAACAGCAGTCGGACGGTGGAGATGCTGAACAGGATCCAGTGTGAAACCCCACCGTTCCTGCGGAAGCGGCCTGTTGTCTCTGTGGACAGGCAGGACCTGATGTGTCACCTGTCTGCAGGTGAGACAGACATCAGCAGGTGCAGCCTGCAGGAATCTAACGAAGCAATGACCATTAGATGTAAAGTGGACAGGTGCTCTTCAAAGACGGTGAAGGTGCAGTTCCAGGATGAGACGGGCAGCTTGACGGAGTTTATTTTGAAAAACCAGCCTGCAGTTTCACAATGCAGCAATGAGACAACAGCCACAGGGTGATGATTGGCATGTTGGACCAGTTTGTCTTCTTCAGAGTCTGTTCTCTAGCAGGACACTGAGGGTCCTTCAGAGAACAGAACGTGAAAGCTCTTCTGGATTCAAAGTTCACCGCGTTCCTGTGAGTTAGTCAGATCGGTGACTCACAGGGGAGATTCTACAACTGACGGTTGTATGTTTTGAGCAGATATTTCCTTGTTTTCCATGAAAAATGTCAATAAAAGATCCTTTCATTCTTTTAAAATGCTTTTTTCAGGAAAGAAAAGAAAACCTTCAAACTTTTAATTTTACGCATAACCACGGAGAAAACACCCTTCCTTAACCCTTTAACACCTGAGGCGCTTAAATGCAAAATCTTTGACATACTCTAATTTTTTAATTGTTAACATGATCAACGTAATTCCAGTAGATTCTGAAGGTGCTTTTCACCTTCAGAATCTACTGGAATTACGTTGATCGTGTTAACAATTAAAAAATTACAGCTAATCAAAGAACATAAACACAGAACAAGATTCATGCGATAAATTTGCATGCCCCGCCCCTCTTTTGCCACCCTTAGAACCCCCAACGAATGCGCGCCGACGCAGCCGGGCCAAGAAGACACATAGATCAGATTTATTTATTGTGAGGAGTTCTACAAAAATCTACAAAAAATGACATCCTCTAAAGTATTCTGTCTCACTCGGGAGGTGTGTGGTTTACAACATCATAACTCCGCCCCCTCATGCCACAGTGGTCAGATGCAAAAAGAAATACAGAAAGTGAAACCTGAAGTTCAAAACTTCTTGTCTGTGGAATCAGTTTAACTGTTCTGAACATCAAGTCGTACAGCAGCAGTCGTATACATGCGGGTCCTTTCATCCCGATGGTTTGTGGTGGGATGTGGGGGTCACATGACTGTCAAACCCCTCACCTGTAGATTGGTAGAGTTGTCAGTAATCCAGAGAGCTACACAAGCTCTGAGAAACATCAGCGTATTTTACAAAAACTTCATCTGAAACTTCTGGAAATCTCTGGCTTGTGTTTCCAGAAATGGTTTAATCCTGTGGGGGCGGAGCTTACGACTTATTCACTGACAGCAGACAGCCGCCCCCTCAAACAGTCTTTTACTGCCGGACAGCACAGTCCAGCCATGGGGTGGGGCGCTGCAGTCGGGGAGGGGTCAGGAGAAGAGGTATTATCTATTGAGACAATGTCCAAACCAACACAAAGCATTATGGGGGTTCCCACAGAGTTTAGCAGTGTGGAGGGAGGAGGTGGGGGCAGGTCGGGTCCTCGGGACAAAGGTCAGAGGTCGGCTGAGGATCCGGCCTGCGACCAGAACTCAAGAGGAGCTTCTTGATCAAAATACAGAACTAGTGTTTCTTTTACCAACCCAACACAGTTTTGATCACATTTATCAGATGAATCCAGGAGCTGTTTGTGTTTATCTCTCGGTACACACACAGCAGCCCCTCCCTCGGTGCTGCGTGGACAGGTGTCGGTTAACGTTTCTCTCCTAGCTATAGCGGCTAACACACATACTCCACTAAACAATGATCTAAACATCTCAAGAACACAAATAGGCTGTTGAGAACATTCAAACTGTGAACTTTGCTTCCAAAGAGGGTCACCCCCCCCCACCCTCCAGCTTTAGAGCTAAATTGGTGTTGCTGACCAAATTAAGGACAGCTGACCTGATGCGGGTGTTAAGTGGATGTGGAGATGTCCTCATAATGGTAATCTTTACGCATACGAGCTCTCAGCACTTTGTTTGGTCCGATCCTGTTGGAGAATAAAAAGACTATAAGCTCCTTATTATCACCTTACAATTATTGAGGCTGAATCAAGAACTCTGGCCCTCTGGGCTCCCAAAAGACCGTCCTTGTTTTGTGTGCAGCTTTCCAGATGGTGGGCTTTAAACTGAATCCCCGCACTCCATCATTGTCCTCGCTGGAGGAGTCAGCACAACACAAAGTGGTTTGTTACTGCCAAACAAGGGAAATACCTCCCACACTCCAATTTTCAAGAGCAAAGGTCTCGTACGAATGAACCGCTGAGTCTCATAGCAAAGCCAAAAAAGACAAAAGTACATATGTAGCATACCATGACATCTGTCATCAGAAATAATCACTCCGTATTCCACCAAAAACATTTATGGGACCAACTTCAGCCCGACTCAGCACATTTTAGCCTAATGATGGGGGAAGGTCCATCCAACAGTTATGGGGAGGAGTCACATGTGGTTATTTACATGAACTTTATTTATATAGCACTTTCCCTTTTGGCATACCAATGCTTCGCAATTAGGGCTGCCACAATTATTCGACTAATCGACTATTAAAATAGTTGACGGCTAATTTAATAGTCGATTAGTCGTTACTTTATAATACATGGAGTCAGAATGTAGTAAAGGGGAAAGTTGGCAGTATGCTAACTTTTTGGACTATTTTGGCATTACCAACGGTTTTTAGGCTATTTTAGAGTTTAGATAATATTTCAGCTACATGCTAGCTATTTTGGTTAACGCTGGCTTTTTTCAAGTTTTTAGGCTAATTGGGCATTTAACTAATATTTTAGCTAGCTATCAGCTTCAGTGTTTTCAGTGGCCAAATTTAGCTTAAAGCATTCACACGAGCATTATCATAGGTAATGCTAAATATCTAGTTTTTAGTTAGTTTAAAGCTAATAATGGTTAAGATGTGTGCTTTACATCCAGTTTGCCCATGACCCAATTATTTGACTTATTGGAAAAAATAATCGGTAATTAGTCGACTTTTAAAATAATTGTTTGTGGCAGCACTATTCACAATAAAAGAAAGAAAGTTTAAAAAAAATAGACAATATAAGAACAAAACGTATAAGACAGCATACAAATACAAAAGCAGTCTGCAGTAAAACACATAAAAGATAAATAAGAATACAACAAAACAAATAAAATAAAATAAAATGCCACCAACTACTGAGCATTAAAAGGTGTGTTTTTAAATAACATTTAATGGGGCCCTACCTTGATTTTCTTCAGCCTTTCAGAGTAAACCATATCCATATTTATGATCATATATTACATTGGGAACACTAAAAAACAAATTATATATGAAATGTGAATCATTTTTGTTGCCCATTTTAATACCCGGAAGTAAAACGATTCAATTTTTGAGCCTCCGCCTTTCACTCCTTGTCGGTCCCGCCCATTTTACGACGTCATACTTGAGCCAGCTCCTCAGCGTGAACAAAATTTCTAAACAAAACCAGGTGACTCAAGATGGATGTGCTGTGGTCGGCAAACGCTTCCCAGGAATGTTCCCTTTATTCAAACTTTTGAGGACTATGGATTTCATTCATCTATTCATTTTCCTGACCGCTTCGTCCCTTTCAGGGTCGCGGGGGTGCTGGAGCCTAACCCGGCTGCTGATGGGCGACGGCAGGGTACACCCTGGACAGGTCGCCAGTCTGTCTCAGGGCCTCAATCACACACACATCCACTCTCACATTCACACCTAGGGGCAATTCAGAGTCACCAATGAACCTATGAAGCATGTTTTTGGACGGTGGGAGGAAGCCGGAGTCCCCGGTGAAAACCCACGCATGCACGGGGAGAACATGCAAACTCCACACAGAAAGGTCCCAGCCGGGATTCGAACCGGGGCCTTCTCGCTGTGAGGCAAGAGCGCTAACCACTGCGCCACCGTGCAGCCCGACTATGGATTTATAAGTGTATTTATGGCATGAAGCACCACTCTTGGACGGTGATTGTTGGTGGTGATGAAGTCCGAAAAATACTGTTCTTTGGCATCTCTTACACAGTTCTGATATTCAGCCAAGGAGTCCAGTAAAACCTCAAGGGAGACGTGCAGTCTGCTCAGCTTGGTGGTTGAAGCAAAAAAGGTCAAAAGCAGAATGAGATGTCAGGCATATCCAAGGAAAATTTGGTAAAATTATCTCTCGATAATGTTTTCTGCAAAAAAGAAGTAAACTCTCAAACTAGGGCTGGGTTGATAAAATTGATTAATTGATTAGAATTGATTTAAACTTAATAGATCAAAAATTGATTCATAAATATATAAATCAATTTAGCATGCATAGCTAAAATCCGCTAGCTTGATGCTAAAGTTTAATGTAATTTCCTATAGGACGGCTAATGCTAACACTCGGTCGACCTAAACATACGTTAATGACTAAATTAACATCTTTATAAACTCACAGGCATGAATTTTGCAAACTCTTTTAAGGAAATATTTTTTAAATAAGGCATCTGTGGTCTAAACACAGTTTTTTTCCTTCTTCTTCTGGATTAAGGCGTAATGCCATAAGGCACGTGTCAAAGTCGAGGTCTGGATCCGCCCCTGGGCCTTGACTTTAACACATGTGGTGTAAGTCGATCTGATGATGAATATCCTGCTCAGTCTTGTTCTCTTTCAGGTTTCTGTGTCTCGTTTTCTTAATACATACAACCTTCACAGAGGAGGTTCAGTCAGTGGTGTGGAGGATCCCTCTGAAGATAAACACTGGAAAGTTTGACTCCTCTTCACCAGAGGAAGATGCTGCCCTCAGGAAAGGAAACCTGACAGACACAGGAGGCCCCCTCCTCTGCCATGAGGAACCAGGTGCATTATGGGAGCTCAGATGTATAGACGTTTCTCCCACTGAGGCCTTCCTCTGCTGGCTCCCCTCCTGCATGAAGAGTCTGAATGAGCTTTTAAGACCAGGACCTCAGGGACCGGCTGACAATGAGACTCCTTCAGCACGCTGAAAGTGACAGCACCCCCCACCCCCCCAAACAGCCATTAAACCTTTCCCTGGGTAAACAAGAGGAAAGCTCTTTATGAAGATGGAGAGGGTCAAAAGAGAAGAATCATTGAGCCGGTGATGGGCCCGTCTTTGTTTTTGGGATACCAGGCTCTTCTGATAAGACTGCTTTCAGCTGAAGGAGATGAAACCCAATCAGGAGTTGAGTTTCAACAGTTTTCAGGACGGCACAGAGTTTCTTAAAGTTTAGAAATGCAGGATCAAAGAGCTTGAATCCTCATGGAAGCTCCTCAGTCGAGACCAGCGCCAGATCTAGCCAGCTCCTGTTGGGGGTGCAAACAAAGTTTGGTTATACTAAGAGGTTGGGGTGTAAAATCGTCCTAAGCAACTAAAATGTCCCCCTCCGATGAAAATCCTGTTTTTTGAGTTTTTAACATGTCTGTGTGGCATTTTTCTAATGAAAGACAACAAATGTAATAAGAAATAGTTTCATTTTTGCATTTCCGAGTATTTCTCCTTTTAAATCTGTCAATCAAACCGTCTTGGACAGACTCTGTTTGAATGAATGATCTTCTTTCCATCAACAGCTCTGCTGCACATGCACTAAACCCTCATCTGTTCCTAGTGTCTAGTTCAGGTTCTGGAGAAGAGAAGATGGTATCTTCACATTGACTGCAGTCAAATGAGCCGCCGTTCACATTTCTGTGGTCGAATCAGTATCACTGGATTTCACACTGCCCCTCAGCAGCACATGTTGTAGTGAATACTTTCAATGAAAAGTCTATTTAAACACACAGAAATGCGTCATTGTGCACGTTTACAAGTCCATGTTGCCCAGCAACAGCCTCAAAGCATCCCTGCTCTAGAGGAGATCTGTATGGAGGAATGGACCAAAATACCAGAAACTTTGTGAAGATTTTCAGAAAATGTATGACTGCTGTCATCGTCAACAAAGGATATATAGCAGAGTATTGATACTTTGCTATATATCCTTCCGTTTACTCCTGCAGACAAGTTTGCAAGCAGAAGTGTGGCAATAATGTACGCTGAACAGAGTGGAAGAAGAAACAACAAATGACAATAAAAAAACACATTGTTTACTAGGACATAATTTCTGCAGAGTGGCAGGAGTTAATCAGAAATTCACCTCTGAGTTGATGTGGGCGGGGCTATTGGCAGGTGTAAGCCAGCACTCATTTCCCATCATCTCTGTGTTTACACTCTCTCCTGCTAGCCTACAGCCCCTCACAACATCAAACTAACATTAGCGGTGCAACAAAAATGGCGAGCAGTATCATAGCTATCCAGCTGTACAGTTCGAGCCAGGTGCCAGCTCAGACGAGGAGCTCGTGGCTTGTCGTCGTAGGTCTTACGTCACATCTACAAGCTTTTCTGACTTTTTTAGTCTTCTGATTTAACAATTTAAAATCATAATATATAATCAAACATGATACTTTAAGTGGCTCTTAAACGCTTCATTTGTGTTATTTTCCTTAAAAATACATTTCGAGACAGTTGTGTGAAGCTAAATGCTTCTCTCTCCTGGTTTTACTTTACTTTAGAATTGACAAACTGATAGAAACCTTAAAAATTAGAAAGATTATTTGATTTTTTTTTCTAAAAAAAAAGGAGACTAGTGTTTTAGAAGGAACTAGTTAGTGTCGCGGAAGGACGTGGTCTACCTGCAGTTCTCAGGAATTCCGTGTCGCTGCAGCTAACGTGTCTTTTCTCCTGCAACCGCATGGACGGATCAGAGGTTCCTAAATCTTTCTCCAAGTTTGTTTTTCACTTCACAAAGTCTCCGCTCAGAGTTTCTGTCGCCAAAATCCCCCAAATGCTTCCAGAAACTGCTATTTACCCACGCGCATGCTCTGGTGTCAGACTCTTCCCACGTTAAGCAAGACTGTACCACTGCGATTCCCCCCCCCCACACACATATATATACATATACATACACATATATATATGTATATATATATATATGTGTATGTATACAAGGAGACCCGAATGCTCAGACACAGAACATTCAGTCTGATGGGTTTGAAAGTGTGGATTAGAGAATGGACTGACACCATCATGTGAGGGAAGACCCGCCCATACGCTGAACCCACCCGAACCAGCTCTGATCAACTGGGTCAGGCAGGAAAACACAGAACCCGTCAGAGGTCCACATGAATTGTTGATCATGACTCAGGTCCAGGTCCCAATCTGAAGCAGACATAGGCAACCCCAGGCCTCGAGGGCCGCTGTGTCTGCAGGGATTCTAGGGGTGTGTGTTGGAGAGAGTCTGGCGATACGATACGTATCCTGATACAGGTCTCACAATACGATATGTATCGAGATATTTCCCAAGACTGAACCAGAACAATTTTTCACTTTTTTTCAAGAATATGACTTGAAAATATGTTTATTTACCATTTTTATTATAATTATTGGTTAATTTTAATTATTTACCATTTTTTGAATATTATATTTATTTAATATTATTTGTAATAAATTAGTGAAGTTAATTTTATTTCATGATCACAAGTGACTGTATCTCATAAACAAGTTGCTGTTATCCATAAATTCATGCTGCTTTTCTGTTGGTAAATTACAAAATATTTGTTTTTTAAGGGAACTGCGTAGCTCCACTGTTTCACTCGTTCTTATCTGAGCCGCTACGAAGCTCCGATCCATGTTTTTATATGATACTGGCCGCAACCAGAGTTTCGGTTTAGTACCTTTTCCAAGTCAAAACTAAGTAGTAAATGTCTCATAACAACCAAAACCGCGAGTCTGACTGAACATTTGACAGGTGTTGATGTTTTGGTGGCAGTGTAGTGCTTTTCAAAAGGCTCAGTGCACTCTGGTGCCAACTAGTGGTTGGAGATTAAAGGGTAACCAAACACAGAAGTTGGAGGTTTGACTCCTCCCACAGCCGAAACTTGAAAATCCAGTCAGAGGGGTGGAGCTTGGAGGCAGGAATGTTCTCATTACTGAAGCTGCAGATCATGATGTTGGACTTAAATGGTTTGGCCAATCACAAAATTCAACTGTAATACCTCATTTCAACCTGTAGGGGACAGCACACAAATGGTTTTTCACTATATTTTCAAGAATTAAACAATTTTATTTTAATTTGTCAAAATTTTGACAATGACCAACAGGCAGCATTTTTAAAGCTCCATTTAGAGAGGTCAACAAAGTTGATTTAGGGTTTGGTTACCCTTTAAGGTGGAAACCAAAAGCAAGACGGTGAAGGACACTCATAAATAATTAAATAAATATCGTCATATCAACATTTTAAATCAATACAAGTATTGACAAACGAAATATCATGATATATCGGCAAATCGATTTTTTCTTTACACCTCTAATGATTTCCAGATGACCAAGACCTACTCATCACTGATTACCTGGTGCAGGTGTGTCCAGCCAATTAGAATATTCCAGAGCAGGGGGTGTTGGAGGACATGCTGGAGGCCTGGAGTCTCATATCTCTGTCAGTGCTCACACCCCCCCATCCTGTGCTCGCACAACACTCCACACTACGACTTACAAAGCTAAAGTTAGTGAGGGAGGAAGATTACTGTAAGAGAAAAACTTTATTGATTCAGCGAGCCTGAATCCATAAAGTCAAACTCCGCCTCACGCACAGCAACAAGACAAAGTGAGACCTGAGAGAACTGACATCAAAACGCTTTATTTCACTGCTGACTTTCATGAACTGCACTGCATCAAAAAGAAAAAAGAAAACACACCTCTAACAAAAACAACAAAGAAGTGTCTAAATAAGACTATTCACATATTTGAGAGTGTGGCTCTACCACGGCCTCCACACACAGTCTGAGGTGAGGGCGGGAGCAGCGGCTGTCGCTCTGCTGCTGTGCACGCTCAGTGGGGTGAGACCTGCACTGGGAACGAGGAGCGCAAACTGTCCATCAGGAGAGGGCACCACCTGGAAGCCGGCGAACAGCTTCATAGTCTCTGTGGGTGCAGGAATCTGGGAGCAGCTTTTGGGCACAGGAACCTGGCCACCGCTCTGTCCTGGTACACCCAGATGCGGTCCACACACGTTCACAGCGTTGATCTGGCTCACGCAGGAGGCCAGGTGGCTGAGGAGGCGGGTCCTCGTCTCTGAGTCCACCCCTTCACACGACGACAGGAAGCGGGTTACCTCTCCGACACACTCGCTGAATCCGGCTCTGTACTTGCTCAAGACGGATGGGTCTGAGTGCACCGCAGCTGCAGGACGACAAGCATCCAGAGTGAGAACGGGTTTTGTTCTACACAAAAATATCCAAAAGTTCTGTTCAAATAATGTCAGGAGAACACTTGTGTCAAAGTCAAGGCCCGGGGGCCGGATCCGGCCCTCCAGACCATTTTATTACATTGTTATTAATGGTCCGATGTTATCTTGAGCTCATTTCTAACTTGTATATTTCTGAAAAAATATATTTTTATGGAGAGTAAAATATTGAAAATTATTTAAGATTTAAGTTGATTTATTCTGGAATAATATTCCTGCTTTTTATTATTTATAATTATATCAAAAAGATACGGTTTTAAATTTTTTTAAATTGTCATTCTGCTAGATTTTTGGACTACATTGTCATTTACCACGATTTTTAGGCTATTTTGGAGTTTAGCTAATATTTCAGCTACATGCTAGCATGTTTGGCTAAGTATTTTTTTTAAAGCCTTTTAATGCTACTTTGAAATTTAGCTATTTTTTCAGCTATATTCTAACTGTTTTGACTGACATAAGTTAATTTTTTAGGCTAATTTTAGCTAGTATTTTAGTCAGCTATCACCTTCAGCATTTTCATCTATCAGCTTTAGCATTGTTAGCTATCAATTTCAGCATCTTCAGGTATCAGCACTAGCAACTTCAGCGGCCAAATTCAGCTTACAGCATTCACACTAACATTATCACAGGTAATGCTATATATCTAGTTCATAATTATGTTAAAAAGTTATGGTTTCAAAGGTTAAAATTTAGTTTTAGAGTGTTCAATAATCATTTATCCCGTGTGACCCGCGGCCTAAGGTGAGTTTTGGATTTTCAGCCCTTTGTGTGATTGAGGTTGACACCCCTGCAGTAGAAAAAAGACAAAACTGTCTTTATTTCTCTCTTGTTCAAAACTGATTATGAAGGACAAACCACCAAAGTGAAAATGTTTCAGAGGCTCCAGTAGACAGTGACCCATGACAGCTGACATCAATAAAGTTTGGAGCAAAGAATGAACGAAGTAAGTTCAGAAAAATGATCTGGAGTGAGAAGGTTTAAGGCTTCAGGAGGAAACAGGAGTTTTCAGAGTGATGCGCAGACGGGACAGGTGCTTCTGCGCAGACGCGTCCCGCTCACCGGTCATGTGCAGACGCTGCAGGCTCCTCAGGTGCTTGACGGTCATCTCCAGGATGTCCGCCTTCTCCAGTTTGGAGTGTCTGCAGCTCTTGAAACAGAAGAGAGAAGTTCAGTTTCAGCTGGCCCGGCTGCGCCTGCACGGTGCGCGCGCGCAGCTGCTTACGTCTTTCTTCAGCGCGTCCAGGATGAGGCCCTTCAGCTGCGTCAGGCTCTCGTTGATGCGCGCGCGTCTGCGCTTCTCCATGATGGGTTTGGAGGACTGCAGGAAGAGAGAGAAGACAGATGAAGAGCGGAAGGTTCCTCTGAGGACCACTGCGTCCGTACCCCTCAGCTGCTCACCTTCCTGCTCTCAGACGAGGCGCGCGCGCTCTCCGGCGCGGCGGCCGCTCTCTCCAGGGGGCCGGTGGGCATCCTCAGGCTCTGATCCGGCCGTCTGACCGCGCTCACGCCAAACTCACGCACAATGCGTCCTGGAGACTTTATGGGGGGCTCATGGCCCGCACGCGAGGGGCTCGGTCGTGCGCGAGCTCTCCAGGGTCTATCCAATAAGCGCGCGGAACACGTGTGACACACGCTCCCATTGGCTGGCTCACGGATTTACAGAACCGGGTCAGAACCACCAACTTTTACATATTGTAGGAACAGTCTACTTTGAATAGATCCGAGTTTCCTTTTCAAATGTTGATCATTTGACTGAATTATCCACATCGCGTAAAACAAATTATTGTGGAAAAATGTCGCTTCTAATTCATTTTTTATTGATTGATTTTTTTTTATTTGTAAGCTTTTGTTTATTTTACAACACCTCCGGGATTATAATCTGCTTTAAATTAAGAGATTTATCATCAGCTGAAGTTTCTGCTGAATAATTTTCCAAATGTCTTCATTTAAAACTCTGAAAATCAAACAGAAACAGAAATATATTTCAGTTCTTCACCAGAACATTTACTACAATGGAAATAAAAATGACCCTTTCTGAAGCTTCTTTGACTTTTTTAACAGACAAGTTTAATCTTTTAAAAACCTTTCTGCATTGGTTTTCATCTGAACAGTTCTCTGTGATCAGGATTGATAATACAGTGAAATATTAAATTTATACACACATTGCAGAAATCCAATGAGTGAAAAAATATATTAAAACAAACAAATGAAGAACACGAGGAGACTGGTAAGAGAAGGTCCATTTTAAACACATCTGTGTTAAATCCATAATTCCTCATCTAATCTTGCATTTTAAAATGGTGACAAACTTCTTGAATGATGTCAGAACTGTGTAAACATTGAGACTATAACCTTTTCTTTATTTGCTGGTTAGAATAAATATTTCTAAATCTGTCATCAGATAAAAAGAAAATGTACTTTTCTGTCAGTTTTTATGAACATTTTCTCAATTTGGAAAAGCTTAGTGAGGAAAAGACTTTCATCATTGAATAGAAACTAAACTGGAGGCTCTTTTACCTCTCTATTGTGGCTCCTTGGTAAAAAAATAAAAATAAAAAAAATAAAAAATAAAATAAAGTTTTTGGTTGATGCTTTACCCAGCGAGCAAGACCAAGTAGGCCGCATATGGTTTCAAAGTGGGCTAAAAATGTGGGCTCAATTGGGTTTGTCTGCAGTTTCTGTGGTGGCTCCACCTGTGTTTGCCCACATTGGCTAAGGTGGACACTCAGTGGGCTAGCTCACAATGTCAGCCAGTTGCCCGGCAGTGGAGCTTGCCGCCCCCTATAGAGCAACTTAGTTAAATGCCCACCAGAGCAAATGAGTGTTGCGCTCTACAGGGCAAGCGAGGACCACGCAGGGGCCAGAAGAACTAGCAAGGTTGCCTCCTAGGCTGTCATTCCCTGCAGCATAGCCAATATTGGGCAAACACAGGAGCGTCCACCACAGAAACTGAGGACAAACCCAATTGGGGTCCACACCTCTGCCCACCTTTAAAACATTTGGGGTCTCTTGGCCTTGGTGGTGTTAAGTTGAAGGGTTGAAGGTAATAGTTATTACATATTTGGTAATTATTGTTTCAGGAAAATATTTATACACATGCCAACTTTTTAGCTTTCAGCTTAAGAACGTAAAAATATGCAGCATAAGATAATATGTGTTTTTAACTCATTAAAGATCAAACTTTTTACCAAAGTTTAGCTTTGCATATAAAATCTGTTCATTCTGGAGGTAGAGTTGATCAAACAAGACGTCTTCAGATCAACAGGATGTAAAAACCTACATAGTTTATCATCTATGTGAACCTCAGACATCAATTTTTAAATGTAACTAATCTAAATTAAATACATGTAAATTAAGTTATACTTAAGTAATTAAGAAATATATTGATATATTATTATTATTTCTTTTGTTCTTTTTCCCTCTTTGTCCTCAGCAGTCTTACTCTGCTGGGTTTTGTTATTTTAGTTTGGGGTTTGGTAGTCTTAGTTTGTGGGTTTGTTTATTTGTTTTCTTTAGGTAGTTTTGGTTAGTCAGTCATTATCAGGAGCTGCTGACTCTGACGGTCGACATGTCTGGATCAGCAGTCTTCATGACTTATTTTATGTTTCTCAAGGAGTCACCATGGAGAGATAAAAGAGAACATGTGGATCTGGAGCTGCAGGTTGCAGACCTCTGAGTTAGACAATAATAAAAATAAAAACGCAGGTTTTGTTCTGTACAAAGATTTGGTATGTGCATTGAAAATAGTAAAATGTAGAAAAAAAAAAAAAAAAGTAAAGTGAAGAATGTGAACTAAAAAACAGAAGCATCAATAGTAAAATAGCTGCCAGGCAAAAGGAAACCACATTGATGCTCCATGTCAGGTGATCTTCACGCTCCAGTTACATTAACTGATATTTTATTCTGATTTATCCTATTTTAACTTATCATTTGCCATGTGTGTATATGTTTATAAGTCTTTCTCTGCTGCTTTGTGTGTACAAGAGTTTGGATTCCAGGTGTTTGTTCTTTTACTGATTATTATTATGCCGCTTCTAGAATTTCCATGAAGAGCAGGGCTGCCATGATTAGTCGACTAATTAAATATTAAAATAATTGACTTAATTATTTAATAGTCGATTAGTCGATACTTTATATTACAGTGTAATAAAGTTGAACAAAGTTGTGAGCGTTCAGCACCAAAAAATTTACTTTTTTATATTTGAGCCAATGAGACCAAAACTTTATCTTCAGTGAAAATAGTTCCTTGTTTCAGATGTTAACCTCATTTGATTTAACCCTTTAACAGCTGTGGCATCGCCGGTGACGCTTAAACAAAAAATCTTTAAGATATGGTAACTTTTCAATAAGTAACACGATAATTCCAGTCGATTTTGAAGGAGAAAAGCG
>NC_050528.1:17332667-17341343 GCF_002922805.2 Oryzias melastigma
AGTCAAAAAAGCTAGCCTGTAGCGGAAAATTAGCTAAAATCCAAAATAGACTGAAAGAAAATTTGAAAAAAAGTCAAAATTACCCAAAACAGTTAGCATGTAAACATTAGGCAAACTCCAAATCTGTGTAAAAAGGTATTTAAAAAAGCCAAAATTAGGCAAAACAGCAAGCATGTAGCTGAAATATTTGCAAAAAAATAAGAAATATTTGCTAAATTCCAAAATAGCCTAAAAAAATCTTTGTAATTGTCAAAATAGTCCAAAAAGCTATCAGAATGACAACTTTTAAAACTTTAAAACCAGAATTTTTTAACATAATTATGAATAATAATAAGGCAGGTGTATTATTCCAGAATAAATCAACTTAAACCTTAAATAACTAAAAATATATTTTGTCAAAATTATAAAAGTTAGAGATAAGCACAAGATAACATCAGAACATTAATGACAATAAAACAAAATGATCTGGAGGGCCGGATAGAATTACCCCGAGGGCCAGATCCGGCCCCCGGGCCTTGACTGTGACAGATGTGATTTAAAGCTAATGATGGTCAATATGTGTCAATGATGGTCAATATGATGGTCAAACCTGCACAGAGTTCAGCCTAAATATTCCTGACATCAGAGTGGGCCTTCCTCCTGCCATCACCTTCTGCAGCTGTGGAGGACGCTCTTTCAGTTTCCTTTTCCCCTCCATGCTTCTCCCCAAACCTACCTGGCCTCAGACCAGGCTGTGCCCCCCCCATGATGCGGGCAGTGAAATGCCCGTCCACATCCTCAAATATTGCAGTTTCCCTTTCAGCTGCTGTATGAAAACATCTCAGACCAGGACAGGGGGCGGGGGTGCAGACAGAAGGGATCACTTAAAGATCCCATCCAGCACTCTGCTCGCTGCTTTTTCCTTATAATTCCCTCATAAAGAGGGAAGGGGGCTCCCCCTGCCCGCCTTTTGTCCCCCTCCCCACCGGCAGTTTCTGCTCCAGAAGACTTAGACAAGGCCTCCATTAATTGTGGGTCTGTGTGGAATAGACGGGGGACAATGGCCCCAACAGAGGGTCCAGCCCCCAGACAAGGCTGGAAACAAGTGGTACAGGAATCTGTCAGAATGGCCTGGTCCGGGCTGATGTCACTGAATACATTTACCTACCTCAGAGCACATTCACTCTGCTCTTTGTTTTATTCTCCACAGAAAAAGAGGGGATGGGTGGGGGGGCATCAATGGAGCGGAGGGGCTGACGCCGAGGGCTTAAGGATGGGAAATAAGGAGTTGTCACGGTGACATGCTGATGAAAGTATATACTATATCTATTAATATAACTGCTGCTTAAACCTACAATCACAGTACGTCTGACCGGCATGAATGAAATCTGCTTTGCTGGGATTTTCTGCAACCACCTAGAGGGAAGGAGAGCGGAGAAATGTTGAAGGGAGTTTTACATCAACCTGATAGGAACTCTGACTGAAGATTCTCATGTCTGCAAAGAGAAGTTATCGCTGACTGTTTAACCCATGTGTCACAGTTGAGGCCCGGGGGCCGGATCCGGCCCTCCAGATCAGTTTATTTTATTGTTATTAATGACCCCATGTTTTCTTGCTCTCATTTCTAATCTGTATAATTTTGACTAAACATATTTTCATGGAGAGTAAAATATTGAAAGTTATTTAAGATTTAAGTTGATTTATTCTGGAATAATATTCCTGTCTTTCTATTATTCATAATTATGTTATGAATTTCTGTCGTAAAGTTTTAAAAATTGGCATTCGGCTAGCTTTTTAGACTATTTTACCATTTACTACGATTATTTTTCCACTTCATGCTAGCTGTTTTGGCTAATTTAGGCTGTTTTCATTTGTTTTTTTAGGCTATTTTGGAGTTTAGCTTATTTTTCTGCAACAGGCTAGCTTTTTAGGCTAACTAACTTTATTTGAGCGTTTTTAGTCATCAGCTTCAGCATTTTTAGCTATCAATTTCAGCATTTTTAGCAATCAGCTTCAGCGTTTTTGGCCATCAGCTTTAGCGTTTTTAGCTATCAGCTTCAGCGTTTTTAGGTATCAATTTCAGCATTCTTAGTAATCAGCTTCAGCATTTTTGGCCATCAGCTTTAGCGTTTTTAGGTATCAGCTTCAGCGTTTTTAGCTATCAGCTTCAGCGTTTTTAGGTATCAATTTCAGCGTTTTTAGGTATCAATTTCAGCGTTTTTAGGTATCAATTTCAGCATTCTTAGTAATCAGCTTCAGCATTTTTGGCCATCAGCTTCAGCGTTTTAGCTATCAATTTCAGCGTTTTTAGCCATAAGCTTCAGTGTTTTTAGGTATCAATTTCAGCGTTTTTGACCATCAGCTTCAGCGTTTTTAGGTATCAATTTCAGCATTCTTAGTAATCAGCTTCAGCATTTTTGGCCATCAGCTTCAGCGTTTTTAGCTATCAATTTCAGTGTTTTTAGCTATCAATTTCAGTGTTTTTAGCTATCAGCTTCAGTGTTTTTAGCAATCAGCTTCAGGGATATCAGCTATCAACTTCAGAGTTTTTAGCTATCTGCTTCATAATTATGTAAAAAAGTTACAGTTTTAAAGTTTTAAACATTTAGTTTTAATGTTCAATAAATGTTTATCCTGTTCAGTTCACGACCTAAGGTGTGTTTTGGATTTTGGCCCCTTGTACGATTGAGTTTGACACCCCTGTTTTAACCCAATCTCTCAAATTGATTCTTTTCTGTAACCTAAGCAACCAAAATTCTAATAAATGGGAAGTGTGTGAAGCCTTGCGCCAGATTCTGTGGCGACAACAAACCACTGCTGGTCTCCTCGCGGTAAAATCTCACTCTGGCTTATGTCTACTTTGGGCAGTATTTATCTTTGCTTACACTACCTAAACACATGCTGACTCAGAAATATGGAGGAGTTTAGCTGAAGCCAAGAAGAAGAGGAGCGATACTTTTCCCCTTTTTCAGCTGTTTATATGAAGAGGAGCAGAGATTAGGAGACTTGAGTTTGATAATAGCAACCTGAGCAGCTTCAAGTCACTTTATTCCAAGTCAGTACATCTCAGAGATGTTGTGTGAGAAAAGAGGAACCATAGCAACGCATATTTTGAAACAACCTTCCATCTGTCACCTAATGTGAAGGACTCTTTGATTGAGAAGAGAAAAGCAAGCGTTTCCATCTTCAACTTGGTGGCGAAGAGACTAAAGACTGATTAAAGCGCCTTATCCCTCATCAAACTGAAGACGCCTTTAGATTCTAAGAAAGGCCTCACATTTAATTTTTAAAACCCAGACATGAAAGTACGGCCTAAAGCACATTCAACTCTTTAAAGCACTTGTTAGCATGTAGATTATATGCATTTCAGTGCATTGTCTAAGTTTTTAAGTGTATTTACATGTAAATATGCTCAGCGACACTAACATCTTGAAAAGGTATTGGGGGTAGATTGCAACTCCCTGCATTTTCTCTCAGTGCACCATGGGAAAGTGATTTCTTTGTGCAATCAAAGTTCAAACACATTCTTGTACGGCTGTGGTTCTGACGGGACGGCATCAGACTCAGGATGTTCCAGAGTCGCACAGACTCGTCCTCACCCGTGCCCCCCTCCCTGAGTGTGTTTGTGTTGGCATCTTTCGATGTGAAGATGCCCCATTCTCGCCACTCAAGATGTCTCACAAGACCGGCGTTATGGCCACTTATGCGGTGAAAGCCGCCGCCTGGGGGACGCCCTTTCAGCAGTGGAGGGCCGCTGGCTGAGCCCCCTTAACACCCGGATCATCCTCACGGTGCAGAGAGGAGCTGTCTCGAGACACCAAGCCGTCCTTCACCTGCCGCTTAGCGCTCATCACTTATGCACATAATCCCTGGTTACTGCATGTGATTCAGCCCCCCGGGCTCAGAACGCCGCGCCTCCCCTGCTGGAATGCTCGCTGGGTGGCTTGTGGGTTGCCACAGCAACCTCATCTTCTCATGACAGTCAGGCTTCAGCCGCGGAGCGTCTTTTTCTGTCTCCTAAAGCCCTCCGCCGTGTGAGAGTTTTCCGGCTTCCCGGGCCATTCCCATGCTCCCACCCCGAAGCCGGGACTCCCCGACGGCGCGGCTCCTTCAGGGACCACAGGCGCGCATCAATGCTTCTCCAGTCCAGGCAAAGAGAGGATTTGCCCTCCCTGGAAATGAATGCCGCCCAAGATGGTCAGATACATTCGTTGCCCCCCCCTCACTGCGATCATCTTTCTGGCAACCATGTGCAGACTAACAAGTGTCACAGTGATCCACAGAAGCCCCCCCCCATGTGAGGCGGCTCCATCCGTGCCCCCGGCACCTCCTCACAAGGCCCTCCATTGACTTCTAACCTGATGAGAGACCGCGGGGGACAAAGAGGTGAGGGGCGGGGCCCATCCCTCCGACAAGCCTGTGAACAAACGGTAACATGGCTGCAACTGTCCTCCCCCCGAATCACTGAATTTATTGACCAACCACAGAGCCCATTCATGCCTGGAAGAACTGACAAATGAGCGGGACAGAGATGGCCCGACTTCCGAGGACAGGAGGGAGGAGAGGGCCTTTGTGGGTCACAGACCTTCTTCCAGACGTGGGGGCTTTTGTTTTGCCTGTGAAGCGAGCGCCGTGTGTCCCGACTATTCATCCAGAGCAGCGAGTGCAGAACTGGCTCTGCACAAATTAGGAAATGTGGACTCGTGTCCACAGATCCAGTCTGGGAAGACCTCTGAGGACGCCTCAGCCAGGAAAGAGGAGGACCCAAATCTTTAAAGTACACAAGAAGTGTTGCTACTTGAATGAAAGTCACTCTGTCAGAGTGAAAGTGTGTGCTTTGACTTCCGTCAGCCTCCATCTGTTTGTCATCAGACAAACACACTCCGTCCCAGAAGAGGATCCAAGCCGTCGCATGAATTCATGGTGCCTGCTCATCCTCATCATGAATATTCCCCAACAAGGCTCGTCCCTGATCTGTGGGACATTCTTTTCTTCTGCAACAAGAGACGTGTTCACAGTGGCCCTTAAATCCAGCCTTTCACAGCCTGCAGGCCTGATCTCCACATGAAATGATGCCCTCTCTTACACCCTTAAGCGCCCATATGCCAGCCAGTGCTGCGGCTGGGAAAGCCCGTAATTGATCAGTGCGTGGCCAATGAAAAAGTGTGACCAGGGTCAGCCCCCCCATGAAGACTGGCTCAGTAAACAGATTCGCGGAGGAGTTGAATGACGGATCTGCAGAGCAAACTGGAGCCGCATCTCAACGTTTACTCTAAGAAACACAAAGTGGACATTTCGATTCAAACTAGCAGGATTTATTTTAGAAAACAGACCATCTGAATTTAAAAAAGCTGATTACAATCAAGTCGACAGTTAGCTGCACCTCACAGATCTGAAGCAGCAAAGATTAATCCTAAATTCCTGATATGACTTTAAGAATCAGCGGAGGGAATGAAGGAGAAAACAGACTGTAAGACATTCAGGACGATCAATCTAAAAGTCTCTTCCACAGGAAGAATTTCATGTTACAACACTTAAGTTCAGCAGCTTGAACATTGCATGAGTACCACTGTTAAAATGCCTGTGTTATAGCAGCAGCTAACGTGAGGAAGTCTGATGGAGGCCATCGCTCAGCACCACTCATGTTGACTAAAAGGCGAACGTCCACAGCTCTGCTTCGCGTCCCAGACGTGGGGCAGAGACGGCCCACAGGTGAGAGCGGCTCCCTCACCTGGACTTTCATTCAGCATTCACAAGGAAGGCGGTCTGTGCTTGATGGAACGGTCTGGAGTAGGGATGTCCCAACCAGGTTATTTTAGACAGAGTCATTCGATTTTAACGAGTCACGGGAAAAGTTGACTTTAGCTTCAATATCTTTAGAGCTATTAAACATTATTCACCAAATGTGATTCCTGTCCTCATTTAAAGCTCTTAAAAATGAATGATGAATTTGTTTTAGCATGAATTTGATGAGAGTTCATGACTAGCTGATGTCATTAGAACCATTTAGTAGTTTTTTTGTTTTTTGTTTTATTTTTTCGTTTGTCTTTTTTTAAGATTATGTTATTCTTTTTTTAAGCTCTTAAGACACATGTGTCAAAGTCAAGGCCCGGGGGCCGGATCCGGCCCTCCAGATTATTTTATTTTATTGTTATTAATGGACTGATGTTATCTTGCGCTCATTTCTAACCTGTATAATTTTGACAAAATATATTTTTATGGAGAGTAAAATATTGAAAGTTATTTAAGGTTTAAGTTGATTTATTCTGAAATAATAGTTCTGCTTTTTTATTATCCATAATTATGTTAAAAAGTTACAGTTTTAGTTTTTTTTTATGCGAATTTGGCTAAAATATTAACTAAATAGCTAATATTTTAGCTAGCTATCAGTTTCAGCTTTTTCCGCTATTACCTTCAGTAATTTCAGCTATCAACTCCCCCATTTTTAATTATCAGCTTCAGCGTTTTCAGCTATCAATTGTCGCATATTCTGTGGCCAAATTCATCTTACAGCATTCACACTAGCATTATCACAGGTAATGCTGTATATCTAGTTAAAATTATGTTAAAAAGTTACGGTTTTAAAGTTTTAAAAATGTAGTTTTAGAGTGTTCAATAAATGTTCATCCTGTTTAGCCCTTGACTTAAGGTGTGTTTTGGATTTTGGCCTCTTGTGCGACTGAGCTTGACACCTCTGTCTTAAGACATCACATTTTTGGCTGTATTACCACAGTAGTTAATTGTTTTAACTTTTATTTTTCTGTTAAATAAATAAAATATTAATAGTAGAACAGTATTAACAATATTAATCAAAGAACAGCTCGGGTCTTAAGGTGTTAAATCACAGAGCTAGCATTTAGCTTAGCACAGTTAGCAGCTGCTGTGTTTGTCTGTTTGTCTGCAGCACGAAGGGCTTAACATTAAAAAGAAACAAAACTTTCTTTTTCTATTGAAATGCCTTTATAGGTAGTTTTTTATGTTAAGAAAAACCAATAGAGACACCTGCTGTCAGTTTAAAGTGTTTTTAAAAGTGAAGTCCTAAATTGTGATCATATCGCTAGCTTGACTGAATTGTTTTTGTTAGCTTCCTGTTTAAACTGCTGCCATATTCTGCTGCGTTTTACAACATATTGTGATCTGTTCATGGCATGCAGACTTCTGGTTAAGTATTTATCTGGAATAATAAGATTGAAATATAAAGCGCTGATCATAATAAGAATAAATGAAATATCAGATACTGATCGAGTCATCAACCACGTGATCGGATCAGGACATCCCTAGTCTGGACCGAGTTGGACTTACATTCAGAAGAGTTGGCTCAATGCTTTGTGCTTTTGAGACAGCTGCAGTTGTGAATTAATGCTTTATAAATAAACAGAATTACATGGATTGAGTCACAGAGAGGTCACAGGTGTCTCTGATCTGAAAGTCTGCAGCTCTTTTATGTAAAACAGGAGTCAGACGGAGACGTCTTCTCTGCTCCTCAGCTCGTGCTGTGGTTACAGGTATGCAGCGGGGAGTCACCGGCATACGTGACGATGGAGGATTTGGGAGGCCAGTCCGCATCTTCCTGCAGCTCCAGAGCCAGATGTCTGTAGCGCCCCTTGGGGGGCTTGTTCCTCTGACGGAAAAGCCGGGAAAAGAGAGCCGATGCCCAGCGGTCGTTGGCTTCCTGAAAATGTGGAAAAGCTTGGATAAATCATGAGACTTGCTGCACACACAGACATCTTTATACTAGGGCTGCCAGGATTAGGCGACAAATCCAAGACTCGACTATTAAAATAGTTGACGACTAATTTAATGGTCGATTAGTCGACTAATCGACAACTAGTCAACTATTTAAATAGTCAAAGGCTAATTTTAGTGTACAATATTTGACTAATTGACGACTAATTAAATAGTCGATTATTCGACTATACGATAACTAATCAAATATTACAATAGTCAATCGTAATTTATCAGTCTATTATTCGACTTGTCGACAACTTGTCAACTATTAAATAGTCGACGGCTAATTTAATAGTCAATTAGTCGTTAATTTATTTCTATGGAGTCAAGAGTGTAGTAAAGTTGAACAAAGTTGTGAACGTTCAGCACCAAAAAACAGTTTTTTTTTATATTTGAGTCAGTGAGACCAAACTTTGTCTTTAGTGAAAAATAGTTCCTTGTTTCCTGTGCCGACCTCCTTTAATTTAACCCTTTAACACCCGAGGAGTCGCCAGTGATGCTTAAACACAAAATCTTGAACATACAGTAACTTTTCAACTGTTTACAGGATCATTTCAGTAGATAGTGAAGGAGAAAAGCGGCTTTTCTCCTTCAAAATCTACTGAAATGATCCTGTTAACGGTTGAAAAGTTACAGGATATCAACGAATAAAAACACTGTGTAGAAATGTCACAGAAAAAGCACGTAGGACAGAAAAGAAGACAGCTGCAAAGACACCACTCGGAGCAGAAGATTTCCAACCTGTGCTGGGTCAGCAGAGGGCGCCTCTGTGGGGGTGCATGAGCCCCCACCACCTCTGAAAACAAGCCTCCACAAGCAGACGTCAAGGATCAAAATCTACGGGAGAATTCAGGAGGAAACTGGAAATCAACTCATCATGAAGACGCTTCCAGTCCCAGAAGCACTAATCGTGACTTTGAGAGAACCAGACTGATTGTGTTGCTGCAGCGGGGATGGGGGGGGGGGGAA
>NC_050528.1:17341376-17349947 GCF_002922805.2 Oryzias melastigma
AGCGGCTCAGAGGAACCCTACCTCCATCAGAAGAGAGACGGCAGCATTTCCAACCACGATGACGAGCAGAATGAGTCTCCACTCCCGAGGAACACACACAATCTGAGGGAAGAGTCACAACAGCTCAGACACACACTTTCATCGGGATGGAGAATTCTAGAAAACAGTCCATGGACTAGTTTGATGTCCGACAATATTTCAAATTAAAACATACCTTGCTGCAAAGACAAAAACAGCTCATCGAATTACCTCTAAATGATGATATACAACAACTGAGTGTGTGTGTAGACAGGCCCCGCCCATTCCAGATTGTTTTTGTACCTGGTTGTTTGATGATGTTACTTCCCACTGTTACCACCTTCTTTTCTCTGTAAACTCCCCTCTTTTACCTTTCTTTTGTGCTCCTTAATACCCCCCACCCACACCTCCCTCCTCTTCTTTTTCATCCAGTCCAACAGAAAAAAAAGATACAAACATAATCAATGTAAGTAAAGTTTGCATAAAATACAGAAGGGGTTTATACAGATATACACCTAGCGTGTCAGAATAATATAATCCTGCTGTGACAGTAAAATCTGTCTAATAGAAGAAGTGATTATCTGTTTGTTTAGCTGTTGGACAGGACAAGTAAAAAAGAAAGAATTTAAGGCAAATGGTGGAAGCCTCACAAAGCAGAGGACAGAAGTGTGATTCATTTGTGTTAATAAATATTAGGACGTTCATTGTTTTTGATTTATCACATGCGTTAACGCGTTAATGTTGACAGCCCTAGTATAAGATAATATTTGATTTTTTTATTTAAGTATATATATATATATATTAGGGCTGTCAGATTTGTTGCGTTAATTACGCGTTAATCTGACATGTGCATGATGCAGACAATTTTTTTGACGCATTAATCGCGGACTTTCTCATACGTGCCTTTCCATACCGCGCGCGCGGGCGTCCCGCCCTCCAACTCACCGGCTGCTCTCACTAGATCACGGGCGGGTCTCCAACCTCCGAGCTGCGAGCTAGAACCGGCCCGGCGCTAGGACCTGGAGAGCTCCTGCACCCTAACCCGGCTCCGGGTCGCGTCCAGTACCACGTCTGGTGGTACCGGCTCGCGTCCGGCGCCGGGAGCTGCGGACCCTCGACGTTCCGAACAGCAAGCACACCGGGGGACGTTTTAAATGTAGTTTAAACAACGCCAGTTATTTGTAGATGAAAAGATAAATCTCAGCTTTGAGTGTGTGGCCCGTCCCTCTTTCGCCGCGCGAAAATATGCGAAATATCCCAAAGTTCTGGAGGTTTAAGCGTGATCCAGCCCCAGCATAGCTCTCTGTCTGCCGGCATATTCATCCGTGAGCTCCGCTGGACACGTCGCTGCATCGAGCTGCAGCCAGAGAACGCGGCGGCAGTAACAGTGTCAAACTATCCACAGAGTATCCCGCTTTTCTCAGTCTTCAATGTTTTAAAAAACAAAAGTTAATTGGAAATGATAAATCTCTATTTCATTTATTACTGCAATTCAGAGGAGGAAAAGATTTGGTCCTGACAAAAAATGAACATGAAAGTGTTATGGAAATTTTATTTTTGATGTTTTTTTTATTTTATTTTACTGAACGTTGATTGAAGTTTTGAATTTAAAATGCCCTTCACTTGCACTTGGGCTTTTGTTAGGCATTTTATGTTACAGCCTTTTATTGTTAAGAAAGTTTATCTCAATACAATGTTACAAAATAAAGTATTTCTGATGAAAACTATTAATTTTGTCATTCTTGTTTTCATGATTAATGTAGAACTACTCAATTCCACGAAGCACACATTTTTTCCTAAAAAAAAGGCCACATTTTAATTTCAGATTAATCGCAAGTTAACTCAGGACAATGTGATTAATCGCAATTAAAAAATGTAATCGCCTGACAGCTTTAATATATATATATATATATATATATATTATTTATATAAAGTGTTGTTTGAATATTTTGCCAGTCACTGCTCAGGAGAGAGTTGATGTGGTGGAGAGAATCTGGTAGATTTCCAAAACAAAACTTCCCTCAGAGTCAGACTAAAGAAAACTGAAAGATGGAGGTTGTGTTTGTTTCGTCTTTGCGAGCCTGGTACCACCGGTTTACGAAGGCAAATCTCAAACAGGAGGTTGGGAGCACTGGTATAAAACCACGTTGGACTCAAACGTTTACCTCCAGGAAGCGGTCGATGGCGGGGATGGGGTGCAGCATGATGAAGAGCAGAAAGGCGTAGAGAGCAGCGCAGGACAGCATGAACGGCCCTGCAAAGGGAACCGTTGAGACCGAAACAGTACTGGAAACAAACAGGAAGTGTCCACGCGGGCCTCACAGTTCCTGTAGCTGGGCTGTCTGAAGGGCTTCCCTTTGGAGAAGACTATGGCCACAACCAAGTACTGGAAGGAGGACACGTAGAAGAGCGAGGTGTTTTCGTAGTTCTTGATGTTCTTGTGGTCGTGAGGGCTCGTCGTCGTGTTCACGCTCTGAGACAAACTGATGTTACAGGCGCTGCAGGGAGAGTCAGAGCAGAAGAAGAAGAGAACACACCTCGATGAAGGAATTCTCTCACAATGGAAGCAAGAAAGGCTGCAGATCCCTCCAACATTCACACAGTGAGACAACATCGGGTTTACTTTAAACCTGTCACGCTCTAAACTCAGAACTGAATCTTGGATCAGTGTTTAACCTCCGGGATCTTTTAACGACAGAGAAGAAACGTGTGTCTGTTGGAACAGCTGAGATGTTCCTCAAACTTTTAGGCCTTTGAATTCAATCTGTTTTAGTGACGTGTGGAGGTTTCATTCATGAGTGTTACTTCATCCTGGAGGTAGGTGGTGTTGGAGGAACATAACGGGGTTTGTTTGTGGTTACATGGCAGAGCTTCCACACCGCTAAAACTAAATCCTTGGGAAATAAAAAAAGGTTAACCTTCTGGAACCGATGGACACCCTCAGGCGTCCTGCTGTGCTAAAACTCAACCTAAAATGAACTTTAGCTTTTTTTAAATATTCTTTAACTCACGTGTGTCAAAGTCAAGGCCCAGGGGCCGGATCCAGCCCTCCAGATCATTTTATTTTATTGTTATGAATGACCAGATGTTATCTTGTGCTTATTTCTAACTTGTATAATTTTGACAAAATATATTTTTATGGAGAGTAAAATACTGAAAGTTATTTAAGGTTTAAATGAATTTATTCTGGAAAAATATTTATGCCTTTTTATTTTTCATAATTATGTTAAAAAGTTAAGGTTTTAAAGTTTAAAAATTATCATTCTACTAGCTTTTTGGAGTATTTTGACATTTACTAAGATTTTCTAGGCTTTTTTGGAGCTTAGCTAATATTTCAGCTACATGCTAGCTATTTTGACTAATTTAGTTTTTTTTTCATTTGTTTAGGCTGTTCTGGAGTTAAGCTATTTTTTCAGCCACACGCTAACTTCTTTCTAACCTATGTTTTTTTTGTTTTTTAGGCTAATTTTGCATTTAGCTAATATTTTAGCTGGCTATCAGCTTCAGTGTTTTTAGCTATCAATTTCAGCATCTTCAACTGCCAAATACAGCTAACAGCATTCCCATTAGCATTATCGCAGGTAATGCTATATATCTAGATTATAATTATTTTAAAAAGTTTTAAAGTTTTGAAAATTTTGTCTGACTCTGTTCAACAAATATTCATCTTGTTCGGCCCATGGCCTAAGGTGTGTTTTGGTTTTTGGCCCCTTATGCGATTGAGTTTGACATCCCTGCTTTAACTGATGTTTTATTGAATTAAAAAGAGAATATGGCATTTATTTGTGGTTTTGAAAAAAAAAAAACAATATTTTATTTTAATAAATAAGGCGGAAAACAAATTTCAATCTGACGGCTGCAACGCAGAGCAGTGCGCCCGCAGTGGGGGCGGAGCGAAACTGAGCTGTCTGCTATTAGAAATCCAACCAGGAGGAAACCCATCGTTATTTTATTTTGGAATGGAGTCCAACAGTAGTTTACTACAAAAACATTTGTGGAAACTCTGCGGTTCTCCGCAAAAGTAAAGTGCATGCTCTGATGGATGACAAAGACGAGCTGCTACTCACTCTGACTCCGGCGTCCACTTCTCGTACCAGCTCTGCTGCTGCACCAGCGTAAACACCAGGACCTGGAAGAGCAGGCAGGTGAGGATCTGCATCAGAACGGAGCAGAGCAGCGGGCCCGAGATCAGACTGGACGGGGGGCGACGCCACACCAGCTCCTTCCACGCCGGGTTCAGGCTCACTGCAGACAGAGCAGAGGGTCAGGACGGCCTCTCACTCCAGTCAGGGAAGCTCTGATTCTAGCTGCTGTGCTGCTCACTCGTGAAGGCGACGATGAGAATGATGACGACGTCAATGAACAGGAACTGGAAGTCCCCCAAGTTGCTGAGAATCTGAATTTAGAGAGACGGTATGAAGTCAGCATATTAGAGCAACATACCACTCTACTAGATCAGGGGTGTCAATCAAACAAGGGGCCAAAATTCACAACACAACTGAGGTCACAGGCCGAACAGAACAAACATTTATTGAACACTCTAAAACTATGTGTCTAAAACATTAAAACTGTAACTTTTGAACATAATTATGAACTAGATATTTAGCATTACCTACAATAATGTTGGTGTGAAGATGCTGAAATTGATAGGTAAAAAGTCAGTAGCTGATAAACAGCTAAAATGGCAGCTAAATGATAAATAGCCTAAAAAACAAACAAAAAAAACTTAAGTTAGCTAAAACAGCTAGTATGTAGCTTAAAAAAATGCCTAAATTTAAAAATAGCCTAAATTTTTTTAAGTGTACAATTAGCCAAAACAGCTAGTATGTAGCTGAAATATTAGCTAAACTCCAAAAAAGCCAAAAAAATTTTGGCAAGCAATATGCCAATTTTTAAAACTTTAAAACTGTATTTTTTTTATTAATTATGAATAATAAAAACATTATATTATAATATTATTCCAGAATAAATCAACTTAAACCTTAAAAATCTTTCAATATTTTAGTCTCCATAAAAATATATTTTTCTCAAATTTATACAAGTTAGATCATGCCAGAGCATTAGATGCTGGAGAACATGCATGAATGTGGCCCTCGAGGCCTGGAGTTGCCCATCCCTGGTTTAGATGAAAGGTGAAGGGCTACACAGCAGAAAGGGAAACAAAAGCTTCCCTGATTAACCTTTATCTAGTTTTTCACCGGAGTACGGATGACTGTTGTTTTTTAAGCATCTTTAAAACATGCAGTTCTGTATCGATATCATCACTGCTATTTCCTGTCTGGCCTGTTTGCACATTTGATCTCTAAAGACGAGTTAAACATGAGCTACAGAAAGCATTCATGTGTTATTTCTCTTCTTTTCAACTCCTCCTGTGTTTCATGGAGCAGCAGTCATGAGGGGAACTGTCCTCAAACTTTTGCATTAATACAGGTTTCTGTTAAAGGCGGGGCTAAGAGGACGAGGGGGTGGAGCCATCACATATTCAGGTAAAAGCAGGAAGCAGCAGTTTACCCAGTAGAGCAGGATGACGCTGGTGTACTGAATGATGCTGTACAGAGCCATGAACTTGAAGACGCAGAAGGATGTGATGAGAGCTGCTCGGCCCTCCCTGTGGACCCAACAAGACAAATCAATCCACGAATCAGAGCATTTGATTTCAGAGGATAAGGTCAGCAAAAAGCATTTTACAAGTTACTGGCATGCTGTGTCAGAGCAGGACTGAGGCCGTTCTCATACCTGATGAGGTTGGGGACACAGGAAATGTTGGAGGTGGAGGAGGTGAAGGGTGAAGCCACGGAGGCTTCCAGCTCAGACAGAGAGATCCCGCTGTGAGCTCTCTTCAGAGCCTGAGAGGACACACAACTCCCTCAGACTGGTCCTATCACAACTTTAGTGTTCAAGCCCGTTAGTGATGACCAAAAACACAACTTTCTGTTCATTTGTAATGACCTCTATATTTTGTCATAATTATACAAGTTAGAAATGAGCACAAGACAACATCGGGTTATTAATAACAATCAAATAAAATGATCTGGAGGGCTTTGACTTTGACACTATCCAAAGTGTTTTGCAAAAGTAAAATGAAAACAAACAGGACAAATGAGTTTGATCAAATCAGATGAAAACCACAATATATTCTCAACTATTCACCAAATATAAGTCTATGTGAATAAATAAGCCCCGATCAGATTATAAATAACTTCCAAAAAGGTGAAACTCTTTCTTACTCCACAGTCGTTGGCTCCATCTCCACACATCCCAACTATGTAGCTGTAAAGCAAGAAGAGGCTGGAGTGAGGAGCTGCTCACAGGAAGTGCTGAGGATGGGTAGGCCAGACTCACTCCATGCTCTGCAGGACTTCCACCAGCTGAGTCTTCTGCTCTGGAGCCATGCGGGCAAACACTGTGGTCTTCAGGGCGAGCTGCAGCGCCCCCACCAGGAAACAAATGAGATTACAGCTTTGTTTCGTCAAAGCAGCATGAATGAGCAGATGTTGTAGAGCCAGCACCTTGTGCATCAGCTGAGGGAAGAACTCCATGATGACAGCGAAGGCTCTGCCGCTCAGAGCAAAGTGATACGGCGCCTCCTCCATGGCGATCTCTGCGGTCTACAGGACAGGGGCGGCAAAAACAATAAACCAAGGGGGTCAAATGAGTTTACCTGTATTTGAACACTGGCCAGTTCAAATGACCGACAGGTTTCTGTGCAATCCTTCAACCAAAAACTGTGGACTGATGAACTTCTGCTAAGAGGAAAAAACTTTCTGGGTGCAGCCAGCAAGTGGGTAAGTGATGACGCCTCAGGTGTTAAAGGGTTAAATCAAATCAGGTTAGAATCTGAATCAAGGAACTATTTTTCAATAAAGATAAAGTTTTGGTCTCACTAACTCGAATATAAAAAATCTACATTTCAGAGCAAAAATACATCGTCCCCAGAGGATATTTTGATAACATTCTACTACACTCAACTATATTAAGATCTCGATTAAATAGTTCGTACTCAAATTTTCAGGAGAAGATCGCGAGTATCCGAGAACCCGGATACTCGTCACAGCCCTATCGGTTAGTCATCAATTAGTAGAATAATCGTGGCAGCCCTACTAATGGAAAAAGGAAAAACTAAGACAAAAACAAAAACAATCCAGATTAATTTTTTCCAGATTATTTAATTTATTTTAATCAATTCCCGGCCCTGCTTTTTTAACTATTTGTAGAAGTATTCCCGGTGCTCTTTCATTAGGATTCTGCTGTTTTTAACCAAAATAAGAAAAGCCTGTGTTATTTTTAGGACACAGTTTCTGCAGAGCAGCAGGAGTACATTTGAAATTTCCAGCCAGCACTCATTTCCCATCATCCCTTTGTTTACACTCTCTCTTGGTAGCTTACAACTCCAACCTAACATTCCTGGTGCAATAAAACTGGGGAGCAACATCCTTTCTATCTGCCTTTACAGTTCTGATCCAGATTCCAGCTCAGACGAGGAAAACAAAGACGTTCATGGATCTATTTCTCTCCAAGTGAATGCATAAAAATGGAGAGGAGCTTGTAGCTTGGCGTTGTACGTTCAACTTTACATTTTTTTATCTGCTCCTGATTCACAACAATTTGAATAAAGAAATACTCAAAAATGCAAATTTATAAAATGATTCCAGCACTGCAGCAAACGCATAAACACTGCAGGACTCCACGAGATCGTGTGTTTGGAGTGATCCGTGATGGTTTGAGCAGAGCTAAGCAGCTGCAGCTGAGACGTCATGATGGAGATGGTGTTCCAGCTTTGTTCAGCAGGAGATGATCACAGTTCTGGAAAGACGCTGAGAACTCCAACAAAGCAGAGCAAATGCAAACGCTGCCTCCATGTGGACACAATGAGGAAGGCCAAGGTTGGCCAAAGTGTGAACATGCGTGTGATGAGGTTACACATGTTCAGCTGGAAAATAAACTATTTTTGGGAGGATCTGATTTTGAAACAGGAGCAGAAGAATAAAAACACCAAAGATGTTTGCTGCCCTTTAATGTAAAAGGTTGTGTTTAACTTTCATCTTAGACACATTTTGACATGATTTTTCAAAGTTAAACCCCTGTTCATTCAAGATTCTAGACAGGATTTGTCGAAAAAAGTTTCTTTTTTTCACACTTACAACAGTGGTGACATAGGTGGCAAAACAGGTAAATAGTTTTAGGGGTTAAAGCAGAGGTCCCCAAACTACAACTACGGCCCGCGGGCCAGATCATTTGGCCCGGTCCCCCACACACTATCGGAGACTCTGATAAAGACTCACATAGAACGTGACTTTTTATTCCACCCTTCTGAAGTCTGAACTATGACAGGAGAGGAGAGAATATTAATCATTTTAGAGATTCATTTTTTTTTTTATTTCTTTATTATTATTATTTTTCTTCCGTACGTTTTTTTGGACGTCCATAACTCTTCAACTCTTTTAGCTATTTAACTCATGCAGCTATTAAAATATTCAGCCATTTTATGCTAGCTGCCGTGCTGCTAGCATAACTAAGGATTTCAAGGCTATTTTGGAGTATAGCTAATGTTTT
>NC_050528.1:17350071-17366944 GCF_002922805.2 Oryzias melastigma
GTAAATTTACGAATTTTAATCTCATAAATTTACGACTTTTTTCTCGTAAATTTACGACTTTTAATCTCATAAATTTACGACTTTTTTTCTCGTAAATTTACGACTTGTAATCTTGTAAATTTACGACTTTTTTCTCGTAAATTTACGACTTTTAATCTCGTAAATTTACGACTTTTTTCTCGTAAATTTACGACTTTTAATCTCGTAAATTTATGACTTTTTCTTGTAAATTTATGACTTTTTTCTCGTAAATTTATTGAAGTCGAGGGGAGCCTACAGTCCAGCCAATTTATGCTGTGTGCTGAAGCAGTCGACCAAACTATGAAAAACTGTGTTTTATTCGTTGATGGTGGCTTGCAGGATCTCTGCAGATGACGTTGATGAAGCCGTCGATATCCGGGCAGTTGTTCACTTCCAGTCATTTCGTCCCCCGCGACAGACCAAATCTCCTCCAACTCTGTGCTGCTTCTGTCTGAAGAGGACGAGTTTTCTGAATTTTCAATGTTCTTGTGGTAACGTAACAGACAACTGTCATTTCTCAGTGTTGTTTGTGTTGAGACGGGACGTTTCATTTGGAGAAGGAGGCGTCCGGAAATCTGTTTACATTCTCCTTTGGTTTCTGCGCACGTCAGAGATGTGACGTAAGGGGGCGAAAGGGCTTCTGGGAAATGAAAGGCAAAATAAAGTGACGGTCCTGATAAACATGCATTTCTGAGCTCTTTATTTACATATGAAACTCCACACTACCGACACAGAACCAGAAAATAATTTGATTTTGAATCACCAAAAGGTTCAGAATTTCTTTGTTTTTAACACCGATCTGGAAATAAATCTTCACAAGATACTCCACGTCGGCTCTGATAAACAGACAAATCTGGTTTTTCTCATGAATTTACGACTTTAAATCTCGTAGATTTACGAGTTTTCTCTCGTAAATTTAGCCTATGACTTTTAAAGTAATAAATATACAACTTTATTCTCGTAGATTTATGAGATTTAAAGTCGTAATTTTAAAAATATTTTTTTCTTTCTAAATTTGCCCTAATACTCCGTCGTAGTTTTGGCTAATTTAGGCTTTTTGCAGTTTTTAGGCTAATTTGGTGTTTAGCTAATATTTCAGCTTTATGATATCTGTTTTGACTAAATTAGACATTTTATCAGTTTTTTCTTTTGGCTAATTGGGTTTTTTAACTAATATGTCAGCCACATGCTAGCAGTTTTGGCTAATTTAGAATTGTTTTCAGTTTTTCAGGCCGATTTGACCTTTCGCTAATATTTTATCTAGCTATCAGCTTTAGCATTTTCAGTTAAAGTATAAAAATAAGGTCAACAATAGACCAACATGGCAGACTACGCTGGACTCCAGAGGGTTTTGTTAAAGCTCAACATAACAGCAGGATTGCTGTATTCTTGATTGATCTGTACTTTCAATGAAAGTAAGTAGGAAATGTCGTTAGGATTTCACATTGCATTTCTTCCTGCTGTTGCAGAGATCTTACCTGGTTCTCTCTGTCTTCCTGAGGGGGGTTGTCGGTGTAATTCCACCTGATGCTGGCAGGTTGAGAATCTTTGGGAGGAGCAGCATCGACGATGATGATCCGCTCATGTCCGTGGACCATTCCGCAGTCGCGAGCCACAGAGATGCCCGTCAGCATGTTGTCACCTTCAGAGGGTTCAGAACAGACGGGAGTGACCTTGATCCACATGACTGATGACACACAGGCAGTAATGTGCTCACCTGTGACCATCAGGGTGCGGATGTTAGCACGCTGCAGGTCATGCAAAACCCCCGCAGTCTCAGGTTTGATCTTGTTCTGCATGATGATCAGACCCAGGAAGTCCATGTTGGTCTCAATCAGATCCCTGAAAGTTGGAAAGGAGATTCAAAAGACTAAGAGGACAAAAAGCTCATACGGTCTAACCCTTTATCACAACAACGTTTAGATAAAGTGCATCACATGGACATCCTCCACTCGGCTCAACTGGAGTGTCTCTAACTTCTTCCATGTTTTGCAGAATGGAAACAAAGGTATGTCTGTCCTGATTACAGCTGTGACGCTCTGGGAGCAGAAGTGAAGCATGAAAATGAACCAGGATTGAGGCTGAAATGCAGCACAGAGTGCTGGTGAGACTCACCTGCTGAGGCTCTGGACTTTATGCCAAGAAAGTTTGGACTCCAGTTGCCGATGTGCCAGAGCAATGACTCTGAAGCCCTGCCTGGTGTAGCTCTCCAGAGTCTCTGTGAAGCTCTGTGGGACTGAGGGGGGTCAGAACAGACATCAGGTTAGAGGAACCTGCTCTGAAAACATTCAGCTGTTTGGATTCAGAACATTAAATCTGTTCTTCAGATCTGTAGCTTCATGGTGCATCCACTGCTCCTGGAAAGTTCAAAACTAAGTCTTATGCTATCCAAACAGGATTAATTCATCAGCGGCGTCCACTATAATTGTTAAGTTAACGTACAACTGCCCTCAGGGGTTTGAGCATCCAGAGTTCAAAAACTTGAATTATGGGAAGGAAGGTGGAGTCCAAATCCAACACGTTCTCCTCCTGATCTTTCTGAAATTTTTCTTATTTTTACCAAGTCACTAATAAAAAAATGTCCTCTAATTTTATCTCTATTTTTTCCATCTCAAACTAATGCAGGACAGCAGAACATTAAATTGTGTCACAGAGAAACAGAAGTACAGCTGAAAGCAACCATCAATCAGATGCAGCTCCTGCAGTGGATAGTTAAAGGCTAACCAAATCCTAAATCAACTTTTTGATAGATTAAAATAAACCTGTTTAAGTTTTAATAATATAGTCAAAAACTTTCTTTGTGCTGCCCCCTACAGGTTGGAGGTATTACACTATTAAACTGTTTAAGTCTCACGTCATGATCTGCAGCTCCAGTAATGATAACAATCCTGTTCTTTTCACATTTCAGCTGTGGGTGGAACCAACCTCCAACTTCCCTGTTTGGTTACCCTTTAAGCTCCGAGAGAGTCTCTAAATGATCTCATGAACTCAAACACAGAGACCTGATTATTGATGCTTTTATAGAAGTCTTTAAAAAAAAGATTAATCTGTTCTCTAAATTGTAAATGAGATAAACACAGACGCCGCTTCATACAGTGATCAGGATAAAAACACTCGACAGAAGCTCCTCCCACACGCCGAAAATTTGAGACGCATCCAAATCGATGCAAACTTGATAAGTGAAAGACGTTCGGTGTGAACCCACCCTCTCACCTGAGTGCACTTTGCAGAGGGAGGCTACAACCTCCGGCGCCCCCTTCAGGTAGGCATCCATGTGCTTTTGGCCCAACCTCCTGACCACCACACTCATCCTCTGCAGGGCTGAGGAGAAGGGGAACTGGTGCACGATGCCGAGCTCACAGGACTGAGGAGGAAGTCACATGATTTGAAAGTCACTGACTTTGTCTTTTACATTTAAAGACCTTCAAAATGAAATTTGTTATCTGACACCGATTCTCAAAAAAGTCTCAAAAATTTAATACAACATATTTTTATTTCATCTGGTGAAATTCTAATTAACACCGCAGCTACAGTATTTATGTTATTTGACTTACTGTAATTTTTCAACCCTTAACACAATGATTCCAGTCGAAAAGCTACAATATGTTAAAGATTTTGTGTTTAAGCATCACCCGCGACACCTCAGGTGTTAAAGGGTTAATTCCTGCTGCTCTGCAGAAACTATGTCCTAGAAAACAACAGTTTTTTTTTTTTCATTTTGCCTAAAAACAGCGAAATCCTAATGAAAAGACCTCTTGGAGAGGGATTTCAGAACTAAACTATTCTCCTGTTCACAAATGTCTCTTTTAGATTTAATATCAAGTTTCTGATCTTGACCTGAATCACCTCACAGACTCAGGAAAATGAGGATCTTCATATAAGTTGTCAAACCTGACGACGGTTTTAGGAGAAAACCTTCTTAGTGATCAATCTGAAAGTTGTCGGCTTTGAGAAAAGTATACTAAGGTGGGGTGTTACGGTACCACGTCTCGGGCCGGTGGACTGTTCTGATCCACTCCAGTGAGGCTCGCCTTTGGAGGCCGGACCACTGTCGGCATCAGCTGGTTGTGTAGTGCAGTCTCTTCCTCTGTGGGCTCCTCTAGAACCTAAAAAACAAAGATTGTTCAGATAAACAGTGAAACTGATGGCAGAGACCCTGAAGAACGTTATATTGAGGTTACTTCTAAAGAGAATGAAACAAACGGACTGAGATCATCTGAAGATTGCAGTCTGCTCACCCAGCCAGTTGCAGCAAACATCTTCAGGTCTAAAGGGTCTCCAGAAAGTTCTCCGTCGATCTTGGTCAGAGAGTGGCAGGTCGCCATGCAGGCCACAAAGCTAGAATTCAGCAGAGCTTCCCCTGAAGCCTCAGACTCAGGAGGACCAAAGCTGTGAAGGAAGCAGATGGCATGTTTGAAGCTCCCAAAAATTTCATCTCACAGAAAAAAACAGTGAATAAAAACCAAAGAGCTTGAGCAAAAATGTATTTGGTGTTCACAAAAATACTTGTCAACTAATAGATGTCAAAACCAGTTTCTGCAAATCCATGAATCCTGTTCAAACCCACACAGGAGGCTAGAAAATACTAAAGTAGTGAGAAGTAAAAAAAAAAGAAAAAAGAACAGACATCAGAGCGTTTTAACTAGAGGTGGGACAAATATCGGAATGGCGAACTATTACGATATTTCCCTGAATCGGTTTCCTAAAATAACACAAAAAGTCAACCAGGGGGCGCTTCGCGTGATCACGGCAGTGACGTAGCAGACCAATATGACTTTAGCCCAAACGCCTAAAAACAGTTGCTCGGTGACAGCGCGAACACAGAGTGCACTTTGCTCCTTTCCCACATGCAGTGGGGAGGGGCGGGGCTCCTCGTGCGCTCTCACCACCTGCTCCGCATACAGATGAAAACGCACGCGGGAGGCAGAGCGGCCGCAAGTAAAAAAAGCTGTGTCTGTATTTTTCTAAAGTAGAAACAGACCTTGAGCGCTGTTTTTAATATAGCATAACATGGTTTATCAGGGCGTTTACAGCAATAATCTGTCCTAACACCGCGCTAAAATACCTCTGATTCTAACGGAGAGGTGACCAGCGTCTGACCGTTCAAATGAGACGTCTAGCAGTGTTAGTGATCCAACAGGTGTGTACGCCAGCGCCACACACGTGGAGCACGTGACTAACGTGCTGATTATCAGAGAAAAGTGCAGGAAATGTTAATAAAAGGAGGGGGAATTAATACAGCACTGTAAAAAACAATGATCATATAATGTTAACAGGCCAAAAGTTCATATTGTGCCGCAATAATAATCAATTATCTGACATAAAATTAGTTAAAATGCAGCATTATGAATTTTTATTTCCACATTTATTGCTCTTTGAAGTATTTTAAAACACTTCTTGAAATCCATTTTTACCGCCAGGCATTTGACATAGCATGAGACTCTGCTCTGCTGGTGGGTTTTATCGTTCTATTGTTTTATCTTCGTTTTTATCTTTTATGTAACTTATTTATACTTTTTATTCTTAAAGTCTACTTTTAACTGTAATTTTTAATATCTTAACTGTTTTTTTTTTTTTTATTGTTCTTTGAACTTTTAATGTACAGCACCTTGTTTGGCCAATGGTCATTTGAAGGCGCTATATAAATTAATAAAAATTAAACTTGAAGTGAGAATATATTGATATATTGATATATTCTGAATTTTGTTTCTTAACTGAAGCTTTGTTTATTAGTTACCCAAAAATGTATGTAATTATTGTAAAGACACGCTGGTATTTATTGATAATTTGATTTTATAGTGCGGTAAATGAACATTTTGTGTTTGAAATTGTTCTAAAAGACGCTTTTAAAGAAAATAAAAAGATACAATATATTTCAGCTGAATCGCATTGTATCGTGAGTTACCCTGAGATTCCCAGCCGTAGTATTAACCCCTAAGCAGAACAGACACGGGGGTCTCTCACCTGCCCCCATGAGCCCTCTGAACACCCCACAGGTCCAACCCGTCCTCGGTTAGAGTCCCAGTCTGCAAGACCAAAGCAGAGGATCACACACAGCAGCATCCTTCTAGTTCATCTAAACACCAATCTTCATCACTCCTACGCTGTAATTGTTCCCACTCCAACTATATTCTGATTATTGTCAAAGCGCTCCCACTGGTCTTTTCATGATGATTATGATGTTTTTAGACTAAATCAAAAAACCTCAGTCGTTTTCTAGGACATAGTTTCTGCAGAGCGGCATTAGAAATTCACTGCTGGAGTGTGGACAGGACTGAGCCTGTACTCACTTCCCATCATCCCTTTGTTTACACTCTTCCTCTAGCTTACAGTCCCTCACAACCTCAATTTAATATTAGCGGTGCAACCGGTGGCGGTCCGCTAGCATTGATGACGTCATAAAACGAAAGTCACATCTGAAATATTAGACACTATTTTTTTCATCACCCTCCGTTTGGAGCAAGCATGGAGGAATAAACGAACATAGAGGGCTTAGGGAGAGGGAGAGGGGGAGTATTTGGATGGGGCCCAACAGAATGAAGCAGAGCAAAGAGACTTTGGTTCGCCTGTTTCAGTTTCTGCGTCACGACTGAGAGTTTTTTCAAATGTCATTTTTTAATCTGGTCCTGATTTATCACAATTTGATTAAAAAATATTTAGAAAGGTAGGTTTAATATTGAATTCTTTTTATGTCTTACACACGTGTCAAAGTGAAGGGCGAGGGGCCGGATCCGGCCCTCCAGGTAATTCTATTTTATTGTTATCAATGGCCCGATGTTATCTTGTGCCTATTTCTAACTTGTATAAATTTGAGAAAATATATTTTATGGAGAGTAAAATATTGAAAGTTATTTAAGGTTTAAATTGATTTATTCTGGAATAATATTCCTGTCTTTTTATTATTCACATTTATGTAAAAAAGTTACAGTTTTAAAGTTAAAAAAATTGGCATTCTACTAACTTTTTGGATTATTTTGGCATTTAGCAAGATTTTTGAAGCTATTGTGGAGTTTAGCTAATATTTCAGCTACATGCTAGCTGTTTTGGCTAATTTAGTTTTTTTCCGTTTTTTAGGCTATTTTGAAGTTTAGCAATTATTTTTCAGCTACATGCTAGCTGTCTTGGCTAACCTAGGTTTTTTTTTTGTTTCTTTGTTTTGTTTTTTAGTTTTTAGGCTAATTTGGCATTTAGCTAATATTTTAGCCAGCTGTCAGCTTTAGCGTTTACAGATATTAGCTTCAGTGATTTCAGCCATCATCTTCAGCGGTTTTAGCTTTTAATTTCAGCATCTCCAGCGACCAAATTCAGCTTACAGCATTCACACTAGCATTATTGCAAGTAATGCTATATATCTAGTTCATAATTATGTTAAAAAGTTAAAGTTTTAAAAGTGTAGGTTAGTGTGTTCAATAAATGTTTATTCCGTTAGACCCGTGACCTAAAGTGTGTTTTGGATTTCGGCCCCCTCTGTGATTGACTTTGACACCTCCTGTCCTAGACTGTTGTATCAAACCTCGGGTTAGAGCGACAGAGAAAGCAGGTTTACGTTTAGAGACTGGTTCCTTCTGTGTGAAGTGACTTGCTGCTGTCTTGTCTTAAAACATGAAAGGATATTTAAAAATAACCTTAACAGGGATTTGATCTTCACATTTCGGTTTCAGGTGAGTCTTCTTCATAAAAGCTGTTCAATGCAGTCAAAGCTTCAGAGGCTGCGATCACCTTGTCAAAGCAGACCAGGTTCAGCTGACCGCACATGTTGATCCTTTGAGGACTGATGCAGAAGATCCCGACGCGCTTCAGGCGCCGCTGTGCGTACACGATTCCAGCGGTCATGGCTGCGGGCAGGGCTGGGGGAACGGTGATGGTGATGATGTCCAGAGATTCGATGATGATGGTTTTGGCTGGAACCTGGACACGTTCCACAGAGAAACATCAAACAAGTCTCCTAAAGACGTTCCGCCTCTGACGGAGCAGACGTACCTTGCTCATAATGCTGAGCACGATGGTGTAGATGAAGCCGATCCCCGCAACCCCGACCAGACACAGCAGGAACAGGTAAGCGTCTCGATACAGCTTGAAGTCTGTGGGTTTGGGGTAGAGGATGGAGCGCACCAGCTGGCCTTTCTCTGTGGAGAAACCTGTGGAAGCCACGTTTGAGTCTTAGCTTTCGCCTCAGAACCTGCTGCTGAGGAGCACGTCGATCAGCTGACCTGTTCGGACCACCACTGCCTTCACCACCTCCCCGGCATAGAAGCGGGTCTGGATGACGTGCGTGCCGCAGAACAGGGTGTGGCGCTTGTGTTCCTCCATGTTGTAAATCTCGGCTGCCTCGTGGCCTGAACTGGGCAGACTGGTTTTGGTGACAGGGACGCTCTCCCCTGAGGATCAGGGAATAACGCACAAAAAACATCCTCAGACTCATGAAAGAGCAGATCAGGACCAACATGCAGGATCACTGAGATCACTCCTGCTCAGGATCTTCATTCCACATTAGAGACTATGGGGGAACCAAATATTGGGCAACCAAATGTATTCAGTCAAATATTGTAAAAAAAAAAAACACACATTTGACCTTTGGTGGGAGGGACTTAATGGAAGGCTGAATAGTGGTGTGTGAAGCAATAATGAAGCAACCAGAGTTTGGTTAATTGAAGGCCCGATGTTATCTTGTGCTCATTTCTGACTTTTATAATTTTGACAAAATATGTTTTTATGGAGAGTAAAATATTATTTAAGGTTTAAGTTGGTTTATTCTGGAATAATATTTCTGCCTTTTTATTATTCATGTTACAAAGTTACGTTTTTTAAGTTTTCAAAATTGGCATTCTGCTAGTTTTTTCTTAATACTTAAAATTTTAAAAATCCCCCTCGGCGGTGTAAAAGTAAAGGGCTGGAATTCTGTTGTAAATGAAAAAAAAAAACATAATAAATCCACTTTTTTAGTTGTACTTGATCTTTTACTGTACCACAAAGTCACACATTTTAATGAGGCTCAATACAGCATTTATTGGGTTAAAATATATTCAATTAAAATAATTTATTAGAATAGCTGATTGGAAGCACAATTATTTAATTGGATAAAAATGTACTCCCATGACAGCACTACCTATAAGCTTACATACTGTTAAAATTACCGTTTTGTTTACAGGACTAGCCTAAAATAAATGAAAAACTCTGGCATACTTACTGGAAAAATAAAAGGAAAAAAAATAAACATTTACTTTGTTTAAAGTAGATGTCGCAAATTTATTTTAGCCTATTTATGCATTTTCAACTTCCACCAGTTTGTCCTCTTCTCTGCCTTTGCCCTCTCTTTCTTCATCTTCTTCACCACCAGAGTCATTCTACACACCACCATCCTGTGCTGTCTGGAAACACTCTCACCAACCACTACTTTACAGTCACTGATCTCCTTCAGATTACACCGTCTACACAAGATGTAGTCTATCTGTGTGCTTCTACCTCCACTCTTATAGGTCACTCTATGTTCCTGTCTCTTCTCAAAGAATGTATTCACTATCGCCATTTCCATCTTTTTTGCAAAATCAACCACCATCTGTCCTTCTACATTCCTCTCCTGGATACCAAACCTGCCCATCACCTCCTCATCACCTCGGTTTCCTGCACCAACATGACCATTGAAATCTGCACCAATGACAACTCTCTCATTTCCAGGGATGCTCATCATCACTTCATCAAGATCCAACCAGAACTTCTCCTTCTCTTCCAGCTCACATCCTACCTGTGGGGCATACCCACTAACAACATTGAACATGACACCCTCCATTTCTATCTTCAGACTCATCACTCTATCTGACACTCTTTTTACCTCCACAACACTCCTAACAAACTCCTCCTTTAGGATAACTCCTACTCCATTTCTCTTCCCATCTCCACCATGATAGAACAACTTGAACCCTGCTCCTAAACTTCTAGCCTTGCTACCTTTCCACCTGGTCTCCTGGACACACAGTATGTCTACCTTTCTCCTCTGCATCATGTCCACTAACTCTCTACCCTTTCCTGTCATAGTTCCAACATTCAAAGTCCCAACTCTCAGTCCAACACTTGTGACTTTCCTCTTCTCTCTCTCCCTACGAACCTGCCTTCCTCCTCTCCTTCTTCCACCAACAGTAGTCCAATTTCTACCGGCACCCTGTTGGTGAACAGCACCGATGGTGGTCGTTGTTAACCCGGGCCTCGACCGATCCGGTATGGATTTCGTAGGTCTGATTCGCATATTTGATTTGGCAAGATTTTACGTCGGATGCCCTTCCTGACACAACCCTCTGTATTTATCCGGGCTTGGGACCGGCACAATGAGACCCTGGCTTGGGCCCCCTCGTGGCTACATTATTTTAGCCTATTTATGCAATTTTTAAAAATACTGAAAAACAATTGATATTCAACCAAGAGTTTTCATTTTTATTCGACTTCAACTACAAGTTTTCATTCCAGTGGGTCATGTGACGCAGCATTCAACCCTGACAGAGGAAGCTCTTCCTCAAACAGTAAGTTAGCCATAATGATGTTAGCTATTTCATAGTTTTCTCTTCAAGCAATTAAAGATCAATGAAATAGAAAACATCTCAAGTTTCGTTTTGTTTTAGACTGGTTCAGTTCTGGGAAGAAGCGGAGATTCAGAACAATCCTGATGTTGGTATTCTACTCCAGAGGCTGCTCATGTTCAGGCGTGCTCCTACAGCTGCTGTGGTGTTCCACAAACAAAGACATGATGTTCTGGAGTTCAGTTGTGAAATACAATTCAGGCCTTTCCCCTGGTTCAATGTTGAGATTAAAACGACTCCACTTGTTGACAAGAACCTCATTCACACTAGAAGCTAACAGCATAAGAGACACAACCAAAGAGGATCTTCCATCAAGACACACCTGAACCTGAAGATCAGCTGCTGCTTTGTTTGTCTTTTGGAGCCATAAAGATTTTTGGTTTCTTTGGTTGTCGTTTGTCCTTTTATAAGTACAGTGCCGTGAAAAAGTATTTGCCCCCTTCCTGATTTCTGTATATATATATATATATTTTTTTTTGCATATGTATCACACACAAAGGTCTCAAATCCTCAAACCCATGGAGGCCATTTTTGTCCAGTTCTTATGGTCGAGTCATGAACGCTGACCTTATCTGAGGCCTGCAGTTCTTTTGATGTTGTTCGGGGTTCTTTGTGACCTCCTGGATGAGTCAATCTTGGAGTGATTTTAGTAAGTCGACCATTACTGGGACTGTTTGCCACTGTTCCCAGTTTTCTCCATTTGTGAATAATAACTGGCGGTGGTTCCCTGGAGGCCCAAAGCCTTGGAAATGCCTTTGTAACCTTTTCCAGACTGATAGATTTCAATCGCTTTCTTTCTCATTTCTTCTGGAATTTCGTTGGATCGTGGCATGATGCGTTAGTTCTTGAGATCTTGTAGCCTACTTCACTTTCTCTGACAGATTTTATTTGAGTGAGTTCTTCATTGACCTAATCAGGTGTGGGTTTAGCTTATGAAATCGACCTCATCTGTCCCAAGTTTGGGATTAATTGCTTCTTCACACAGAGCCAGATAGGGTTGTACATTTTTTCTCCTTTTGGTAAATAAAATAATCATTTTGAAACTGAACTTTGTCTTCCATTGGGGGTGTCTCTTGGGTTGTATTAAAACTGGTTTGATGATTTGAAATCAGGAAGGGGGCGAGTACTTTTTCACAGCATTATAGATGGTCTTTGTTAAGCTTTTGTGTTAGTTTGTAAAAACTTTCTAAAATGCCTGCAGACGGACCCTCATCAGGACCCCCCCTCACCTGTCAGCATGCTCTCATTCACAACACAGTTCCCATGGAAAAGAATGGCGTCGCATGGCATCATCATCCCATTGGCTGGAATAACGATGACATCACCAGGAACCAGTTCAGTCGACATGGCCTGCTCGATGTCTGGGATCAAAACAGGGAAAAAGGAAGATGTGAGCAGAGAGCACGGAGCCGCTTGAAGGTGAGGACGACCTCGACTTCCCCCACGCAGCTTTGTACCAAGATGAGAAATGAGAGCATGCCTTTGTTTCCTCTGCACACGGAAACACGGAGCACACTGTGCGCGGCCACCATGTCATGCAGCATCACATATTGCTGAAAACGAGAGAGATTGAGGAAAAAAATCAAACTGCAAACGGAAAAACAATGAGAAGTGATCCTGCTCTGCAGAGAACAGATGGAGAAGCTGCAGCAACACCACAAACAGCAGCAGGCTTCAGCGCTCAGGTGAGACTCACCTTTTTGATGGTGTACAGAGAGGTAACTATTGAAATGACAGACATGAAAACTATGGCTGCAGCATAATAGTAGTAGCTTTCAACACTCCACAGGATGACGCTGAAGAGCTGGAAGACATAGAACGGGTTGAGGACCTGGTGGAGGAAAGACAGGAGAGGACTGAGCTGGTCAGGACATCACACCACTCTCACCGTTACCCTCCAGCCAGGAGCTCACCTCTTTAATGAGAAGCTTGAACAGAGACGGCACTCTCACTGCAATCTCGTTCTCCCCGAAGAAAACCCTCCTGATGAGGAGAAATGCACCTCAGTGTTCAACAGCAGATGTTTAAGGGTTAAAGCCGAGCGGAGCGGGTACCTGAAGTCCTGCAGCGATTTAGAGAGCCCAGAGCTGTGGTACGAGTGGATCTGTGCACAGCTTGTCCTCACATCCTCCAGGCCTCTGCAAAAAAAAAAAAACAGTGTCTGTTTCTGTCAGACGCTCTGCTCCGCCTCTCTATTGGTCACCCGACATTCTAGAGTGGGGGTGCCAAACTCTATCGCACAGGGACCAAAATCCAAAACACACCGCACAAGATAAACACTTACTGAGTACTCTAGAAATACATTTTGAAAACTTTAAAACCATACATAATTATGAACTAGGTATACAGCATTACCTGTGATAATGCTAGTGTGAATGCTGTAAGCTGAATTTGGCCGCTGAAGATGCTGAAATTGATAGCTAAAAACGCTGAAGCTGATAGCTAAAATCACTAAAGCTGATAGCTAGCTAAAATATAAGCTAAATGCAAAATTAGTGTAAAAAACTTAAGTTAGTCAAAACAGCTAACGAGTAGCTGAAAAAGTAGCTAAACCTCAAAACTCCCTAAAAAACTAAAAAGCTTAAATTAACCAAAACAGCTAGTATGTAGCTGAAATATTAGCTAAACTCCAAATTAGCCTAAAATAATCTTAGTAACTGCCAAAATAGTCCAAAAAGCTAATGCTGTGAGCTGAATTTGGCCGCTGAAGATGCTGAAATTGACAGCTAAAAACGCTGAAGTCGATAACTGAAATCACTGAAGCTAATAGCTAAAAATGCTGAAGCTGATAAACAGCTAAAATATAAGCTAAATGTCAATTTAACAGAAAAAAAAACAACAAAAAAACTTAGGTTAGCCAAAACAGCTATCATGTAGCGTAAAAAATAGCTAAATTTTAAAATGGTCTAAAAAATTAGCCAAAACAGCTAGTATGAAGCTGAAATATTAGCTTAACTCTAAAATAGCCTAAAAAATCTTAGTAAATGCCAAAATAGTCCAAAAAGCTAGTAGAATGACAATTTTTACAACTTTAAAACTATAACTTTTTAACATAATTATGAATAATAAAAAGCAGGAATATTCAGAATAAATCAACATAAACCTTGAATAACTTTCAATATTTTACCCTCTAAAAAATATATATTTTGTCAAAATTATACAAGTTAGAAATGAGCAAGATAACATCGGGTCATTAATAACAATATAATTATCTGAGGGCCGGATCCGGCCCCCAGGCCATGACTTTGACACATGTGATTTACATGTGTTTAGTTCACTCTGAAAGACTTGATAAAATCATGGTGTGGCTCCCTTTAAGTTTCCATCATCTGCATCTTTCCTCATCCAGCTCATCTTTCTGATTAGATCACATTCCTGCTCAGATGTTCGTGTCACAGTCAGCTGAGTTTATGCCCCCAAAAATACAGAAACCCTGCATCCTCACTGTGCAAAAAGGTGACAGAAATGGGAGGGAGCACGTTTAGAGCCCCTACAACAAGAAGCGGAGTCCACCTCACAAACAGAAAGAGATCAAACAGGCGTCTTTATATCATTTCCTCGACTCATGACTGAGAGTTACATGTTGGAGTCAGCGTGGGCCGCTGTGGGTTCAGCTCATCTTCATCACCGTTTCAGGGAGACACTTACTGATAAAACTCAAAGTTCTGCATCTCATCGTTCCAGTAGTATGTCACGCTGTGGTGTGAGAAGAAGTGGACCTGTGAGGACACAGAGGTGGAGCTCAGAACTTCACAGACCTACAGCAGTAATGTGGATGTAAAGGTGCTGCTGGCTGCCTGATCAACACTCTCCACTCACTCATGCTAGACAAACATGCTTCTGAACATGGCTTTTGATTTTCAGCAACACATAAAATGAGAAATAAAACCTGATTTGTTTTTAGCCTGCAAATTGATCAAACATTTTTGAATGAAAGTTAATACTGATGTCAGTGGAGGAGCTTCAGCAAGGTTCAGTGAAATAGACGGAATGTCAGGTAACTTACATCTAAAAATGTAAAATGTAAAAACATTGTTCTCACAAAGTCATCTGGAAGTATGTTTTAGTACCTTAACAGGCTCACTACAAAGAAACTTCCCATGATCCTCCTCCTTCACAGAACAGACCTTTTGGTCTCCATTGGCTTGATGAGTTTTCTGTTGCAGATCTGGATCTTCAAATGGTTTCCTCCCTCTAGCCAGCATCACGTGGACTCTGGCTCGAAACCACTGTTTGAACTCGTCCTGAGGAGAGAAACAGCCGAACGTTCACGAGGTGCATCTTCATCCCAGAGAGGAGAAGTTACATCTGAGAGCAGACTAAACATCCCTCGGTTAACAGGTCGACAGCATTGACACCATCTGCACACACAGCTAAAGCCACAGTCACATGCACTGTGCAGGTGCTGCAGGTTCTTGGGTTGTCCAGGTTTGTACAGGGTTGTAGAGAGGAGGGGCTGTGTCTTAAAAGGGGTGAAAGAAAGCCGGAGTCCAGAGCGGCATTCCGGAAAAAGAACTGGAGGCGGAATGCCGCTCCGGCTGGAGAGATCAGCTGTGCGGCCAGTTTAGCGCTTTATTTGGATGTTTGCATTGTTTTTAGCGTTGAAGCTGATAGCTAAAACGGCTGAAGCTGATAGCTAGCTAAAATATTAGGGAAATGCCAAATTAGTCAAACTCAAAAAATTCTAAATTAGCAAAATAGCTAGCATGTGGCTGAAATATTAGCTAAATGCGAAAGTAGCCAAAAAAAAGGTAAAATGTCAAATTTAGCCAAAACAGCCAACATAAAGCTAAAATATTAGCTAAGCTCTAAATTAGCCAAAAAACTGAAAAAAAGCCTAAATTAGCCAAAGCAACTGGCATGTAGCTGAAATATTAGCTAAATCCAAAATTAGCCTAACAAACAAAAAAAGCCTAAATTAGCCAAAATAGCTAGCATGTAGCTGAAAAAAATAGCTAAACTTCAAAATAGCCTAAAAAACAGAAATAAGACTAAATTAACCAAAAAAAGCAAGTCTGTTACTATTAGCATGACTCCAAAACAGCCTAAAAACATAAAAAAGCCTACACGCTAAAAACATTTCTCCTTTGAACAGCACAGAGACGCTGTCCAGAACTACAGATTTGCCCATTTTCCCCCCACAGCCAGCCCAGATCCACCTGCGAGGGCAGATGTGGCTGAGGCTTTAGACATCAAAATTCAAAAACAACTCTCCCCACCGTCGTCCGGAGCAGCAGTGTGTGTGCATCCTTCAGCGAGGTGGGTGTGCACGTGCTCTTGACCCCCCATTCAGGCAGCCAGTAAAGCAGCAGCAGCAAGAGACCACAGGAGCAGACGGCCCCCACAGCCACCAGGATCCTCTTCCACAGACAGGGCTGGTACCCCCACACCTCCTGCAGACACGCAGTTTAACACAAATAAATAGATTAAAATAGATTCTACTAAAATGTTGTTTATATCTGAGAGTAAAAGGGGATACAATGAAGGTGTCACACCAAAATCCCAAAGATAAAAACATCATGTTTGACTGTCTTGCTTTTTAATTTAAGTAAATCTGCTGCAGTTAGAGGACATTTTGACACAGGGTGGGTTTTATTTTTAAAAGGAACTAGTGTGTGCAGCTGTCAAAAGTAAAATAAGTTATAAATGTTGTATATGTATAAACCAACAGTCTGCAACCTGCAGCTCCAGATCAACATGTTCTCTTTATCTCTCCATGGTGGCTCCTTGGTCAAACATAAAATAAGTCATGGAGACTGCTGACCCAGTCATGTCAACCATCTGAGTCAGCAGCTCCTGCTAATGACTGACTAATAAAAATTACCTAAAGAAAACAAATAAACAAAGCCTGTAAACTAAGACTACCAAACCCCAAACTAAAATAACAAAACCCAGCAGTGTAAGACTGCTGAGGACAAAAAGGGGGAAAGAACAAAAAATAAGCAAAAGAAAAATAAAATTGGATTTTTTTTAAAGTAAGGATTACTTAATTAGCATTTATTTAATTTAGATTAGTTTCATTTATAAACTGATGTCTGAGGTTCACATAGATGATAAACTATGTAGGTTTTTACATCCTGTTGACCTGAAGACGTCTGGTTTGATCAACTCTACCTCCAGAATGAACAGATTTTATATACAAAGCAAAATTTTGGAAAAAAGTTTGATCTTTTATGAATTAAAAGCACATATTATCTTATGCTGCACAACATTGGTTACTAGCTACCCAGAGCTGCACTGAGATGATCATGTTTGGGACAGAGTGCATTTTATTTTGAAAAGAA
>NC_050528.1:17367102-17368017 GCF_002922805.2 Oryzias melastigma
TGAATGCAAATCCAAATTTGTCAAAAGCTAAAGTAAAACTTTGCGGCTCCTTCTAGGTTTTGATCAGGAGAAATGAGCCCAAATGGCTCTTTTACTGTAAAGTTAGCCGACTCTTGGTATAACATAGACACTGTTGTAATTCAATTATTGTAATATTTAAGTTACATTTAAAAATCTATGTTTAACTGACGAAAAAACAAACATTGTGGATTTTTTTACGATACAGTGAGACTTTATGGCTCTCGTTGGGTTCTGCTCTGTAAGAAACTGGACCAAATGCCTCTTTTATTGTTTAAAGATGCAGACCCCTGGTATAGGTGGTTCACTATAAACACACTGAAGTTTGTAATCAAGAAACTTATTGTGTTTTTAGAATCAAACAGACATTTTTCCAATCATTCCACCACCACATGAATGCAGAATTTGCATTTTTCCCTGTCTGACATAAATCCATTGGTGCATTTGGCATTCAAATGATAATAAAAATATATATTTTTTTAATAAATATATTTATTTTCAATCTAAGTTAAAGCATGTTTTTATCCAGATTCTGTTATTTCTTTCTTTTACAAAGTGGATTACCAAAAACTGTGTTGAATCTCATCTGGTCCGGCCCGTCTGACAAATGTTTAACCCTTTGTGGCCCACGAGTCAGAAAGTTCACCCACAGCGGTCCAGGATGTATTGAGTTTTGTGTCGCTAAGGTCCAAACTGTCATGTTTATGAGAGCCTACAGTCCATGGGGGTGTGGCTCACCGAGATCAGGCAGACTGCAGCATTAAAACACTTTCATTACTTTACAGCTGCACATAAATCATATCTAATGATTAAAAATGACACACAGTAACCTTTAAGGCATTTGTCATTTTTAAGGTAGAAAAGTTTGAACCAGCAATCTGTGTGGAAAGGCAAATG
>NC_050528.1:17368141-17387081 GCF_002922805.2 Oryzias melastigma
TGTGGCCCACGAGTCAGAAAGTTCACTCACAGCGGTCCAGGATGTATTGAGTTTTGTGTCGCTAAGGTCCAAACTGTCATGTTTATGAGAGCCTACAGTCCACGGGGGTGTGTCTCACTGGGATCAGGCAGACTGCAGCATTAAAACACTTTCATTACTTTACAGCTGCACATAAATCATTTCTAATGATTAAAAAATGACACACAGTAACCTGTAAGGCATTTGTCATTTTTAAGGTAGAAAAGTTTGAATCAGCAATCTGTGTGGAAAGGCAAATGTACACAATCATGATAACTGCCTCTAAAAATAGTAACAGCTGCTAAGGTTGGGGAAAAAATGCTTTTTTCTGCAGAATAGCTTAAAATCAGGTAGATTGTTCATATTTTACAACATGAATGTCTGTTCAGAACATATTTTGGTCTGGACTTTGAATAAAAAATGACATTTCACACACGTTCTGTCTCTGCAGAAATACGTTCTCTCATACAGTACAAGCAAAAATGTTAACACATTTATTTAAAAAAAATCCTGCAAAATAGTTCCTGCATGATGTGTTTTTCAGCACAAACCATTAAAACAGAGAAAAGAGAGTGAAAATGTTTACCATCTCATCCTCCAGGCCTCTGTTGATTATCTTCACCTCCTCCCTCATCTTCATCCTGTCAAAGCTGCAAACAACTTTCTTAAAGAACACCAGAACAAGCAAAGGAGCACACACACCACTTCATTTGTTTACATGGAAACTCAGACATCTTCACACAGAGCTGCAGCTGGATGACGCTCTCAACAGGGAAACAGGTTTCAGTCCAAACCAAACCCGTTTTATCGATCTAAAAGGACATGGACCACATTTTTCCTCAGCCTAACGTGAAACTTCATCAGCATTAGTGCAGGGATATGGAAAAAATTCTATATCACGATATAAATTACTTAATATCACAATAACAATATATATCACAATACATACCAAAATAAAGTATATTTTCAGCTATTCTCTGAAAAAGAATTGACAAAAATGTAATAATTACTTTTCTGACTTTATTTTTTCAATATATAACTTAATTGTCACAAATGAAAAAACATTTTTAAAGTATAAAACAGATTCAAGGTTCTTAGAAGGAAGATAAATTTTTTGCACAAAAGTTCTCAATTAAAACTAGAAAAGTTAGATTACCTTCAATAATGGAAGTGTAAATGCTTTTTGCTAAATGTGTTGCTGAAGCTGCTAAAGCTGCTTGCTGAAGCTGAAGTAATTTGCTCTAATTGCTGAAGGGATTTGCTAAAAATTCTAATGCTATTTGCATAAGGCTAAAGTTGCTCAAGTATTTCAATATATAACATTTTATCAGAAGTCAAATCAGCCAAAAAAGCTTGCATGTTGCTATAATGTTGGCTGAAGATATCCTAAAAAAAACCTCAGTAAATGCTGAATTAGTTCAAACCGTTAGCATGTCTCTAGCCCAACTCCAAAATAGCATAAAAAAATCCTCACTGGATGGCAAACTAGCATAAAATATTAGCATGTTGTTAAAATAGTTAAGCTCAAAACTAGCCTTAAAATTTCAGAAGATGCCAAATTAGCAAAAAACATTGACATGTTGATGACATACTAGCTAAACTCCAAATCCCCCTAAAATGCCTCAGTGGATGCCAAATTAGCCAAACATGTTGCTAAAATATTAGCTAAGCTAAAAATTAGCCTTAAAAGCGTCAGTACCAATAATATGCTGAATGTGAGTAATGTTTTGACACCAATGTTGCATATGATTCAAACTGTACAAAGAATTTGAAGAATATCGTGAAAAAATTAGCAAAAATTAAATGTTTTTTATTGAGAGTAAAATATTGAACGTTATTTAAGGTTAAAGTTGATATATTCTGGAATAATATTCCTGCCTTTTTATTATTCATAATTATGTTAAAAAGTTACGGTTTCAAAGTCTTAATTATCTCTTAAGATATTTTGAAGTTTAGCTAATATATTAGCTACATGCTAACTGTTTTGGCTAATTTAGACTTTTTTTATAAAGTTTTTTAGTCAGTTTTGGGATTAGCCTAATATTTTACGTGCTAGCTATTTTGGCTAATTTAGGCTTTTTCACTTTTTTAGGCTGTTATTTAGATTAGCTAATATTTGGACTATTTTGGCTAATTTAGGGCCATTTTTTTAAACTTCTTTAAGTCTAGCCATTTTTTCCAGCTACATGCTAGGTGTTTTGGCTAACTTTTTTTTTTTGCAGTTTTTCAGCATTTTTAGCCATCAGCCTTAGCATTTTTAGCCATTAATTTCAGCATTTTTAGCTATCAGCTTTAGTATTTTATGCTATAAATGTCAGCGTTTTTAGCTATCAAGTAAACGTTTTATGCTATCAATTTCAGCATCTTCATCTATCAGCACTAGATATTTCAGCGGCCAAATTCAGCTTACAGCATTCACACTGGAATTATTGCAGGTTATGCTATATCTACTTTATAATGATGTTAAAAAGTTAAGTTTTAATGTTTTAAATATTTAGTCTTAGAGTGTTTAATAAATATTTATCCTGTTCTACCCTCGACCTAAGGTGTGTTTTGGATTTTGCCCCCTTCAATAGTGTGATAAAACAAACAAATATAACTATAAAAATATAATAAACAAATAAAAACGATGGAAAAGATTTACACTTTTCTATCGCCAACATAATGTGTCTCATATCGCCCAGCACTCATCAGTAATATTCCTAGAGATCCAGTTCCTGCATCAGGACCGCATGATACCAGCACTTGGTTCTGTCCTCAGGTGTCCCCACCTAGATAGATAGATGGGCCTTTATTGTCATTATCACATTAACGGCCCATTTATCTATTTATCTAGGTGGGTTCTGCTGATGGACCGGTTCTGCAGACATCCTAAAACAGACATCCGTCCAACAACACATGAAGGACTTCCTTCATCGCTGCCCTTTGACCCTTCCCGGCAAACTAACATGTGTTTTCTTCAGGATGGCTGTAATACATGGAGACCTTTGAACCACACATCCTCACACCTGTAGTCAAGTCTGAGCAGCAGACCTGCCCTGGAGCCACACACATGCGCAGATCTTCAGAAGTTACCTGCAGACATTTATGATTCCTCCCTCTACATACACGTGTTCATGTTTATGAAAAGCAAAGATCCTTCAACTATATCAACACGACGGTTCTGGAACTAAAGTAACATTAAATGCAGAAGTTTAAGAGGGAGAAATGAAGCAACTCTGTTACCCAAACGTCTGCTATCTGCTGGTTAAAGACTCCCGTTTGCATAACAGAAGGAAGGACTTTACTCCAGACACGAAGCAGCAACCCGTCCTCAGGCAGAACCCCGCGGGTTCGGCTTCAACCAAGCCTATTGCATAACTGCAGCTCGCCTCCAACGAACTTCCACCGAGAGGACGCGAAGCCCCGCACCGGGAACCCCGACCCCACTCCACCACGCGGCGGGAAGCGCGAGCGCAGGCTCGTGCACAACTCACCACAGCGGCCGCCTGTCCACATCAAAGTCAGTCAGAGCCGAGCGCGAGGGCAGCTGCACGCGCCTGCACCGCACACGTGCGCGCGCGCCGTGCATGTACAGGACAACCCCAGCGGTTTAGGGAGGAAGTGGGAAAACAGGATGTGGCGTCATCACAACAAAACGAGTTTGGGGTGAATTATGAAAAGTTCAAACGAAAGGCCGCGCGCTCAAATCAGAGTTTTTCCAAACAGCGGCAGATCAAAGGTCATTCAAAGCGCCGCTCAGAACAGCAGCTCAGACATCAAAGAGATACTTTATTCCCGCTTTTATCATCCATTTATGAAAATATGTCTTTCTACAAACGAACCAATCAGCTCTGACATTTTAAACAGCTGCTATCTGTGCATTCTGTCGCATCACTTTCTATATCTAAGATTTTCTGGGGACGACTGGAGTTTCACTCTGAGATAATGGATTAATTTGAAAAACCATCATAACATTAATCTGATATTATATTACAGGGGTCTGCAACCTTAAACAATAAAATAGCAATCTGTTCTATTATCTTACAGACCCACTGAGAAGTATAAAGTCCAATTTTATTGGAAAAAATATGATTTTCCAATTAAGCATTGATTTATAAATGTGGTTTATAAATATTATAATAAATAATTTTTTAAAAAGTGTCTATGATATAACAGTTGTAACTTATTTTACTTCTACAGTCAAAATATTTAGAATAGTCTAAGCTTTTTATCAAAAACACATTACTCTAAATCACAAGTCAAGGCCCGGGGGCCAGATCCGGCCCTCAGGGTAACTGTATTCGGCCCTCCAGATCATTTTATTTTATTATTATTGACCCGAAGTTATATTGCACTAATTTCTAACTTGTATAACTTTAACAAAATATATTTTATGGAGAGTACAATGTTGAAAGTTATTTAAGGTTAAAGTTGATTTATTCTGAAATAATATTCCTGCCTGTTTATTATTCATAATTATGTTAAAAAGTTAAAGTTTTGAAGTCTTAAAAATTGACATTTTGCTAACTTTTTGGATTATTTTGGCATTTACTAAGATTTTTTAGGCTGTTTTGGAGTTTAGCTAATATTTCAGCAACATGCTAGCAGTTTTGACAAACCTAAGTTTTTTTAGGCTAATTTGGCATATAGCTAATATTTTAGCTGGCAAAAAGCTTTAGCTTTTTAGCGATCAACTTTCAGCATCTTCAGTTATCAGCACTAGAATCTTCAGCGGCCAACTTTAGCTTACAGCATTCACACTAGCATTATCGCAGGTATTGCTAAACATCCAGTTTTTAAAAAATGTTTTAGTATTGTTCTTTTATGAAGATTGCAGAAATGGATGTAAAATGTGGGTATGTGTGTCTTTCTGGAAAACCCTGAATGCTAACATTTAGCCTGTGATTGTTACACTTTTTTCTGGCCCACATTAGAGAAAAAAACACTTATGTGGGCCACACTAGAAAAAGTTTGGGGACTCCTGTTGTAAATGGAATGGTCTGGTTCTGCTGGATTCCTCTGGTCCTACCATCTGGGTCCTTGTGCAAAAGCTGAGTGTTTTGGATGATCAAACAGACATAGACTTAGAATCTCCTGTCTGTTTTTAGGCAGAAGTGCAGTTTGAACTTATTCAGATCAACAACAAGAGCCTCTGGTTTGTTCTAAAATATATTTCAGTTCAAGTCAAAAACTTTCACCATTTGTTTGAACATACTGGGCACGAAAATACAGCAAACAGGCCGAAAGATTGAGATTTCAAAGGAACTTTGATTGGATCCGGGGATGCTTCAGGAGGCCTCAGACGGCTGATGTGTTTCTTTGGGAGCAGAGAGTTTTCTTCGTCCTAAAACAAAACACGTCATTGTTAAAAAACTGATGAGAATGAGATGAACCACTAACCCGATCTATAATTTGGACTTGACAGATTAAATCAAAGGTTTGCTGGAATCTGTGTTAAATTTACATTTGCAGGACTGTACTTTGAAGGGATCTGCTGCAAATGAAAATCAACTTTAGGTAAGTTGACAGAGAAAAAAACCCCAAATGAAAAATTAAGACCAATTTGTCTGCCTAATTCCCAGCCTCATGTACGAAAAATAAACAAAATCCTTGAATTTAAGAACAATTACCTGTCAGTAATGTTAGGAATTATAGTTCAAATTTCAGTAATCAAAAATTCATTACTAGACTACAAAAACCCTCAGTACTTTATTACTCACATTTTGGTGCAGTGAAACTTTTAGTTGTTAGATTTAGTTTTGTGAATATAATATTTGGTTGACGAAATCAGGAGATTAATTAAATATTCGTCTCCCAGCAGTGCTTATAGTAAAAACCAGTCAACTTCTGGTGTGTCCGTCTGCAAAAACAATCCCTGATAATCGACTCCCGTTGTGTCTTTCTTGTTTGCATCACTTTTTTTGTTCGCAGTTACTTTTTCATTTTTGCTGCAATCGCTTTTTGTTTGGAGATATTTTTTTTTTTTTTGCAGAGTCCTTCGTTTGCATCAGAAAGTTGTTCTGTTCTCTCACCTGCAGATGTTCCCGTGGTGCGGCCGGCAGAACTTTGGCGTCCTCGTTTTCCATTGGAATCAGCCAATGCAATCGTCACTTTGCTGCCGTCTATCTCACAATCTTCCATGGCCTCTTTGGCAGCTTTACAACTTTCTTCATTCTCAAAGTCCACAAAACCGAACCTGGTCGTGTTAGAATAGAGAGCGTGAGTTCCAGAACCGGAACAAGCAGCGTTTCTCGCTAGCTTGATACAGCGGTGCTCACTAGCATGCTACAAAAGAGCATGCTATCTTGCTACAGTAAAGCTCGCTAGCATGCTTCAGTGTAACTTGTTAGCATGCTATAGCGGAGCTCGCTAGCATACTAGAGTGGAGCTCGCTAGCATCCTACAGTGAAGCTCACTAGCATGCTTCAGTGTAACTTGTTAGCATGCTACAGCGGAGCTCGCTAACATACTAGAGTGGAGCTCGCTAGCATCCTACAGTGAAGCTCACTAGCATGCTTCAGTGTAACTTGTTAGCATGCTACAGCGGAACTCGCTAGCATACTAGAGTGGAACTCGCTAGCATACTAGAGTGGAGCTCGCTAGCATACTAGAGTGGAGCTTGCTAGCATACTAGAGTGGAGCTTGTTAGCATGCTACAGCAGAGCTTGCTAGCATACTAGAGTGGAGCTCGCTAGCATCCTACAGTGGAGCTCGCTAGCATACTACAAAAGAGCATGCTAGCTGGCTACAGTGAAGCTCACTAGCATGCTTCAGTGTAACTTGTTAGCATGCTACAGCAGAGCTTGCTAGCATACTAGAGTGGAGCTTGCTAGCATACTAGAGTGGAGCTCGCTAGCATACTAGAGTGGAGCTTGCTAGCATACTAGAGTGGAGCTCGCTAGCATACTAGAGTGGAGCTCGCTAGCATACTAGAGTGGAGCTCGCTAGCATGCTTCAGCGGAGCTTGCTAGCATGCAACAGCAGAGCTCGTTAGCATGCTATGGTGCAGCTCGCTATGCTGTCAACTGGGCAGCTGGCTAGCATAGTGAGCTAACCCACTGAGTCTCTACTTAAATCAATGTGGGCCACCACAGAAACTGCAGACAAACCCATTTGGGGCTACTTTTTTACCCACTTTTAAACCATGTGGGGTCCACTTGGTCTTGCTGGTTGGGTATATTCTGAGATTAAACTAATACATGGCCTGACAAAGGTCGGAGACCACTGGCTCAGAGAACAATGTGGTCTCTCTGGGTTCCTCTTGACCTCAAGATCTCACAAGAGCCGTTTGGGGATCAGAGTGATCATGGGATCATGGGTAATACTCAGGATCTCCAAGTCCCTCACTGTCCACCAGGAAAAGGGGAAATGCTCTTTCCCAGAATTAAAGGACTTCCCCAAGTTGAGGCTTTAAACATCTGGGCGTTGTGGTCAAAAAGCAAAAGATTGAGAATCAAAGTGAACAATAAGTTGTAGCATCTTCCCTGTGACCCAGAACTTAATGGATGTTTCAAAAACTCCAGAATGTTCCTGACCTTTTGGAGAGTCCGGTGGCCGGGTTCACCGGGATGTGGGCCCTCAGCGCTCCTTCAAAGACGCTCTGGAGCTTCCTCGCCGTCGTCCTCTTGGACAGACCCAACACAACCAGGGTTTTGGCCTCAGCTGAACCAGGAAATCATGATTTACAGTCAAAGATAGACCACATTCCATCATGTGAACACCAAAGTGAGTTGGTACCGTGAGCTGCTTCTGTGCTTCCGCTGCTGTGATAGTATTCAACTTTGGATGTTTCTTTGCTATTCTGGGATGTCTGGAAAGCTTCCTCAGCATCTTCCACCGACGGGAACTCGATCAGTGCGTTCCTGAGTCTGCAGACAAACGAAGGGTTTGAGTTTTCAGAGGCTTTGGTCAGAGAGATGGAGATTCTGAGGCCTCACCCGTCCTCTGTGCTTTGCTGGAAGCTGATCTTCACGGCTTTCTGAAAAGTTTTCTGAAGATGCTTCGCTTTCACGGCATCAGCCACATTGCTCAGAAGGAGGACATTACTGGGAGAAGGTTCAGCTGTGGGAAGGAAGGAAGGAGATAAACGGAGCTGCAACAAACTGTGGACTTCACCTTCACGGGGGACGCTCACCATCTGGTTTCTGCTCGTCGGTTCCGGCTGGAGGCTTGCCTGCTTCTCCGGCTCGAGCCACAACCAGAACTCTGCCGCAGAACTTCACGCCTTGATTTTTATCTCCAGTTCTTTTAGCAATGCGGGTATTTTTAAACTCCACAAAGGCAATGCTGTCAAAAAGGACAGATTTCACTAAATATATATACTAGACATTCATTCAAACACAAGCGCATGTTCTAGATCAGGGGTCTGCAACCTGCAGATCCAGATTCACATGTTCTCTTTTATCTCTTCATATCTCACCAAAACTACCTAAAGAAAACAAATAAACAAAGCAGCAAACTAAGACTACCAAGGTCCAAACTAAAATAACAAAACCCAGCAGTGTAAGACTGCTGAGGACAAAGAGGAGAAAAGAACAAAAAAGAAAAAGGAAAAGAAAAATAGCATTTTTTTAAAGTAAGGATAAGTTAATTTACATGTATTTAATTTATATTAGTTTCATTTATAAACTGATGTCTGAGGTTCACATAGATGATAAACTATGTAGGTTTTTACATCCTGTTGACCTGAAGACGTCTAGTTTGATCAACTCTACCTCCAGAATGAACAGATTTTATATGTAAAGCAAAACTTTGGTAAAAAGTTTGATCTTTTATGAGTTAAAAGCACATATTATCTTATGGAGCAGAACATTGGTTACTAGCTGCACTGAGATGATCATGTTTGGTCATTTTGATCCTTTTTTTATTTTATTTTTTATTTGAGCTTATACAAAAAAAATCCCATTTTGAGAGATGCTAGGTTCTTTATATATTTATGCCTTGTTCATGCCAAAAATAGACATAATTCATATTTATTATTATAAAACAGAAAGTCATGAATGTAAATCCAAATTTCTTAAAGGCTAAAGTAAGACTATGTGGCTCCTTCTAGGTTTCGATCAGTAGAAAACGAGCCCAAATGGCTCTTTTACTGTTAAAGGTTGCTGAGCCCTGAACTGGTTTGACCTGCTGTAAATCTGATATTCTGTTTCCAGACCCTGAACAGTAAAAAGTAAAGAAAAGGAACCCAGAGGTGTCTGAATTCAAACGATTTAGCAGAGAACTGGAGCTCAGCTGACTGTCAGACATGAGAATGATTGACAGTTCTCCCTGGGGTTGTTCAACCGAACCAAACTCCTGAATCAATTCAAATTCATAACATCAGTTTGATTGGTTCATTTGATTCAATTCCATTTAAAATCTATGGGCTCAAATCAGGATCAGCTTAAAGCGAATGAAAAACAAGATTGAAAAATTGTAAAACAGGCATGGTAAATTAAAAAAAAAAGAAAAATAAAATTTGAAAGCAGTTTTAAACTCAAAAACACATATTGTAAACTTGAAGGAATTACTGAAAAATTGGAAAAATAAAATTGAACATTTTAAAAAATAATACTGTAAACTTGAAAGTAATATTGAAAATTTTAAAAAGTACACCTACCATGAAAATTCTACTTTTTGAGGTTTTAAATACATTTTACTGTTTATTCCTCACTATAAAGAACCCCAAAGCGGTATTTTGATCCATTCATACATTGAAGAGTAATCCTCTAAAAACCTGCACTGTCTGCAGCAGCCCCTCCCATACCCACAAAAACGAGCGGTTGGAAACGTGCTGATGTAAGATCGATGCCAACAGCTCCCTCCAGGAGGAGTCTGCTCTGACAGCTCCGCCCCCAGACCAACACAACACTCAATTTATCCCCTTATCCAGTGATGATCAGCAAAACATCTCTTATTTTAGATGCAGAATACCGTATATTTCCAGTCGTGTCTTCAATAAATTCCAGCTCAAACAGGTGTTTGTTACTTTAGTCGCGTCGCTCCTTTAAGACACCCCCCCCCCAAAACCTTTTGGTCCGATTTCATAAATATTTATAAGATAGTCACAAAATGAGCTGAAATATTAAAGCATGTAAAAAGTATGAAGTCAAGAGTTTTTTCATCAGATCCATGAGGAGCGCTCTGGCAGGACGCCACTTTCTAACTCTCACCCTCGACTCGGTTGTTTGCTTTTCCCAGGAAAGCGAACAGCAACAGCATTCTTGAAGAATTTCAGGATGTCTTGTTTCTTGGCGTTGAAGGGCAGGTTCTTCAGGAACAAACTCCGGGCCTCTTTGACTGACAGAGACGGGACAGGTCAGGCTTTAGCGATACTCTGGAACTCTCCTCAGTTTGAACCATGTCAGATGTTTTACCTCTCTTGTCTAATGGGGCAGCTTTTCTCTGCACTCCTTCCTCACTTTTGACCTTAGCTTGTTCGATCTTCAACGGCATGTCCAGAACTTCTTCTCCGTTCAACATCAGACATTTATCAAGGTCCATTTTTGAGGCCAAATCCACAAAGGCGTGCTTTCTGTAACAGAGGAGGACCGTGAGTTTCAGTCTGCTGCAGATTCCATAGAATTCTGTCACTTTCAGAACACACTCACTTGGACTTGTCCAAGCGGATATCTTGAAACAATATGCTCTGTGCCACCAAATAGGATGCTAAGGAGTCTCTGACCTCATCACGGGGTTTAGAGCGGTTCAGGTTTCCAATGTAAACACTAAATTCTGAAACAAAGATGGATGAGTGAAGGCAGCACTCTAGTGCAGGGGTCCCAAACTTATTCTTATGAGGGCCATATAATTGTTTTCTTCTCTGATGTGGGGCCGGGGTCAGTTTGTAGGTTAACAGAAAAAGTGTAATAATCACAGAATAAATGTAAACATTTACGATTTCCCAGAAAGCAACACATAGCCAAATTTTAAATAATTAATTTCTGTGATCTTCATACAAAAAAACAATACTAAAACATTTTTAAAAACAGATAGTGCTAGTGTGAATGCTGTAAGCTGAATTTGGCTGCTGAAGATGCTAGTGCTGATGGCTGAAGATGCTGAAATTGATTACTGAAAACATTGAAGCTACTAGCTAAAAATGCTGAAGTTTATAGCTGTAAGGGCTGAAGCTGATAGCTGGCTAAAATATTAGCCTTAAAAACAAAACAACAAAAAAAATTAAAATTACCAAAACAGCTCGCACATGCCAGGAATATCAGCTAAAAGCCAAATTACCCCCCCAAAAAAAAAAAACAAAGTGGCAAAATATCTCATTTAGCCAAAGCAGATAGCAAAAAGCTGATATATTAGCTGTGCTTTAAATTAGCCTAAAAAACGGAAGCAAAAAAAAAAAACTAAATTAGCCAAAGCAGCTAGCATGAGGTTGAAATATTAGCTAAATGGCAAATTAGCCAAAAAAAAGGTTAAATGTTTAATTTAGCCAAAACAGGTAGAATAAAGCTGAAATATTAGCTAAACTCCAAATTATCCTAAAAACTGAAAAAATCCTAAAAAAGCCAAAACAGCTAGCATGAGGTTGAAATATTAGCTAAATGCTAAATTGGCCAAAAAAGAAAAAAAAACTGGTAAAATGTCTAAATTAGCCAAAACAGCTACCATAAAGCTGAAATATCAGCTAAACCCCAAAATAGTCTAGAAATCCTTAGTAACTGCTAAAACAGTCCAAAAAGCTAGCATTAAAAAGAGCTGAATATTGTAATAGCTGAAAGAGCTGGAGAGCTACGAAGGTCTAAAAAACGTACAGAAGAAAAATAATAATAACAAAAAGAATTAGGAAAAAGTGAATCACTAAAGTGATTAATATTCTATCCTCTCCTGTCATAGTTCAGACTGTAGAAGGGTGGAATAAAAAGTCACGTTCTGTGTGGGTCTTTATCAGAGTTTCTATGTGTGGGGGACCAGGCCAAATCTGGAGGTGGGTCTGATCCGGCCCACGGGCCGTAGTTCAGGGACCCTGCTCTAGTGAGAACATGAAAGAGTACTTCTGATCAGGTCCAAGTATACGCTTACCGTGGCTGACCAGCTTTGCTTTCTTTGCCGGGCTGGTGTCCGTGCTGGGCTCTCCGCCCCTCTTCCCTTCGGCTGCAGAAGGCAGACAAAATCAAACCACATTGCAGACAGACTCCAGTGGGAATCATTCATTAGGATCACTACACATGGAAAAATGTCCAAACATTCACTGCAAACATCAAAATGCTAATATTACACTCAGATCAACAATCATCCTCTGCCTTATATACAACAGTAGCTTCAACACCATAAGAATAATGTGTTGTTGGTTATTTGCTATTTGTTTTCCATTCATTTTGCCAAAATTATATAGTCAGTGAAATTATATATTCTTATAATATGTCCAGCAATTTGTAAAGGGATGTATATTTTACTTTCCTTTAGTTCCAGCTCCAAATCTTTTCACAGTTGGACTCCACACACAGACGCACAAAATCCTCTACGTCACATGTGTCAAAGTCAAGGCCCGGGGGCCGGATCCAGCTCTCTGGGTAGTTCTATCCGGCCCTCCAGATCATTTTATTCTATTGTTGTTAATGACCAGATGTTATCTTGCGCTTATTTCTAATTATAATATAATTATAGTATAATTTTGATAAAATATATTTTTATGGAGAGTAAAATATATTAAAAGTTATTTAAGGTTTAACCTGATTTATTCTGGAATAATATTCCAGAATATTATTCATGATTATGTTAAAAAGTTACAAAAATTACAGAATTTTCAAAATTGGCATTCTGGTACCTTTTTGGACTATTTTGACATTTACTAAGATTTTTTAGTCCATTTGGAGTTTAGCTAATATTTCAGCTACATGCTAGCTGTTTATGCTAATTTAGGCTTTTTCATTTTTTTTTGTCCATTCTGGAGTTTAGCTATATTTTTAAGCTAAAAGTGTTAAAAAGTTAGGGTTTTAAAAATGTAGTTTTAAGGCGTTCGACAAATGTTTATTCTGTTTGGAACACGATCTAAGGTGTGCTTGAAACTAAACATTACAAAATGTGACATTGTCCCTGTTCATTCATGTCAGCACCAAGCTATTGAAGCTATCAGGGTTGTTAATGAAATTAACTCTTTGGGTGTATTGTCTAAAAATAAAATAAGGAGGGAAGAGGTCAATATGTCAAACCTTTTAAGGACATGAAAAAAAGTTTTATAAACTAATTTGGAATTTAGCTAATATTTTAGCTACATGCTAGTTATTTTGGCTAAATCCGAATTGTATGGGGGGCACGACCCGATTAGTCAACCAATCGGAAAAAGATAAGAGGTGATTAGTCGACTATTAAAATAATCGTGTGTGGCAGCACTAACCGAGAGGGCCATTAAGTGAATGACAAGAAAATGTGACTAAACTTCTGCTGTTCAAAGCTCTACAATAAGCTTTTATTTTGACATTTTTTAAAAATGAGAAGAACCTCAGAATAGGTTATGAAAAGTGGCACATTTGAGATCATTTGAAGAGAATACTCACTGCTGCTGTCCGGCTTGTCCGTGTTTTGTCTTTTCTTTGCAGCCTGTATCAAAAAATCGACATCGATCGTCAACTTTGAGGCTTCAAATAAGAACAAATACTGTCTAAACCTTTTTACACAAAACTGAAAAATATGCATGTTTAGTTTTATTCAAGCTGAATAAAAGCCTAAGCATTCCCGATGAGGATTCTGTTGAGTGTGTCCTAGTGTATGTATTTATTTATTTAGCTTAGTGTTTGTCCTTCGTAAGGGAAAATAATAAGGTAAACTGTTTTTATGAGTCTAAATTTTCTTAAAAGAAGTGTTGTAAAATATTCTTACATGTGACTTTGCCATCTTCTGTGTTAAAATAAAACAAAAATCTCCGATGCAAACACTGTCTTCCGCAAACACACGTGCACAGCTAAAATCAACACTGCGCATGCGTCAAACCGAAACTACGGGTACCCGCAGGGAGAAACTGACCAAAGCGCATGAATTGAAACTTTAACAGGAAGTTTGATTCCATCTGCAGTGGCTCCAGTGTTGAGAAGATACCAGATAAACGCAATAAATGTGGACTAACGTTTAATTTATGTAATTTCCGTTTGGTCCGTTCACTTTTTCCCTCGTCTAGCGTTAGCTTGAGTGAAGCTAACGTGGGCGAGTCAATCATTTATTAGATCCCCAAAGACCAAGTGTGGCTCGTGATTGACAGAGAATCTCGGCTCTTTTCCTGCTCGCGATACAACCTAAAGTAGGTCGGGAGGTCCAGGGGAACACGGTCCAAGGGTCGAGCCGCCGTGTCAGCCTCCTAAAGTCCTGTGATCGGGACGAACTGGCCATGAGCCGCGCGGGATCCACCTGAAGGAGGAGAACCGAGCTCCGTCTGTGTCATGGGCAGCTGGAAGAAGAACGGCTTCAGGGGCGAACGCTTCATCCTGTCAGTGGACGTTGGAACAACTTCCGTCAGATGTCACGTTTACGACAAGGAAGCGAAGATCCGCGGGTCCTGCTCGGAGAAGGTAAATGTTTACAGACATCTGCAGCACTTTCAGACCCAAAGCTTATGATCTTCATTCGTGGTCCAGGTTGTCCCTCTGTTTCCAGAGGAAGGACACGTGGAGATCGACCCAGATGCTCTGTGGAAAAGTTTCATCCAAGTGGTCAGAGGAGCCGTGACAGGTACACCCGCTGCCCGAGACTGTCATGGTCTGCTGACCATCTCACAGCCGGACAGGTCTTCAATGACTCTAGTGCTGCTTCCTCTACAGCAGGGTGTCAAAGTCATCTGCACAGGGGGCCAAAAACCAAAACACACCTTAGGACGCGGGCCAAACAGGATAAACATTTATTAAACACTCTAAAACTCATTTTAAAAACTTTAAATCTTTAACTTTTTAAACATAATTATGAATTAGATATATTGATATACCTGCAATAATGCTAGTGTGGATGCTGTAAGCTGAATTTGGCAGCTGAAGATGCTAGTGCTGATAGTTGAAGATGCTGAAATTGATAGTTGAAAACCCTGAAGCTGATAGCTGAAAACACTGAAGCTAATAGCTGAAAACAATGACGCTAATAGCTGAAAACAATGACGCTAATAGCTGAAAACACTGAAGCTAATAACTGAAAACATTGACGCTAATAGCTGATAACAATAAAGCTGATAGCTGAAAACAGTGAAGCTGATAGCTGAAAATGCTGAAGTTGATAGCTGAAAACAATGAAGTTGCTAGCTTAAAATGCAGAAGCTGATAGCTGAAAACGCTCAAGCTGATAGCCAACTGAATGACATATTGGCCTGAAAAAAAAAAAAAAAAAACGTAGGCTAGCCAAGACAGCTAGATCTGTAGCTGCAAAAAATTGCAATAAAAAACTTTACAATAGCCTAAAAACTGAAAAAATGCTAAATTAGCCTAAACAGCTTCTTCTTCACCTTTCAGTTTATCCCTTTCAGGGTCGCCATAGCAAAACAGCACCCACTATTTTTTCATCAGGGATTTGGCGTAGTTTTTTCGCCAGATGCCTTTTCAGTGGATAACCCAGGGATGGAACCCAGAGCTCCTACGTGCCAGCCCTACACTTATTCCACTGAGCCGTCCAGCCAACTTAAATCAGTCTAAACAGCTGGTGTGTAAATATTAGCCTCATTCCAGCCAACAAAACTTGAAAGAAGTCTAAATTAGCCAAAACAGCTAGCATGTAGCTGAAATATAAGCTAAACTCCAAAATGGGGGGGGAAAAAAAGCATAAATTAGCCAAAACAGAAAGTATGTAAATATTTCTGTTCAGGGTTTAAGCAGCACGTGTTCAGCTCTTGGATTTTTCTTCACCTATGAAATTGATTCTTCTGTGTCGAGAACTTTATGACACACTAAAAATGAAAACAGGTTTTGTATGCATATTTTTGTGGCAGTAAAGTGACAGCTTTGCTCAAAGGAACTCAAGCATCACGCAGGTTAGTTTGAACAGAGAAGAATAAATATTGACATCTGCTTGATTTTTCCAATGAACCGAAACAAGTCAGAGGAGGAAAGAATGGATTTATCGGCTCCACGTGGCGCAGATTTATTTCAATCATGTTTGTGGATTAACCAAGAAATCTGGTTTTATGTGAGTCTCTTGGGTTTGAAGTTCTTATTAATGTAGTCACTGCATGTAAATATGAGTTAAAATGTGCAGAAACAGAGTCGACAAAAACACTTGTAGTTTTGGAAAACTTTAATGTAAAAACATCAAGAAACATTTTGTCAAATCTCAAGGAAACACAGAACTTGAGAATTAAGAATAAATCCATATAAAACAAATTTAACGATGAAAGGATCACACAAACAAACCTTACAGGGTCAATATTCCAGTCCCAGGAGACCCTCACATACGTTTCAGTCTGTTCGCTAGATTTGAGTTAATTCTCAACACATGAAAGCTCATTACAGTTTCCTAAAGTGTGAGATCAGAGACAGTTTGATTAATACCATTTCTTGTTTAATGAATCTGTTTGATTTCCATGATAAAATGAAAAAAATAGAAAACAAGCCGTGATTGTGTTTGTTGACACAGTAAAACGTGAACGGCCGTGATCCTTCATGTTCACGCCTGTTTCACAACCTGCTGCTCGTGAGGCACTAAACCCAGAACTGAGCTGGCAGCAGCTGAAGTTCAGATGAAGAGCCGCTCTTCCTCAATGAACACCCAATGATGGAGAGTAAGCATGTTAACTACACATTCAGAGTCTGTACTTCCACATTTGTACATCCATGTGCTTTTATTCCAGATGATTTGAACAACAAAGACTGAACCCAACCAAAGTTAAATGTTGTTAAGAGTGGGATTGTTCAGTCATTTCAAGGTTTAAAGATGAAGGATTTCTGTTATTTAGATTTATGAAGCTGCATAGGTATTGTAAGAGGGTTTCTTCTGTGGTGCAGCGACCAGCAGCTTTTTCCCTCTTTGTCCTCAGCAGTCTTAAACTGCTGGGTTTTGTTATTTTAGTTTGGGGTTTGGTAGTCTTAGTTTGCAGACTTGATTTATTTGTTTTCTTTAGGTAGTTTTGGTTGGACAGCCACTAGCATGGAGCTGCTGACTCAGAACGAGGGGATCCTCAGGTGCATCCATGCCATATTTGGTGCTTGTTCCACAAAATGCACCATTTTTTAGAAATATGAACCTAACCGGCTCCTCTATGCTGGGAGGAGACGGCTTTACCTGCAGTTGAAAAGGTAAAAGACAAGAACAAGCATGTTCACATCGCTGTGAGTGTCTGAGCATGCTCACTGCTGCTGCTGGGAGGGGTCTGCAGTTTAAAACCAAAGCTGATCAAAAAAGGAGGCAGACACATCTGATCAGTGATGACCTGTAGACGGAGCTGACTGGTGTTGGGGAGTTCTGCATGTTGGGCTGTGTAGCTGCTTCTTGTGTCTCATCGGTCCAGCTGCCGTCTACAGAACTGGTTGAGGGTTTGAACTCCAGGCCTGACAGCAGTGGTGTGCTTCACCAAAAATAACTGCCCTCAACTAAAAAATAATGGCCCTGTTTTTCAAACTTTATTGACAAACTACAAAGTAACAAATGCTGGAAATAAAGCACCACTGTGGAGTTATTTTGGGGCCAATATTATTTAAAACCCAAATAAAACAAATTGAAAAAAATATTTGTGTTTGGCCCCATAAAAAATGTCAAAAACCTTTTGCTATTCTAAAATAAACGTAATTAATTTCGGCTTCAAATGTTCTGTTTTTTTAGGTTTAAAAACTCAAAATTTCAATTTCAAATGTTTAGTTTCAAATCTTTTTTCACTTTCACCTCCTTTTATTTTGTTTTCAAATCTGAAAAGTTTAGTTTCAAAACTTTTGGCGCCTTGGGGCGGGGCTAACATGATGGATCAATCAAAATCAGTGAGGGTGGTAACTTGAGTCCCGGTGCGTTCACTGACTCTGAAAACTGTAATAATTATAGTCAGAACATGAATGTACTATCAAAGTCTGAAGTTGTCCCAGGATGGCGCTTTGAACGGGCTAGAACAGCGTTTTGGACTTGGGTTTGTACGCGATAAAATTCTGCTTTTTACACCCGTCTTGGGACAACTTCAAACTATGACAGTACAGACGAAACATTCATTTTCTGACTGTAATTATCATAGTTCTCAGAGTCAGTGAATGCATCAAGACTGAAGTTACCACCCTCATCGATTTTGATTGGACCTTCCTGTTAGCCCCGCCCCAACGTGCCACAACAAGGCCAAAAGTTTTAAAGCGGAAATTTTCAGATTTGAGAACGAAAAAAAAAGTTGAAAGTGAAAAAAACATTTGAGAATGACATTTTGAGTTTTGAAACCTAAAAAACGGAACATTTGAGACGGAAAATAAATACGTTTATTTTAGAATTGCAAAAAGTTGTGGACATTTTACATTTTTTTGGGCCAAACACCAATATTTTTTTCAAAATGTTTTATCTGTATTTCAAATAATATTGGTCCCAATTTGGCTCCGTACACCACAACAGCAACTTGATATTTGATTAAGAATTCACTAACCTGCAAATAATTAGTTATACTTAAAAATAAACAAACTTAAGAGTCTAGAGTTTCTCCTTGAACTGAGGCTGGTATCAGATGAGTCAGGACATTTGTCTTGAGACTCAGTTGTTTAAGGCTCTCCTGGAATAACCACTTCTATCTGCAGATGCAGGGATTCAGATGCAGCAGGTTGAAGCTCTGGGCATGTCCACTCAGAGAGCGACCTTCACCACCTGGAACAGGTAGATGCAGAAAGCTGTGCTCCGTGTTGCAGGTTGATGCTCTGCGTCTGGCTCATTTTGATCGTTTTAACAGGAAATCAGGGGTTCCTTTTCATAATTTTATCAGCTGGCAGGACCAAAGAGCTGCAGACCTGGTGAAGTCCTGGAATGCATCCTGCACCATGAAAGTAAGTCAGTGCACCTCTGAACATGTTCATGTGAAAGTGGT